>NC_133030.1:5936590-6242045 GCF_048771995.1 Taeniopygia guttata
GTTAATTCTGTACTTACCAGAATTAGGGGAACTAGGACAGTTCTCCTACATATATATAGGGTATATATAAAGAGCATATATAAAACCCATGATTGACAGCTTTATTCAATTTAAAAAGTGGAGCTTAAGTAATAGGATTTTTGTTTGCTTGTTTAAAATAAAACCACAGCAGAATACCAAAGTAGGCAATATCAGAATTAGGTATTCCACTGCAATATGAGTTCATGAATTTAAATTAAAAAGAAAAGGTCTGGCATTTAGTACCTGTGCATTTTCTATCAAAATGTTAACATTTTCATGTCTTTAAGCATGTATTTCTAGCACCACACTGTATTATTTAAAGTTTCTGAGCACCTTGGTTTTATTACTATCAAATATTGTTGCTCAGAGTTCCGGTTTTAATTAGTGCATGGACATGAAGAACAGCAAGTAGGTCAAATAATCAGTATGCTGGTGCCTTAATTCAGTAGATACAAATCTGAACACTGAAGTGAAATAGTGTATCTTTCTTACAGACTTTAATACAATTAAAATCTAAGTTAAAGTGTTGCTACACTTGGTATACCAGAGCTGTTTGTCAGCTCTTCACTAAAGCAAGGTTCATAGTTAATTGATGCTCAACATGGATAAAGTATCATTATAATGGTTTTAAAGCTGAATCCATCAGGCTGAAAACCTCCCTCCAAAACCAGCGTGAATCTTCTGAGGGTTGACCTGTGGCTTAGGGGTAACTTTCTATAATTCTCAGCCCATGTTCTCATGATTTCCTTCCTCAGCAGTGTTTTAGGGCAGCACAAGACACAGAAATGCTGTTGCTAAGGGATAGCACAGCCTCTCTCTTCTGCCACTTCCTACATGAATAGTAAATAGGAAAACACTTGATTTTTATCTTAGCGACGTGTATGTTTGTGTTGTTCAGAATGAGCTAGGATTCTGTTGGGCATTTTCTTTTCAGGGTTGGAAAGCTCTTTCCTTCTGATGTATTTATGTAGCAAGAAATGCCAGAATAGGAATCAGGACCAATACAAACAGCCAAGTAGAGGCAATGGGAGCTAAATTGGGATTTACTGGAATCCACCAGACTACTCCTTAGCTGGAGTTACAGTCAAGTATGAATCTGCTATGAGACTTCGGAACTAGTATGTTAACATATTAATCCTGACAATAAATTACTTCATGGATTCATTTGGAAAAAAATATGGTTCAAAGATGGAATAAAGCAGTGGTGAATCAGGCTTTTTATCCCTCAGTTATTATGCCAAAGGCAAAGTAGCAAATAAATACTGCTGGTGGTGAGCATTAAGTTTGCTCATTATAAATGCAGAGTCATGTACCAGTCTCCAGCATGATTTCAACTGGGAACATTGCCATAAGGATTACAAATGGCTTTCAGCCTGAAAATTGGTATGTATTGCTCTAAACTTACAGTGGGGAGTTGGCAATTTATCCTTCAGATAATCATCTTGTGTTAAGTTGAACATCTAAGTGTAATTTTTTGCTACATGATAAACTAGCTCCTATGAATAATTTACTGCAACTGGCAACCCACTTCAGCTCTGAAGTCTTTATAAAGTCTGGTGGCTTTTCAAAGTTTAATAACAAACTTGGAGCCAAAAATCCCATCTCGCTCAAAGTCAGTGGAATTTCTGTGTTCATTGCAATGGCAATCACAATCTGACCTTTTAGGGCAAACTTCTCAAGGACAGAGGTTCTACATGACATCATTAAAAAGGCCAAAGCTGTGCATTTGTGTCCAAGTAAGCAGAGATCATTTACCCTCCCATGTACTCTGCAGCATCCTGGGGGGTTGTGCAGATTTTATCCTGCGTAGGTGTTTGAAATATTTTCACTGGGCAAAAATGTTAGTTGAATTACCTTGGGTTTCATTTCTCCCATGGCAGATTTAGGTGTGTCCTGCACTGTGCCACTGCAACGCAGCACACTGTATGTGAGTGTTGCACCAGAATTATCCTTCCAGCCCTACAGGAAACCTGCCAAGGCAATCAAGTTGGTGATTTTCAGAAAGAGCAGCAGCATCTTTCAGTTTGCCAGGCCCTGGCTGAGTAGCTGATCTGTACCAGTGAGGTCTGTCCCAGCCTTTTGGTCTGGCTCTGTCTGACCAGGCTGGGCCAGAGCTGAAGCACAGGAGGAAATTCTGTGGATCATGCTTAGCATCATCCCCCTGTGTAAAACAGAAGCAACCAAAACTTCTCATAGATCTGTAATATCTCAGGGGAGATGAGTGGAATAGAAGGGCCAAGAGACCCTTTGTTCTGAATGTAACAACTGAGATTTAGGGGAGATTGTGCCTCCAAGCATAAACTCTCCATTTTCTCTTCCCTGCTGATTTGCTACATGAGATTGCATCAGAAGAGAGGGGAGTCCTGGCATTCCCCAAAAATGAGCAAGGGTATGGCTTGCTGCAATGCCAAAAAGTGAAGTTGCTTCTCCTTACTTCTGGAGTTGGTCTGAGTAGCAGTACTGAATACAGCTTTTGTTTTCATTGCAACATTGTAAGCTTTCATGATAGCCAAGCCAACTTTTAGAAAATGTTAAGCTTAGAATATTAAAGAGAAAAAAAAAAATTATCAAATTAGTTCACCTGAAATGCACATGTAGAGAACATTTAAAACACCTAATCTTCTCTAATAGTTTCTAGTCATTATGCTGATTTCCTGAGAATCCTGTGCAGCTCTCAACTACCACTCATTCATGTTCTCATCCTTTAGATATCTTTTTTCAGGACAAATGAATGTTTTTCTTAAGAAAAAACAGATAAATTGTTTAATAAAAATAAGTATGACATGACTAAACCTCACACTTTCACCTCATATGAGGATTTAGGGAACCATTTTATTAGTTTTAATTATGTGATACCGATCTCAGTTTGCTTGTCTTTATGTGAATAGACAGAGAGATTATTGGGTAGAGCAAATGGAAATAGGACACTTCTAGTAAAATAAACAAGAAAGCTACAGACTAATTGGTCCTTCAGTTGGAAGGTGCCATTTTAGACATACAAGAGTATTTGCAAGCCAGGTTTCTCAGCAGATATTGAAAATCCTGGAAACAATTTACAAGAAACCCCCACATTTTACAGTCTGGGGGAAGATTAATTATGAAGAGTTTAGTTATGAGGCTGGCCTTTGAGAACACAAAAGAGACTGGAACAGAAGCCTTGTGGCAGACACCTCTGTCATGCTTTGAAGGCAACCAATGTGCTTCTCTTCAGACCCAGGTAGGAAACGTGTGTTACTTTATTCATTGGCTTGCTGCAAACCTTTAGATTGATAACCCAGGGTTTTGTTTTGAGGAATTTCTTTCCCATCACTTTAGTCTGCTGTGAGCCCCAGGAGGCTCCCAGGGAAAGCTTCTTGAGGTCCCTGAATGCAGCTGGGACCTGCAAGGAAAGCAGGCAGCCCATGGCAGTGTGCTACAAGGCATTTTTGTAGTTAACATCATTTCCAGCTTGAAAAAATACTCTTTTTCTTGTCAAAAGAGTGCACAACAGTTTGAAAAAAAGTGCTTTTCTTTTTCTATTGATAAGAATTGTGTAACATTAGAAGAGAGGTCTTCGAAAACAATGTTATTTTCAAGGTTAACTCTATTCATAAACACTTCACATGAAAAGGTGGATCTACTGTTAGTCCTGAAGACTCTTCAAGGACAATGTCTTTGTTGCATTCTCTTCTCACTAGTATAGGAGCTCAGTCTTACCTGCATTCAAATGCTTTTTGATGTTCCTGATTCATGGCCTAGACATCCTTGTCTCCATGACCATCATGATTTCCGTATCAAGTGATGAGAATTTCTCTTCATGATTGGTGAAATTAAGTACCATAACATTGATGTAAAGCCAATTGGAAGTTTTTTTCTCTAAAGGAATCTCTTCCTTCCTAACAAAAATCACTGGCAATAGCAAACCTACTCAGTTTTTCGGGAAGTGAAATAATACACCTGCACTGTACAGTTTCTGCCTTTTTTTTATTTTTCAACAGAAGAAGAAAACTACTGTTTCTAATGATGACATTACTACTGTTTTCTTCTTCTATCACCTTAGATAGCCTGTCCCTGTGTGCATGGCACTCACCCACCTGGTGAGAGAGTGCTTGAAGGAGGGGTGGCAGTGCCAAAGCCTCAGGGCACACATTGACTCTGAAACTTTGTGGGTCACAAATCCTGCCCAGGTTTTTAGAGTTCCTCACTGACAGTAATGCTGAATCCTTGGAGCTTCACTTTTTGAGAAGGTTAGTGCCTTTTGTCAAACCCAACTGATTTCCTGAACAGAAGTGCTCCCTGCCAGGTGCCCAGGAGACACAGTTGTACATCAATGCTGCTGTAGTGAAAAAACAAGATGGTAAAATGCTGTGGGCTGGAACAGACTAATGAAATGTAAGGAGGTTTATTTTGTTACAGACAAAGGGAGTTGTTACCTGGTGCTTTGGTACCAATATTCAAGCACAGTTCTTCCTGTGGAAATTCAGTAGCTCCTCCGGGAGTGTGTGTTGATGGTGATGTGAAAATGTGTGCTTGTTTTGCTAAGGAACTTGGAATGAATGCTGTAAATCAGCACACAGCAAGTGTCTTGACTTCAGTGGAACAAAATAAATTTTTGTCTAAGGTCTAGTCCCTTGAGCAAGCACTGCTGTGACATTTGCTGTTGTAGCTCAAATAAAAAAAGTCCAAGTTCTAAGTAAAATTTTCAAAGTTACCCCAACAACTTAGCAGTTCATATTTAGTGTTCAGTCATTTGGACTTCTAGGACGGTCCTGGAGTGGTTGTTCAACAAATCACTGCCCTGAATTACTGCAGAATTTTTGTCCTGTTATGTTGGTTGATGATGATGTTTGCAATATTGTAAAACAAATGTACTAGTGAAATGCATTTCACCTTTATCTTTTCAAGTGTTTTAAACAAGAGTGCCTCAATTGTCCATTTTGTGCTGAAGTGCACTGCAGAACAGCTTGTGTGCTTGTTGATGCTTCTTAAAAGCATCCTCCTAAAGAAGGAGGATATATTTAACAGCTTGTTTAAATCACAATTGCAAGTTGTGATTACAGGATGTTAAAGCACGAGTATGGTTTTAATCTGTAAGGCCATACTTTACCTGAAGGTCAATTAAAAATATGTTCAATAAAAAGGCATAGTGTGCATAGCTAATATGTACATTTTGAGAGGGTAATTCAGTTCATGTAACTCAGGTAATCTCCTACAGCCTGCTCCAGAGAACTAATTTGTGTACCATCTTTAAGCAAAAAAACCCCAAACAAAACAAACCCCCCCCAAAAAAAAAAAACAGCCAAACAAAACAAAACAAAAAACTAAAAAAAAACTCAAAAAACCCCAAAAGGTACCCCGAAACAAAACAAAAAAAACCTTTAAAAAGTGTTTTGGAAAATGCAAGTAAGCAAATAGAAACAGGAAGGACTTGTATGAAAGCAATTAAAGTAGTTTTAATATATGAAATTGTTTAAAGTGAGGCTTTACCATGATTTCACGTTTAGTCATTACAGTAATCAGTAATAGTTAATTCTCTTTTACCAAATGGATCTCCTCCCTTCATGCCAACAGAGTTATTATTGTGTTCTCTCAGTGCAGGGATGGTTTAATTCTCAGGGTGGGGGAGAGGAGCCAGGGACTGTTGGTAGGTTTTAAGAAAAGTTTTCAGGCCAAGTGCACCACAAAGCAGTACCTCCCTGTTGGCTCACATGCTGCTCAAATTGAATTTTTAGAGGTTGTGTGGTTTTTATTTGATTCCTCCAGTAGAAGAAAGAGCAGTCAAGCTGCAAGGTTGTGTGTTTTCAATTCCAAAGTGAAATAAGAAATGGATTTATTGTGTAACAGACTAAAATGTTTGTAATGATACATAGAACAGTTAAATATTGTCCACATTACTGGATAAGAAAAGCAACATCTTGGAAGAGCCTTGCTGGACAGGCTGCACCATACCATATTCTGTTTTAGCTTATTTTAACATGCCAATTACCAAGCTGAAAGATACCTTTCCCAACACTAGGTGAGAATTTAGGATTTCTCACCTCTTTTTCTAACTGGCCCACAATGAAAAATGAAGTTATATTAGCAGGTAGGCTCCCTTAATTAGCAACCTGCTAATTAAATTTGTGTTTGATTGTTGTGCTTCTGTGCAGTTTTTTGCCAACAAGCAGAACTGAGTAGTTCCTCCAGCCAGAGCCATCATTCTGCATCTGCCCAGAAAGTGGCTCAGGCTGAACCATTGCTGCATTGACACCAGAAGAAGCTGGCAGAGCTGTAGTGTGAGCTGGGTTTGCTCTGTCCCTCCAGAAGGTGAAATGATAACCTACAGCCTTTGGGCCATGCTGCAGAAGGCTGAGGTGTGTGAGCTGATAAAACAGCTCAGCCGTGGGGGTTTGCAGACACGTTGCTTTCTTTGTGCAGACCTTGAGCCATAGAATGCACTTCTCCGAGTAACAGCCAGGCCTGCTCATTCGTTTCCACTGATACATATCAAAGAAAAAATTGCCCCCCTTTATTTTCTTATATCACATTTTCTGTAGTGACAACATGCTGAAATGAAATACCCCTTCCTATTAGTTCAAAATTTACATAACTGACAATTTCACTTTGTTTTCTAGTAGTAATTTCAGGTAAGAGGTAAACAAGCTGCAACAAAAAGTTCATCTATAGGGTGTCCTAACAATCCCCTTTTAAGATCTTGATCCATGCTCTGTCACTACCTCAGTCTCGCCAAAATAAATTGTCTAAATTATATACATGTCTAAAATAGTTGTTCTTGGCCTGTCTAGAAAGTGCATTCTGAATGTTTATTTATTTTCTAAGGCATCAGTTTTGTTTGCAGGAATGTTAATAACCTGAGTTGTGGATGCAGTGTGATCTTGTTATAGTTCTTACAGTTGACTTCAATCCTTACTTCAGTCATAACCATCCATTCTGGAAATGTGCTCTGCCAGTTCTTTTTATCACCCTGCTCTCCTCCTGTAAGGCATGACTGAACTATTCAACTTTTCTCTGTTCAACCTCTTAAAACTTTCACTCGCCTCACTTCAGGCAGCTCAGGCTTATTATTGTTTCTGTGGGGTGAAAACAATGGAGCTTCATTAAGGGGGCAAAACTTTGGATTAGTCTAAACCATTAATGGTAACTTAATTAACTTTAATGCAGCTCTGGCAGGTTACATCTGCCCTGGCAGTGTTTCAGGAGGGTAAACAGGGGGTGCAGTCTTGCCCAAAACACCATCATTTGTTGTGATTGTATTCAATCCTTGCATTGACTGCTTCCAGCATTCAATTTTTCAATTTTTTTTTAAATTACATGAAACTCCAAAATCTTTCATCAAACCTGGCTTTTCTGCTTTCTCTCCTCTTTTACCAGAGTTTTCACAAATGAGAACACTCACACATAAAACAATTTACATTAACAATGAACAAATACCAGGAAAATCTGGGCACCAAAAAGATTCCCAAATACACACAGTATAATTTCCAGTTTCCCTTCTGTTACAGACAAATAGAATAGCTACAGTAAATGACAGAGGCATTAATTTGGTGCTTCTGTCCACTCTTGTCTGTTGTGACTCTGCCACCACTGAGTTATCAAAGCCTTAACACCTAAAGTTTCCATTTCATCTTTCTCATGGTCCTTCTAAGAAAAAGGTCTGATTTTAGCAAAATAAATTCTGTTTGTGATTAGCAATCAGGCAATCCTGGCACAGTCCTGTGTTACCTTCCTGGGCTTACATGTAACCTGCCAATCTGAAAGAGGACATATCCCCTCCATCGTTCCCCTTCTTTTTCTTTCTTCTAGAGAAACCTTCCACATATCTTTGTAGTCAAACAGAGCAGAAAGAATTTGTATAACATAATAAACTCATGTCTTTGGTCCCAGGTGTAATGCCTGAGGCCTTTAAGGGCCCTTCTTTGCTAGAAATACAGAGCAGCAGTGTCTGTCCCTTTTCCTTATCTCTTGTATCTGTGTGTATTGACATATAAAAAGTAAAATGAGAACAAATGCCTTGAAACGTGGCCATTCTGTTCTCTCTCCTGTCTGTCTCTGTCACCAGTTGATAACAACTATTTTTTTCTATATAGTAGCTGCTTCGAGTGTGGGTTTTAGCATTTGTTTGCAGAAAATTTTAGTTTATCTTTCTATCTGTTCTATAAAAGACAGATGCTCTGAACTCCTGTGCTGCTGTTCTCTTTTTTTACCTGTCCAGTGGGTTGTTATCCTCAGATGAAATAGTCTAATCAAAGCTGATGGCCATATTCAAGCCAATCCGAGGGTGTGTATCTTCCTCTTTGAAGACCCTCAGTATGGCCATAGAAAACAGAAGTCAAAAGTCACATGATGAGACAATAATCAGTTGTATTTGCATATTTCCTCTTAAATACTTAGCCAGTATTTAAGCAATTAATTGTTCATTTAGACCAACTTTTAAAATATTGTGTTGCTTTCTGCATGAAAGGAAATAATTTAAAAGCTACTGTGGGGTCAGCCTACTGCTATTCGGCATATTTATCTTTGCCAATAACTTTTGGGCCAGAGTGCTGCTTCTGTGTACAGCCACAAATCCTGTTTGTGCTTCCTGTTGCAGAATGTTTATTACACAAGCAGTCAGCAGCTCCACGTGGGCGTTCTGAGCCCCACGATTGACGATGACGACAACAGATGTCTGGTGGATGTGAACAGCAGGCCCAGGCTCATTGAATGCAATTATGCCAAAGCCAAGAGAATGAAGCTTTACTGGCAGTTTACTCAGGTAATTCTTCCCCAGCAGCCATTTCAGAAAGTTTTAAAGCTCTGTTTCTGTGTTGAAGTGTGAGTAATCTGTTTATGAATGGAAAAGAACCAAATGTATCCTTGCTTTCTTTGCACAGAGCCGGGAAGATGGTGTTTAGTTTTGGTCCCAATGTCAGCTACCTCAGTAGGATACAAAACTTGTATTATATTTTCTCAGTTCACCATTAATAACTTGTTTCTAAGGAAGAGTACTGTTATGGGAGAGGAAAAAAATGGTTATTTCAGTGGAGTCAAATGCAAAGTAACCTACTTAGGAACAAGGAACATAAATCTGTTTGTTTGCTTTTTCTAAAGTAGCCACTCAGAAATGGTGGTAGTGGATCATTGGTGGTAACAGCCTCAAAATGAGCTAGTTCTGCAGTTTATTTTTTAACAGCTCATGCTTTTACACATGAGTGTAAGAGATGCAGAAAGAGGCTCAAGGAAAGGCTTTCATAGTGATGAGAATGCTGACAGGACACTAAGGCCAGGCCCAGTGTCTGCATTCATAATGGATTTACAAACATAAGGGAGAGTAAAGAAGCCACAAAAGTTCTGGGGCTAAAAAAGGTGCTCTGCCACGTAACACTTAAGGAGATCACTCTGGTTTAGCTAAGAAGAAATGGCAGGGTGACTCGAGGCATCTCAATGTTTCCACAGAGGGGTATAGGTTACCCTGAAGACAAAACAGGTTCCAATGGTTGGAAGCCAAAAAACAAGAAAGATGAGTTTTCCTAAGGTAAGTTTAACACAGTGGAACTTTGCCACGTCAGGTGCTGGCATGCTAGTGAATCAATGAAATGAAATCACATTACTTTCTAAAACACATGCATGATGTAGCTTCTGGGGCAAATGTCATAGCTAGTGTGAGTCTGCCTGGTATCACAGTTGCTCCTCTGCAGTTTTGAGTCAACAAATCTAGTTGAGTACTCCAGCCCACAGGCTGAGGCTCACCAATAAAAGCAATTTTTTTTCCCTGCATTTAATTTTCCTGTAACATCCACATGGATTTGCAAGTATCTTTTCTGTCAACTCAATAATTTCTTTAATAGCCATTATCCATATGCTTTAGGACATTTTTAATACAGTTAGTATCAATTTAGCTGCAGAAAGCATCTGGACATTTATCAGTAAAGCATAGTATTAGCTTATTTTGTATTTATACTTGAAAGTCATCTAGGTCTTTAGGAGGTAACTCTCAAGCAACAGATCTTAAATCCCTAAATTGGCCACTTAAGGGCAAAGTTTTAATTATATCTTCTCACAAATTTTAACACTAGTCTTTTCATGAGGGGAGCCTCACTGTATCCATCTCTGTGTTTGATTTTTTTAATACCATTTCTAAAAAGTGTAATTAAAATTGAACAGTATTTCAGTAACATTTTATCATGGTCCACCTATCCAGTGATTGCACTGTATACCCCAAAGTTTTGGCAACAATTAATGGTTTCTACTCCAGGATACTGCTGCTGTTTCATAATACTGAGTATGTTAGATCTTACTTTGGGGCGGGAGGCAGCAGTAGAAGGCCTTGATAATTTAGCTATTAAAATCTTTAAAAATGGGATTTAGCAGTATTAAGATTGTTGCAATTCCATATTCCAGCTACAATCTCTCAATGAAGGTGCAGCACTGGTAAACTCAACTCTATGACCTCTCTCTTCCTTCTGCAAAGGAACATCTCCCTGAGAGAAGTGAAAGCTAATTTCTTCATGATAAATTAAGAGACAAATGAAATAATTACAAGTTTTATGTTCAAAAAGGATTTTGCTAATACCCAATACAATTAAAATGTCATTATTGCTCAATGGGGTACATGCTGTAAGTTAGAAGAAAGTTAATGAATGTAATCAGGGCTTGCCAAGATCAACTGATGAACTCCATTTGAAGTGCACCCATTTAGTTTGGTGAAAAAATGTATTTGTGCATCTGTCTTGGAAGCTGTCTCTAAAAAGACTCTTTATTACTTTTTTAAAGCTCTGGTATTTCTTTTCCATATGTGCAGTGAGCAGGACTCCTGTGAGTATCATACTGATGCTTATATTGTCTTGAAATTTGTGAACTATTAATTCAAATGTAGATGCTGGTTGTAGCCTTCTGTAGCACTTTCCTTTGGCTGCAGCAAAGCTTTGACTTCCCTGGGCTCTTGAGCCATTCCATGGGAATGTCTGATGGTATAGGTAAGTAAAAATACAGCAGTGCAAGTGGGGATTGTCTCAGAAGGGGAACAGGAAACAGACTGACCATCCAAAGTAGGATAAACAATTGAACTAGATTTCCCTGACCAGCACAAAAATCTGTATTTTTCCTTGCTTTACAGACATTTATGGTAAATTAGTTTGAATGAGGAAACACTGTAATCAGAGAGGCCCCACAATAGTGTGTAGTGGGATATGGACAGCAGTCTGGTTGATAGAAAACTGTACAGCTTTGAAAAAAAATATCCTTCAGGTAACACTTTCCTCCTCCTTTGTACTGTGTAATGATGAGTGACTTCCACATGACAAATGTAAAAGATGGGGTTATCCTCAGTTAGGGGACTCCTTGCTTCTGTAGATCTATTAAGGAACTATTTAATTATTAAGTCACATCTTTTAGATCAGAAGCATGAGTATACACGTATACATATATATGCTTGGGCATATATATCAAACTTGATTTCTTTTTTTATTTTATCTTTTACTTTGGTTTTAAAATTTTTAACTCCCTGGCTATCTTCAGTTGCAGGCAGTTGGAGTCAGGCAGCCAGATGTCCACTGCTGCTTCGTGGACAAAACTGTGGTTTGGTGGGCAGGCACTTGGAGGGAATCACTACCTCCAGTATCTTTGTCCTGTACAGAAACTTGCATTGAGCATTCAAAGCTTGTAGTATGTGTTTGTATAACCAGGATCTATCTGAGCACATTTCCATGCTCCACAGTTTTGTACAGCTGCCAAATGCAATAAGACCAAATAAAATGTAGGCTTTGGTGGCATTCTTGCTAGCAAAGCTTCTTCAAGTGTTTATAACAGTAATTATGTCAAATTATGTAAATTAGCCCAGAAAAGAGTCCCATCAACTGGGTGGTGTTCAAGAATTTTATTGTTCAGGCTGTTTGTCAAGTCTTCTCTTAAGGAAGTGTTTATTTTGGAAATACTTTTATGCTGGAATGTTTTTTAGGTGTTTGACAGCTAATCCAGTTCAGTCTGTCTTACCACTTTTTCATTTAATCAGAACAAAGAGCTTGTAGTAAAAAAAAAAAAAAACACAAACAGCAAGTGATCAGAAATTAGACAAGGCAGAGAAGATAGAGGCAAGAATAAGAAAAAATATCAGAATTTTAGTAAAATATTATTTGAAACATGATCTCAAGGAAGCTGCTTTGGCAGGATGAGGCGTGAGGAAAGCAAAAGCTCAGGCTGTGGGCTGGTTTTGGCGAGGAGCAGGTGCAGACACTGCTGGCAGCAGCAGCAGCTCAGCAGCATTTGTCACTGTGCTCAGTGATGCCGCTGCAGTGATGCTGCTGCAGTGATGCTGCTGCAGGCTCTGGGAGGTGGCAGAGAAGGAGCTATGAGCTGTGGGAAACGAAGGCCAGAGCACCTGGGCAGGTGAGTCCTCAGGACATCTGTTGGAAAAAACTGCTTGTGGCCATCGTATCCGTTCTCTGATACGATTAGTTTTGTTGGTGCTCTGGAGAAGCAGTACATTCTCAGCGCTGCAATCAGGTTTTTCGGAGGACAAATCCCAGATTTGCGTGATTTTAAGAAGTCTCTCAGTCTCCAATCTGATTTCCCAGGTTTGTTGCTGATGCAGAGTCAGTTGCCTGCCCTACAAGTGAAATTTGTCTCTACATGCCTCACCTGGGTGGTAGCAGATCAGTTAGAAAGTTCATTTGCCTTGTTAGGGCTCCTCCAGAGGCATATCAAAGGCAAAAGGAGGAAGTTTTTCTGTAATTACTCTTTATCTTGAACTATCCTGTTTCTGTTCAGCTGGACAGGTATGTGACTATCCCATTCTCACCTGACAAGCCACGGTCTGGCTTTTTGCTTCTTCTGAGAAATGCAACAGGGGAGAGCTCTGTGTAAAAAGAGGCAAAAGAAAAGACCCCAGGCTGAGCTACAAATTGGGATTAATCATTTACAGCTGTTTCATACTTAGTTAATTTAACCAATTCAGCTTCCAGTGTGGTTTCCATAGAAAGGTAGGAAGAATCTGCATCTATAGGGACGGACACTCACCACATCCTTCATGGAAGAGAGAAGATGTGCAGGTCCTGCTCTCAGCACCATCCTGTTCCCATATCTTCTGATAACATTCCTTGTGCATGGTGTGGAGAATTGTGAGTCTAGTCACTGCTGAAGGTTTCCACAGGATGTCTTCCCATTCATAAATGCTTGGAGGGAGTGATTTATGCTATGGCCAGAAACTGTAAATAAAATTTTTTGCTGACAGCTGTAGTTACAATACGTATATCCTAAATATCATAGTAGGAATTGCTTGGGAAGGAAAGGTAAGACAGACAAGCTTATTAATTACTGAGTTGTTACAGGTATTCCTCAGATAAATATGATGATTTAGATCTTGCATAAATAGGTATTAGGTAGTAGATAAGGAGATCTTCTGTTTAGCTGTATAAAGAAAGAATAGACCTTAAAATTACTGAATTTACATCTTGTTCCTCCTGAAGACTTTTGCATTTAAATTACTCTTACACACCTTCATCTAATGAACATAAAGGTTGTGCAGTACTACATTACCCACTGCCACAGCCCAGGGAAGTACAGGAATGCAGCTGCATAGCAAGATTAAACTGATGAGCTGGGAAGCAAGAAGGGAGTCTCTGTACCAATTTCAGATGCTCCCTTGCTGAGCACAGAGTGCAGAAGCAGAGCCCAACACCATTTTACAGCAGTCTAATTCTAATGTCCACTCCTGTTTTCATCCCATCCATTAGCCAAGGACATCAGCATACAAGAGGGATTCATTTCAGGAGAGCTCTGTGTGTCTAAGGGAACAGTGGCCCCCGTCCACTTCCTCAGGTTCTTCCATTGTGGGAGCCACAGGCTGGCAAAGCAGCATCACTGATTGATCAAGAGTTTGCATTAATGTGGTGTTTCTAGCAGCAAGGGATACAAATACTCTCAGTATGTCTCTGTAGCTTAAGACATGCTGTACTGCTGTAGAACTGTGTAATTAGGCAGTGCTGTTTGCCTGGCAGCTCAGAACAGAAAGGGATGCTGATCCTGTTAAAAGAGATACAGACTTTGATCCTGAAGGAGAAATATAAAGAAAAACAGAACCTAATTATTCAATTACATGAGCCAATAGACTACATTAAGCCCTGTATTTTTAGTGAAGCAATCTGATTTTTAAGTAACCAGTGTTGCCAAGTGGGGAGTTTTGAACCTCAGACATAAAAAAGCACTTCCACAAACCCCACGGCTCAGTGTTGGTGTAGAGGTCCAGTACATCAGCAGCATTTCTATATTTAGGTATTCTTTGCTGATTTTTGGATCAAATATTACCCTAGGTTGCCTGTACTTAATATTTGGACTAACTGAATAATTGCACAAGGTATTATATCTGGAGGATGAGGAAGCTGAACCATTGTTCTGCTTAAACATGAGAAAACTAGAGTTAATGTTTCAATTTGCATTTTTCTGTAGTAAATTGGTCTCTAACGTGTAACTTAATATTCTTGTCATATTTTAACATGACAATATGAATTTTAAAAGCGGTGTATTAAAATATTTCTTTTTTATTCACCATGAACTATGTCTTAATATAAGCCTATAAACATTTTAGTATCATTTATGCAGAATGGAATGGGGAAGTACAAAAATCTAAATGCACACAAGCTTTCTCCATTTTGAATACTTAACTGCAAGTTAAAACTAAAATGTATATGTGAAAAACGTGCACAAAAATATGGAATAGAAATACTACTATACGATACTGTGTTTTAACAATGGATTAGATTTGATTGGCAATTATTGCTAACTGATGCTAAATTTGTTTGTTAATTATTTCCATAGCTAGTGGTGACCAAAATTTCATTGTATCAGATTAGTTTTCTATTTGGAGTAATTTTCTAGCAGAAAGTTTTAATCTTTGCAAACTGGTGTAGAACTTGCCAGCTAGAAAGTTTTTGTGAAATACAGAGGTTTTAGTGGGTGCATTTGAAATCTTTTCTAGCATATCACATTATGCAGTATTTACTCTCCTGAGAACTGCATTTAAGCTCCAAAGACACTTGTGCTGAATTAATTTAGAAGGAAGTTAACACATACTCATGTTTTTCGTTCGAAACAGATACCCTATTTGCATATTTCAGCATCTAATTTTAAACACCACATTTATTCACAAATAAATTATTTGTTCGAGTTGCACATGGTTCTTCCTAATTTCAGCTGTCCAGGTAGGCTGCATCCAACAGTTGCAGGTGACCGCTGCTGCCAAGGCACTGCATGGCATTGGCATGGCAGGCATGCAAAGCAATGGCCAAATCCAGAATGTCTCCTACAACTTGAGTGAAAACCAGCACTCACCAAGTGAAAGGCCTGAGTTTCAGGGGATCTAAACTCTGCTTTTGGCTCCTCCTTTACATTACCGCACCAGTCTCTGCTTGGGTTCTGCATTCACCAGCTGTGGAAGGAGTTTTGCTGTTATTATTTCTAAATTCCCAGCTGAAAGCAAAACTCCGTCCCTATAAAGTCAGTAAAAGTTGCAACCTTAATCCCAGTGGAAACAAAATCAGTACGTATGTAAGCAAGATATGGCTACCAAGTAATTGTCTACAGTCTGAGATAAGAAGATGAGAAAATTGTTCCCTTGGAAATCAGATAGATCAGGATGAAAAAATTTACAAGAACAAAGTGTTTGTTATTCAGTGAAATGATCAGGCCATCAAGCCTGGTGTCCTGAAACCAAGAGTGGTGTCTCTCAGTATATCAGACAAAAAAAATAGATTCTTTTCATTACCGTGTGAGTAAACTGCACAAGGTTTGTGCTGCAGCAGCAAGGACATTACTTTCCCAGTATGAGTTATAATCAGATTTGTGTAGTTAGTGGGGAGAAAACTATTTTCAAAAACTAGACACTATCATCAGAGTCCCAAAGAGCCCAGCCTAAAATCCCGTGTTAGAATATGCAGATCAATTGAAATACTGGTGCAAATTCATTTCCTAATTTTCTTCACTTTGCATTCAATTTATTTCTTAGGCCCTAGAGACTGGTTTAATCATAAGGATATAATGATAATGCAAGTAGTTCAGTTTCTGAGTTAAAATGCATTAAGCCTCCTTCTTATGGAGCATTCAGATTAGAAAACTTAGATTAATTAAATACAACGCACACACAAAAGAAATAAAATTGTCATTTGGTATTTTTGTTTTCCAAGGGAGTTATTTCTCACAAATAATCTCATCTAAACCCCATAAACCTTTGGAAAACTGTTAACATGTCTGGGAAAAATATAAAAATCTTGGGTTATAAAAATATAAAAATCTTGGGTTTCCTAGCTGTGCTGAAGGGACTTGCTCATTTATCTGTCTGAAGAAGAGTAACTAGGTGTAACCTATGCTAAGGCTGGTAAATAGCAATGCGAAGTTGTATTCTTCACATCAGTTGTGTATTTAAAAGACATGTAGAAGTGGCACTTAGGGCCATGGTTTCATTTGGTTATGAAACTGATAGTGTTGAATTAATTTGTTGAATTCAATAACCTAAAAAGTCTTTTGCCACTGAAACACGTCTCTAATTCTATGTACCACAGTGATATATTACTTTTACTAAAACCAAACAGGAAGGCAAAACCTAGGAATATACAATTTGCTGCATCACAGATCAAAAAATTAATTAACTGGATTGATTACCTCATCCAGAAGACTGCCCCAGGCAATAGGGCAGTGCTTGCTGTTCCACAGAAATAAGCTCTGTTGTGAGCCAGCAGTTCACTGTAAATCCAAGAGGAGGATTCCCTTCCTGACCCCTGCTTTGCTCTTTGAGAAGATTGAGGCTTGATTTGTCTGAATGATTATCTCAGCATGCCTGAAAAAGAGTTAGCAGCACTCTTAAAATTAATTCAGCCCATCAAAAATATCAGTCAGTCACTGAATATTGATGTCTGAGACAATTAATTCAACAGGTTTCCTATACTCTCATAAATTATCAATAGCTGTAGCAAATTTTTAGTCTAACACTCCTATTTTCCTTAGAAACTTTGTTTACCAGTTCCTCACTGCTGTTCACAGGTATGCATACTTTTGAACACTAAAGGCAGGTCACACTAATTTTCATTCCCCTACTAGGCAAAGTCCTTTTTTTATTTCATGTTACTATATTTTGTAATTCCCCACCATCTGAATAGTCAATCACACTTCAAAACATTTTTGTTGCTTTTCTCTGTCTTACACTTCAAACATCTTGAAGCAAGCCTAGATCACAGCAGATGAATCAAGCCTGAGTTGTTTGCAGAAATAATTTATGTAATCTCAGGATGAAGAAGGTAACTTTTCTGAGCTTTTCACAAAATGCAGTATTAAAATAAATAAAGCAAACACCTCCAACAACTCCTGTCTTTTTCAAGATATTGTTTCACTACACAAGCAGCTGTTGCATGGCACAACAAATGAAAAGAAAGTAAAGAATTCTGGGTTTTAGTTAGAGAAAAATTACCCTGCAGAAAACATTGGTAAAGCATTAACTTTGGGTATTTTCTATAGGTCAAGTGTCACACACGACTCCAGAGGTGTTTAAAATGCAGGATTTGCCTATGTCCAACTCTTCTCCTACTAGAGGGAGTATAAAATGTAGCAGTTGTAGTTGTTGCTGTGAACTGTCATAGTTTAGAAACATATATTAAGTTCTAATTTAGTACTTGAGTATCAAAGTTGGAGCACTAAATAGCCAGTGAGCAATGAATGTGGTGCATTCTGAATATGGAGTTTTCTGAATGTTACCAAGTAGGACAAGCAGGCAAATTAGGGAAAAGGAAGACACAAGTGTGAACACCATTCCCTTTAGTGATAAGGAAAATAAAATCAGACATATCAATCTGTCAGTCATCCCTCACCAACATGCATCTCTGCAGCTTACTCCTTTAAGTTCTCAAAAAGGCAATTATTTCTGAGTCCTGTTACTGGTTACACAGGACAATTGTGGTCAGAAAAACCAAGCACATCACCCTCAGCTGCAGAGCATCAAGACAGTTCTTCCATTTCCACAAACAACTTGCTAGGTAGTCCTGGCTCTCAGAAGATCAACATAATACATCATCATCTGGGTTTGCTGCCAAATAAAAACCAAACAATGCATTCAGCTGTAAACTCTGCATTTAGCTATAATTATCAGGGCTATGTATGGATAAAGGATTCCCCTTTTAATCTGCTTTCCACTCTACCACAGCCACCTCCACCCCTGAGACAGTATTTAATAATTAATTACAAAAATCATATGCCTAGAATAGTTGTTTCTGCATGTTTTTCTAGCATGTCAGGAAGATTTCCTGGCCACTGCTGATAGAGTAATAATTCGTGTTTACTTTCTGAAAAATCTCTTAGTCTGGCTAATATATTCTTCTCCAAAACTTATGTTTTTGTAGCCTTATACCAATTTTCTGTAGTAAAATACATTTCCAGCTATCATATCCTGAAGAGCTTCTTGGTATTTCTGTGAAGGTTTGAATGTAATTATTTTCAAGTTATTATTTTCTTAATCTTGCTATTAACAGGACTGCAACCTATTTGAAATCTGTGATGATTTTTTAATATATGTGGAGGAATGTTAGTGATAGGTATAGATCCATGTGTTCATTTTCTAATTTTTATGCTGAATGTCTATAATTTCTTTTCTATTCCACTTACATGCTCTGTATGAAACTGCATTTCCTTGTACCAGGTTTAATTGCTTTTATTTTAATACCTGAATTAACAGTGTAGTGTATTTCTATATCCTGGAGAGAGTAAGCAAATCAGACCACCCAATCTAGAGTAAACAAAACAGAAAATGATTGCACAGACATCTAGTTACTAAAACCTGCTCTGGACATACAGATGAGGCTGCTTCATTTGATTTGTCACAGCTTCAGTATTCAAAATTTAGTGCAGCATTGTGAAAATTTAGCATTTATGATCATGTAAAACCTGAGCACTCAGATGTCTTGGGAGAGGAATGAGACAAAACTGTGATGTAGACATTGAAGTAACTGTTGAACGATGTATCACTGTCAGAGGATGTTTCACAGTATTTACACACTGAGTACCAGCAAGTGGATGTAAGTGCCTGGGTGGCAACCTGACAACAGAACTTGAGTGCAGGAGGAGGGAAAAAATTGACTTTTCCTTAAGAAATGGTTTGGCTGATCCCTGTTTTAACACCATTTAAGTTTACATTGTACATAGTAATTAGTTTTGTTTAATATTGGAAAAATAATTTCACATTTTAAGTGAGTCATTCACATTTTGAGTCTTGTAAAAATTCTCAATTGCTTATCTACCCTGTAAATAATGATCCAAATAGCTGAACAGATAACAATATATTTTTTATATATAAACCTGCTGTATATGATACTTCATATACATAAAAGCAGTTAAATGCACCTTATTTTCACAGCACTCATATAAAATATGTTAGGAAGCATGTCTTTGAGTAAGGGCAGCTATCAATATACTTCAGTGAGAAATATTTCAATTTAAATAGTTCAAGTTAATTGATGGAAGATTTGAACAGCAAAAGATATGTTATAGAGCATGCTTTACTTACAGCACACCTGTCAGACAAAGAGTTGGAAAATTTGTCATACTTCTTTGGATTCAAGAAGAAGTTAATCAGTTACCTCTATATTATATATAGCTATATCCTTTATACAGCTAAAAAGCAGAAAATTTAAACTGAATAACATCATCCAGTATTTCCAAGTAACAGGCAATAGTGAAAATGCATAAATTACTGGATGGGATAAATTATTCCAGTCTCCCAGTCTTTCTTACTGCTTCAACATCCATATGGAAGTGAAGCACACAGAGGAAAAAAAGACACCTTGTATAATTTTTTAGGATTAAATTTGGTGTAGCAACAGTCCCTGAAAATTTACCCCAGTATTCTGGGGAAATGCATGAGGAGGTCAAGTGTTCTGTTTGGAGTGGAGAGTATCTCATACACCTCACCATAATTCTTTGATTCAAATGTATCAAAGCAACAGCAAAGATTAGAGTTTCTGCCTCAAAGGCAGAGTGAGCATGTAAATATTTGAGGTCACTGACTGAGATCCAAATAGAAAATTAACAGACTAGAAAATACAATGATTTATACAGCGTATGTGATAGGAGACTGGATATACTTATTAACCTTTTAAGACCTTTTTCTGAAATATCCAGGTTTAGGCAAGTATGTTTTTTCTCTTTCAGGAAGAATAACATGAGCTTCATTATGATGAGCAAAAAGCAGGTTTAAACTCTGAAAGGAAAAGTGTTCACTTTAGAATAACTCCTTAAAAATAGCCATCAGTTTGATTTTCAGTAATGCTGACAACCTCCAGCACTCATTTAACATCCCTCTTCTCTACAAGTGACCAGGTATCAGCTTTGGTAACTGTGAATCTACCACCCTCAGTAAACCAAAAAAGATCCCATTGAACAGTTCAGCAAAGACTGTCTAATTACTTTGCACAACTTGCTACTGCAAGGGCTTGCAGGTATGTCAAATGGTGTTCTTAAGTGCCATATTATTGGATAAATTCTGCCTTAATGAAAGTCTGGGAAGGAAACCCCTTCCATGCAGCAGAAATGCAGTAAGTGCAATAACTCTAAAGGAAGTCAAAAGCATTGCTTTCCACTCTGTGTACCAGGATGTTGACTTGAGACAGTATTAACATTAAAAGTACACTTACAAAGCACTCAATCAGTTTTCTGTGTGTCTGAATACCAACAGGAGCTGAGAACATTGGTGCTTCTCACAGGAAGTGCTTCAATTTGCTTTGCAAAAACCATGCAGTTTTCAGTCAAACCTGTTAGTGCTGACATGTTCAGCCTTATTTTTTACAGAATAGTTGACCTGGATGCTTATTTATCCTCTTTGAGACTTCTACTGCCATTGAGCTGTCTCTCATCATCAGTGATCTTAATCCTAATTCTGTTCAATTGCACAGAATTTCTCTTGAAACTTGTTTCAGCCTACAGAATTATGTTTAATGTTTCATGATTAAAGACATTACCCTAAGCTATCAATTTTTGCCTTTAAATTGGAAAGTAGAGATCTTGCCTAGAATGGGGAAAGGAACCCAGATGGGCAACTTGCCTCTCAATGAGCATGTGGGTTTATTGAGGATAGAATGAGGCCGAAGGAGACGAAGGATGGTACAAACAGTGATGAGCACAAACTAGGGAGGATACACCATATGATGGGCATATCTTCATTTCCATGGGGAAGGGGGGAGTCTCAAGATGACACTTTTATACAGTTGTATCTTCCCAAGGCATATTCAGATAACTTTCCTTGGGACCGCCTCCCACACATTTGGCTTTAGGGTTCCAAATGCTAATGATGACAGCAGGCTGCAGAAACCACTCAGGAATTCTGTAATTTGGAGGCCAAGCCAGTCAGAGGAGCAAAAGACAGTGTTAGCTTTTGATGCCTCAGTTCTGCCTGCTCAGTTTTTTCCTGGAGTTACTCAGTTCTTGTGTTTTAATCCTTAGACAGCTCACTAATTCAGGCCTTGCAGCCTGTATGAGGTGCACTGTCAGCAACCCAGAGCTGACAGGACAACACCACTGTCCTAGGCTTGGACTGGGCATATGAAGAGATGAAAATGAACACAGTTAAGTAGAAAATTGTGTCAAGCACATTTGTCTCCCTCTCAGGATTTTTCATAAAGGTGCACAGAGAGAAATGAAAGAGAAAACAATTTCTATTTCTGCTCCTTGTTTTTCCCATGTGGAATGTGTTTGGAGAATTGCTTACCTGGGGTGATTGCTTGGTTGGATTCTGGTGAGGATTGTTTGAGCCTGATGGCCAATCCAACCCACCTGGGGCTGGGCTCGCAGAGAGGGTCACGACTCCTGTTAGAGTCAGAGAAAGTAGTATGTAGTTTGAGTATCCTCCTTTTATATAGTATATTAATGTATTTTAGCACAGTTATAATAAAGAAATGACTCAGCCTTCTGAATTGAGTCAGACATTGTCATTTCTTCACATTGGGTTCGCCTGCATTTACAATAGAAAAATAACAGGAAATTTTAAGTAACTAACCTTTCTCCCTGTTCTTCAGAGCAGTTCTTTCATTTCTATGCCTGCTGAAAGCATCTGTGTACACTGCACCCACTCTGAAGGCTGAAGCTGTGGCTCTGCGCAGGCTTCTCATCTCTTAGAAATAAAACAGCTTAGCTCCTAACAAGGCTTGGGACTTCACGTTTCCCTTTTGTGGTTAAGAAAAGCACATCTTGCTGGAAGCATCTGTGCTCTCTACAATACTCAATTCACACATATTAGACACTACTTAATTTTGGTGTCTCTTTTATACTCTATACAGCAGCTCCAATGTACTCAGCAGGGTGGTTTTCAGCAGCCAATGCAGTGCACTTCCCCCCAATCAAAATTAGCTTCCTTGGCTTTTTATGTCCCAATTCACTTGTTTCTGTTAAATAAAAGCCAGATTTCACATGAGGGCACATCAGAAAGAGCAAAGGAGTGTGAGGGAGCTCTTTATATGGTTTTTTTTGGTTGCTTGATTGTTTTATTTTTCCTTAGGAATGGTTTACACCTTGTTTGTGTAGCTGCCTGTATTGAAGTGTTTCTCATGAATACATTTACTATAACACCTAGATCTGCTCTACAAAATTTAGAAAAAACAAAAAAACATTGTCTCCACTGTGAACATCCTCCTTTCTCTACCCCTCCTTCCTCTACCAAATCCACATAGCATTTGGGCCCATTCAAGTGAAAGAAACCCTTAACCACTGAAATAAATGGAAATTAAGCAGAAAAATTCCAACTCTGCATGGCAGTCTTTAAATCTTAACACTGTGCCTTGCTCTACTGACAGAGCTCCAAGTGCTGTACTTCACAAAAAAATGGAGAGAGGGAATTCTGTTCCTCTCCTTATGCCAGTAAGTTAGAAATAACAGGAGAAGCCCAAGAGTACCATGCACAGAGTCATATCCCAAGTCCAGAAATGAGGCAAGCAATGGACCCAACTAAATTAGTTTTCTGACAAGACAAAGTGGGACAACTTTCTACAGCTTCCAGTGCAGGTTCTGAGCTGAGAATGTCTCAAGTACCAAAAGTCAGATGAGAGACAATCAATTAATTAAAGATACAAAGCTAGTTTGCATAACTAACAGCAACACAAGCGCCTCCAGCATCAGTTGAAAACGCAACAAAGTTAATCTTGATTTTGGGTTTAGGCAGAAACACTTTTAAGGTGTAATTGCCAACTCCCAGTTTAAGCCAAGAAAGCTGAGGTGCCATGCAACACTGAGTCTAAGCAGTGGAAAACCACACCCTACATCTTTAATCAAAAATAGAAAGGTCGTGTTATTCTAGAAGAAAAGATAACTGTTCCTTTCACAATGAGAAAATATCCATTTCCTCAGAGTTTTACATGTGAATAATCCAGTTCCGAGCTCATTAAATTAGCTTGGAGAAAATAAAAAATCAGCTTCACTACAATGATCTCTAGAAGGCCAAAGTAACCAAGGGAATGGGGGAATGAGATTAGTGATGGGAGGGGGTGTAGTGTGGGTGTCCAGGATAAGAGAAGAAATGGCATATAATAAAGTATTGACAAAATATTCATCCTAGTTTCTTCAAATTTCTTGTAAGTTGTGCCGTATTATTGTTTTTGGCTAGTTTGGAGTTTATGCTCCCACCAGACAGCCAAATTTAACTATTGTTATTAATACAAATGTCAATAACAGTGATGCAGCAGTGGGAAAATACAGTTCACTCAGCATTTCATTATGGAGGTGTATTAAAATGCCTCTGCAAGCCTGTCTGTCTAGGAAAGTAATCAGTGGAAATTTTATCAAGGCTGCACATAGACCTACTGGGAGGATTTATGGGAGCCACACGTTTTGAATTTTTGTGGATTATTCTAGAAATGGTCCCTCTTATCCAAAGCTATATTTAAAATGTGGAGCTTTCAAACCTAATTCTGTATTTCATTAACCAGGCCCAAAATGCTATTTTAGAAGTCACACCTTAGAGAAAGTTCTTGCTAAGCTTTATTGGTGGGATAGGAGGGGACCCTCAGCCACCTCTCAGAGTGAAGGAGAACCTGTACTGAATGGCACAAGCTGCCCTTGGGGAGCAGCCTGCTCTGAAACAGCACACAGCCTTGTTTATGCCAATATCCTTCCCAGTTATGACTTTATAATGCAAGGTATAACACAGACTTGAACAAAACTATGAGGTGGTGGGTTTTGTATGGAATCACATGTTTGGGTTTTTTACAGCAACTTTTTTTTCCCATTGTACAAATAAGCTTTTTTTTTCAATGCTTCTGCTCTTTTCATACTTCAGATGTACAAATCTACACCAACTCCTTTCTTTGATTTATAGGTTAAGCCAGTGATTCTCTACACAAGTGTCAGGGTTTGATGCTAGTGCAATGCCAGTGCCCCCATAAGAACACACCTTCCCCAAATGAGTGCTCTGAGATGCAACCAGAGACAGAGCTGAGCAGCCTCGAGCTTAAAAACAAAGAAAATAACTTTATTAATCTACAACTATAATAAAAGACACTGAATGCAGAATGAAAGCCTTCTAAAACTTTCCCCCTCCCTCCACCCAATTTCCAACAAAACAGTGAGACAAAACTTGGACCTTCAATCAAGTTACCACCCCTCAAATAATCAGTATTCAATCCATCAGGGGAGAGAGGAGTCTCTCTTGCACTATAGACCCCAGGAAACACAACTGCAGCCTCTGGTGTTTCCATGTCACACATGGCACTGCACAGAGAAAATCTGCCAGTGTGACCCTCTCCTCTCCATGTCACAGTGCTCTCACCATTGTGCATGGACTGAGACTGCTCACAGGGTTCCTTTTAAGGATGCTTTGCCAAGGACCAAAGCACAACAGTTTCACATTTTGGGACAGAAGTCCCCCCCCATTTTCTCCTCCCCTGGGGCCGGGGGTCCAGAGAACAGAGATCTCCTTTTCCCTGAAGGCAGAGGGCACCACCACACCCTCCTCAACTTCCTCTGTTCATTCCACTCCTGCCACTCTCTTGGCGTCACTGCAGCCGGTCATTCCCCTGGCTCAAACCACTGCATCCCCCTAAAATGCAGTCTCTGTTCCAGGAGAAACTGGTTCAGTCTATGGCTATACAAGAAAAGTCCAGCCAAAAGCCCCTCCATCATCTCCTCCCACCTAGGATTCTTTCCCATCTTCTTCTGACATCTCGGGCCCCAGGCCATTTCTCTTCTCTTTCAGATCAAGGAGGATTAATATTTCACAAAGATTTCACTGTCCAAGAAGGGGTTAAAAGTCTCAGAGATTTTAATCAGAGATTAAACCAGCCTGTGACAAAGGAACCTTCATTCCAAATCCAGCACTTACCTTGTCTCTAACTGGAAAGTTTTTCACAGTAGATGGACACTGGAATGTTCTATGACTTCTATTGCCCCACAGTAGCAATGCAGCAAGGTCAGTGTTTAACACAAACACTTCTTTTTCTTTTTTCCCCAATCTTTACAGGGAGGTCCTATCCAGAACCGAAAATCCAAGCGCTGCCTGGAATTGCAGGAAAACAATGAAAATGAATTTGGATTTCAAGTGGTCCTTCAGAAGTGCACTGGACAACGCTGGTCCATAACAAATGTCCTGAGAAGCTTATCATTATAGCAGACTAAACTTTGTACCCATTTCTTTTGCTACTGTGTAGCAAGTACTGCATTGTCGCCTGCTGTACTGTATTCCTCCTGCTCCCCATCCCCCCGGTTCCTTCTCTCCTCTTTTTTGTCTCTGATTTGATTTTGAGAGTGTGGTGAAATAGGGTTTGTGGGCTGGAAATAAGAAGGGTTTTTTTTTTTTTTCACAATGATGTTTTCACAACATTTATAGAGATGCTGAATGACAGGTGACGGGTAGGCTATCCTAAAATATTTTACAACCGTAAATATTAAGCAAATGGAGAATATTTATATCTCAAGCTTTTATTGAATAAAAAAGTCCAAATACTATTACTGTGTAGGTGTCTCCATGGAAATCCATTTGGAAGTTAAGTGCTGGTTTCATTGCTTTCATTAACCCAAGCCTGATCTCGGCATGTTGCTGCAGAGCATCAGAATTGTCCAGACTTTTGATAAAAAGTTCTACCTGCACAGCAATAGCTACGGCAAGGGAGGATTTTCTTCATTCTTTCTCTCCAGAGATCTGTCTAGTCCACTGTAGCTACTGGTGTGCAAATACAGGGGAAGGGTCTGGGGTGTAGAGGTGTTATGCCCCCAAGTATTTTTCCTCTCCAGTACCACTTAATAAAACCCCAGAGAGAACCCCAGGGCTCAAGTGAGGTGAATTTGTTGCTCAGGGAAGTGAATTTGTTGAAAAGAAGGAGAAAAAAGATCCACGAGAAAAGCAGCAGCTACTGGAACAAAAAGAAAATATAAACTGTTGCACTACGACACGAAATAACTCACACACGCATGCTAGATGCAAAAGAGGAAGTTTATTTCTGACTCCACAGTATATAGAATTTCAAAAGTGACAGTGGATTGGAGGATGAAATTGCCACCTCTCCAACCACACTGGTCAAACCAACAGTCCATCAATTCTCTCCTCTCACAAGAATGCAAAGAATCATTGCAAAGAAGAATGCAAAACAATCATTGTTTATATAAACATGCGTGAGAAACTCCAGTAGAAACATGTAAACATCAGAAGACATAGAAAACATTTTAATACTCTCAAAAGAGCAGGGCGACAGTAAACCCTGATATTTCACAGTGGGTTAGCCTCCATTTCAGTGGCTGAACTCTCCTTCCAATTCTTTATTGCTCTTACAACTCCTTTTTTTAAATGCAGGTGTTCCCTGGGTACTGCAGACTTGGGTAAAAATGGCTCCATCCAAGAGAAAAAGGTATGAATTCACTCTGCCTTTCTCCTGCCCTTAAGGAGGTGTGAATGCAATTCCATGTCACTTCATCTCTGCTCAGATTGGTTAGGAGAGAAAATCTGATGAGATAAACCAGAGCACTGGGATTACTAGAGTCTATTTCCAGCTGCTTTTATTTGTATATAAATTCCTTCTCTTTTATCTCCTTTCTTTTCTCTATTTGTTATTTTTATTCTGTTTTCTACCTTAAGCAACACTCTTAACCTGTTTTGGAGCTGGTTATGTGCCAGCCTGTCTTTTACAGACTGGCTTCACGTTGAGGATCAGCTCACAGCATTGCTTCCTGGGACTGTTCAATAAGCCTTGAGGCACATTAACTTAAGGTATTCAAATTTCTGCTGTATATATTATCATATAGCTAGAGGTATAGTTACAATACATCTGCTTCTCAAAGAGGAAAACTCTGAGCCAACAACAGGAGAAAAGTAATAGAGGTGGAGATGGGCTGAACACCTGACCTTTGAGTAACTGTGGAGGCCCCTCAGCCTTTCTGAGTAAAAAAACACACATTAGAATTAGAATGCAGAGTTGTTTTGAGCACTTCCTAATTCAACCATTCCAGATAAATGGGGAAGAATCTATATGTTCAGACAGAAAAAGCACAGAACACAGGCAGAGGAGCAGGAGACAAACTGAACTTTCTTCCAGCAACGATACCGAGGCTTCGGCGCATGGAGATGCAGCCACAAGAAAAAGAAAAATGCTGTGAATCATATCAGTCTCCTCTTGATTTCTCCAGGCTTGCTGACGTGGGCCTTCACTGTTTGGTCTGGGGATGTTATTTATGAACACTAGAAGGAAATACCTGGCAAAGACTTGAAAGAAAGGTGCTGAGCTCTGAAGTGCTATGTTTTATACCCTAATGAGTATCCTGTGTCTAGAATCTGCCCAGATAAGATTGGAGTTGCTCCTGACCACATTGCAGCAGTGTGCTGATGCCCATTGCCAAGTGAAAAAAAAAAAAAATAAGTACAACAAAAAACCACACCCTACTTAAGTGAACCACATCACAGTGCCAAACCAGAGAGTTGTAGAATGGTTTGGGTTGGAAGAGGCCTTAAAGATCTCTAGAATCATTCCTGCTGCCATAGGCAGGGACACCTTCCACTTGACCAGGTCAATTAAGCCCCATCCAACCTGCCCTTGATGCCCCCCAGGGATGGGGCATCCACATCTCTGGACAGCCTGTGCCTCACCACCCACACAGTAAGAAAATTCCTCCATATATCGAACCTAAATTTCCACTCTTTCAGTCTGAACCCATTACTCCTTGTCCTGGCACCCACGTTCAGGGCTGTACAGCTGAGCTTCCCTGCTACCCACCAGCTCCAAGGCTGCTGCCTCCCTTGATTCCCATGGGGTCTGCACTCAGGAACACTTTTGGTCAACAACCTTAGAGGGAATCCCTCAGTGGTGACTGTGGATTTAAATTTGAGTGCACTGCAATTCTGGTAACTACAGCAGAATTATCAGAATAAAAATTCTTGGTGGGAAACCCTATAAATCTGAACTTGGAACATTACTTTATACTGCAGCAATTTGGCTACAGGTAAAATACATGATTTAGAATATACTTTTCCCTTTGTTTTTATCATGGAGCAAACATTTTTATGTGATAACATAATAAAAGGAAAAGGGGTTTAAATCTGTGGGTAAACCTACCAAAAGGGTACAGTAAAAATTATGAGTGTACATAAGCATTACCATTATTGTGCTCTGAGACCTCAGGTCTCTGAACAGATTTTCTCTGACAAGCCTCTCAGAAAAACACAGCAGCACAAGCAGAACTGAACGACGTGGCCACATTTCACTGGACACTCTTAGCAATAAACTCCCTCATCACTACTTTTTCAGCTGCACAAAAATTACAGATAGAGGAACACTGCCTCACACTGTCAAAGAGAAAAAATAATCAAAAGTACCAAGTGGAAAATAAAACTTATCCTCACTTTCTGGAGAACTATAGAACCTTATTCAACCATCAGTTGCCTCAAAAGGTAAAAAAATATTCCCTAACAATAGTTGTTTGTATTTGGGGGGTTTTGAGTCTTTTAAGGAGGAAAAGCTAGCAAAGAGTACCATTCCAGAAGTCATAAAACTCCTCAACTGAATCTAGGGAGAGATGAAGATGACCAGAAAGATCCAGTCAGCTCCTTCACTTCTAAGGCAAGTATGGACCACATCCTCAGCACAGATCCAGTTCCCTGTCAAGTAACATAAGTATAGCAAAGGATATAATAATTAATTAATAAAATAGATATTTGAAATAGAAAGCATCCTGCATCCTTGTCATGCAAGAAGAAGCACAGGCAGAAACATCTTCAAAAACCATCATATGACCTGCAACTTGAATAAGCTCACTGAGAGAGGACTTCAAAGCTCTTTGCAGATTAAATGCATTTGAGTTACATCATTAGTCTTGCCATTTGGCAGAGGAGTTAAGCAGCTTCCCCCAGGTCACATGCAACAGCAAATCTCTACCACCAGCAGCCAGTGAAACATTTTCAGAGACTGAAATGGCTGCTGTGTCCAAATACCATTTATGCATCTGAGTGTCTTCACCAGTAATACTTGCCTACTTATACCTGCTTATACCAGTGCTTTAAAATCCTGCCTAAATAATTTATTAGTCTTTATAACATTCCCATGAAATAGTTAATTTATTTCTATTGTACAACAAGTTAAAATGAGGCATAAAGAAATACTTTGTCCAGCAATCTATAAACTAGTGCAGTATAAGAAATTACTAGACCATGATTTTTGAAGTGTATGTTCATTTTAAATCACCATGAAGACCCTACCCTACTATTTTAACACTCTCTCCAAACATACAGGTGCTGAGTTTAATCTACAAGCAGTGAAACATGATTTTAAGGAAAAAAAAAATCATCAAGGTATTCCATGTGACTACTAAAATACATTCATACTGTATTATGCAGCTAGAAACATTAATAAAATTATACTTTGCTAGGATAAGAGGCAGAAATGTTCATCCAAATCCATTGCACTGGAAAAAAGCAAAGCAGCAGAGAATGATGATACACTTTGCTGTTAATGGGAATTTAAACCAGACCAGAGTATAGCACTAAAATTTGGCAAGTTTCTCCTTAAGAACATAGAAATATATACCCTAAACAGTTTTTAATTTTGGGGTTTTTTGGGGGAGACGAGGGTGTGTCAGGCCTGGGAGTAAGGCAGCAAAAAGAATAGAGAATTAACTTGCATGTTTGTTATGTTTTGGGGGAATTTTTTTAATATTGCCATTTTCATTTTTTCTCTCCTAGAGCTAACACAGCAAACAAAGCTTAAATTGTAAAAGAAGAGCATGAAAGCTGTATTTGCACTGCAGACAGCTCAAGTTCGGGGCAGCTCCCACTAATCCCATGCCCTCCTAGCACTGAGAGCCAGCACTGCTTTGTCACAGGGAGACTGTGTAGAACTGTCAGAGGTGAGATTTACATGTGAAACACAGATCTGGAGCGTTCTGGTAATTTCCAGAAGTGACAACGGTGTATTGTTAATTGAATTTTGTCTTCTCAGGGCATTCAGTCCAAGGAGAAACACTTTCTAATAAATATTATTGCAATACCACTCACAGAACACCCATTCTTACAAGTACATAAGGAGTCATCATCCTTGCTCTGAGGAATTCACAGTTTGTAAGGCACATAAAAGCAGAGGGAAAGAATAGCACAGGCACAAATAAAGAAGGGCACTGGCTGATCTCAGGAGTTCTCCTCATGCAGGCAGGCAAACACATGCACAGGCAAAAATCATCCCTGTATTTACACTTCTGAATAACTTTTATCACCTGGGAAATGGAATAAAAACAGAAGAGTATATCCAGCCAAAATAGTAACAAAAAAATGAACCTTTGGGAAGATGTTTCAGGTTCAAAAAGAAAGCAAATTATGATTGCAGCAGCTTGCCAAGAAAACAGTAGTAGTTGTGCTGAATGTGAGGAGGACTGACAGAGATAAAGCTGGCAGCACCAGCCTGACAGAATCTAGAGGCACTGGTGCATATACAAGTCTTTATCCTGAGAAAGCCAAGCTGGAATACAAAGACACCATGAGCATTAAACCAGGATGAGCAATTCAGGTACTGGCATGATCAAAAGGAAATTATTTTTCTCCGAGTAGGCCTCTGGAAGAAAAGGTTATTTGTGTCTGCTGCAATGGGGTGACAGGCCAGAGGATGAAGGGAAAGAGAGCTTAGATTAAAGTTCTCTGGTTTCTAGGGATACAGGAGAAAGACAGGAGAATAAAAAGCTGAAAAGCAAAGGGAGAAAATTCTTTAGTTCCAGTCTGTTTTTGTTGTTGTTTATTATAGGTTTTGTGGGGTTAGGTTTTTTTAAAAGATGCAAAACTGACAAGATGCCACTGGTTCTTAAAATAAAAGATTCCTTTTTCCCTCTGGTTAAAGCCTGCACTGAAGTTCCTTTATGTTTAAAAATTCCAGACTTGCCACAAGAACACCCCAATTCTGGGCTTCTGGATCAATTGATATATTTGCATTTGTACCAGGCTCAATAATCAGCTGAAAAATAGAATAGCAACATGAAGAATGCTGGCCAAGAATGCACAAAATTGATGGGAAAAAATGGAAAAAAAAATGGAAAGGAGCTGGAGGTGAGTAAAGGGAAGTAAAGCATGGAGCAACTACAGGAACACATAAGCTGCTTGTCCCAAAGAACAAGTGAGGCAGGAGCTCGAGGTGAGGGATTGGGCACAGAAATCTGGGAGAGCTGATGGTGTTATTCTGTGAGAAAAGAACAAGGTTCTGAGGGAGAGGATGGCTGTCCAGTCTAAAGGAAACATTATAAACAAGATTTTTAAATGTTCAAAAGAAAATAAGTAACAAATAAATGTAGTTCAAAATCTAATTTATACAGCCTTGTACAGTTCTAAGTGCTAGGAGAGAACTTTCTAAGATATAACTTTGTGCTCCCCAAATAAAATTAAATATCTGACTGACAATTTTTTTTTTTTTTGTCTATATACAATTACTAACATGCAAAGACATGATAAGACTGAAGGTGAAAAAAAAAAACAAACCACAGAAAATAAATCAAGAGCATAACAACAGTGCCATGGTCCACTCATCCCTCATTTCCCATATGTACAGATCCCTAGTAAGTCACTATGAAAAAAAGTAAGCATACTTAAGATGAGCTTGTACTCATCTACAAGCTTAAATGTTGTGCTCTACTATGTCTTGAAGACAATTGCTTGTTATTATCCTGAATAATAAAAAATGCAGGTACAACTAAGCAACAGTATGTTCCGACACATAAATGTAGCATGGCAAAATACAATGTCCCAGGCACCATCAAATGTCTGCTGACATAAAAATATGCAACTGCAGATTCTTAAATCATACAATATCAATAGGAGTCCAGTGAGAATTAGTACAAAGACATTGATTTTTTTCTGATGGATTTTTTCCCCTGGGGTGAGACAATAAACAGTGACTGGAATACATAATCTGGACACTGTTATAAAAACTACTTTCATGCAGTTTAATTCCCATAAGGATAATGTTGAATCCCAGCACTAATAATTAAAAAATACAAAGCTAAAATGGTTTTCAATATTCTTTTTTCATGTTTTCTGTTGTTGCCTGCCCCAGGAAGCCAGAGAAGCAGAGTTTGTAAGTACCACACGTTCTCATTTGTTATGCTGTTCTGCACAGCCATGAAACAGCTACAAGATAACAATTCCACATTCAAATTACACTGTCAGTAAATGGCCTTTTTCTTTCCTTTTGGAAAGGTTTGCCAAGCCCCCCTGGGATCGAAAGTGGTACCATTAGAAGATGGATGGGAGAATATGGAGAAATAAACAGAAAATGCAGTTATTTTCCAGTCTGGTCTACCATAGGGAGGATTAAGAGACAAAATTATTGTATTGCCTATACTCCACCATAACCCCTCCAAAGTACAGTGGTGGTACAGGTGCCATCTAATGTCAGGAACAGGAGCAAATACATGGCCACACTTTCTACCAAAGACTGTATGTGCCCTTAAACATGGTACAACCTTATCTTACCCCCAGCTCCCACATCTTTAAAGAGAGATTTAAAAGATCTCTCTCATGGTTTTGAAAATTAATCCATTACAATGCCCATAGGGTTTGTGGATGACTGATCACCACATTTAGGAACACCTCCAGGGATTAAACTGACGACCTGCAGAGCAGACTGCAATTTTTCCAACTGAATTCAGGAATAGTTTCAATTACTAGAATCTTTAATAGATTCTGTGCAAGGTTGAAGCACCAAGATGTTTCCTATCACCATCCCAGTAGGAGCTGCCTCTGGGCAGTTTTCCTTATCTCCTGTCAATGGGCCCATCAGTGCCTTGCCACATGGCTCAGAGATACTCTCCAGAGCCACTTCTGTTTAACAGGTGATTTGTGTCTCAGAATAACATCAGCCCATGGTGAGATGCTCCGCCCAGGGGGAGGAGCCAGGCATTCCCACCTGGATAAACCCAGGCATTTCTAGACAGAGAGGCAGCCTTCCCACAGGTTTCTGAGAGGACCCAGCAACCACATCTGCCACTCCAAGGGGACTGCAGCCACTCCAATTTGGACTGCACGCTGGCCAGAGGTGGGTCAGGTTGTATTCTGCCTTTGTCAGTAGTCTTCCTTTTGTATCATTGCATGGATTTTTGTCTCCTTCTCCCAGTAAGTTGTATTTCTGACTTGGAGTCTCTCACTGGTTTTGCTTTCAAACCAGAACAATTCATAGTCCATGGACAAACTCCATATATCAGTGCAAGCTGCAGTTCCTGTGCTCTATTCTGGCTAGTAACTGCAGAGAAACATAAACAAGGCAAGGATAGAAAAACTGATAGTGAATCTGCACTGCTTGATTTTTTTTTTTTTTTTTTTTTTTTTTATTCTTTGTTATGGGATGATGACAATCTACCTGTGGAATGAATTCTGTCTTCTGCTGTGTTTACCATCTCCCAAGTAGTGTGATCTTCCAGTTACCACTGATACTGGCTTCTTCAAAGTGTTCTTTTTATGTGTAGAAATACTTACTCCACTCTATCTGAAAAATCTCAAGCCTCCAAAGAATCATTGTTATCAGCCCTTGTCAGTCTGACTCAGTCCATTCAAACCTGACATGACCTGTCTGGATTTACAAGGAGCTGCTTGCAAAGAAGTTATTTACTCTTGCTTCCTTCCACTGTTGAGGGAAATGGGATTCTCGTTCATAATTATTGATCTTTGAACTGCAGCTTTTCACAGCTCCCTGGACTCAGAAGATAAGCCAAATTCTTTTTCCTGCCCCAAAAGAACTCAAGTTTTGCAACTCAGTGGGATCCTAAGACAAGCATCAGCAACACAAATCTGTAAAGCATTACAAACCTCCAGGCAAACAGCATGTGTGACTTCCAGGTGTGACACCTGGGAATTGCCTTGTTTGAGCCCAAGACTGTCCATAAACAATTCCCTGGAGTTCTCCAGCAGGGATCCAGAGGTGGTGCCAGGACAGAAGCTCACTCAGCCAGCTCAGTGTGTTTTGTTGGACTGTGCTCACTTTCCAGGATTGTCCCTCTAACACAGCAAGCCCAACAGGAATTCCAGCTCCAGAAAACCAAGGTGGAAAAGCAATTTTCCCCTCCCAACTTCAGTATAATAATTTGGCATTAGACAGCTCTTACTTTACTTAGGAAAGGTAATTGTAGGGATGGAGACAGAACAGAATAAAAAGATAGTGAAACTATAACTTTGAATTTATTATTTAGGCAAACCCACACTTGAAAATGGAATGCCAGCTTTACTTGAATATTATCTCTTGTCTGTTTCTAGTTAGAGAGGTTATACCAGCCATCAAACTCCCTGCCTGAAAGGGTCCAAGAACAAACCACTCTGAACTACAGTGTATTATATAGACAATGCATATGATTTTGGATACCATAAAGCTTGCTGCATCTGACAAATCACATATTTTTTCCAAAATATATAAAATGCCAGATCACATATGCAAACAAACTTATTAAAAGTAAACATTATTTATTGTTATGTTAGGAGTTTTATATTTGTAGTCAGACCTTTACCACGGTCCCTTGATTTAACGTTTCAAGTGTTAAGTAGAGTGAAGGTTCAAAACTGGAGCACTTAAACCCCAGAAATTTACTAGTCTTAAAATGCCAGCAGGATACATCACCTCTGCCACAATACAGAGAGATTTACATATTTTGAGGAAACAGTTGAGTTGAAAAATTTGTGCACAGGTAGACTTGACTTACTTTACTTAATCCCAGGTAGAGAATACTCATGTAAATAAAGATTTTACAGTTACCTCCCTTAAAAACTTGATGGGTCAAGTTGATAACTTCAACTTGATTTGATAACTATCAACTTAATTTGATAACTTCAAATATGGATCAGGAACATAGAACAAAAACTAAATGCTGAAAGCTGAAAACTCTTCAGGAAAATCTGGTGCTGTAGGTACCAGCTGTCATATTTTGATGAGGCATGAATAAAGCATCTCAAGACTCATCCAAGTGTCCAGAGTTAAATTTCTCAGCACACTGAAGTTTTTTTACCTGCACATTTTACCATGGCCCTTTTGCTGCCAAGGAGTAACTATGCTTTTGATATAATCTAAAACACATGCTAGAAGGGTAGAAGGACAAATACTGTTTTACAGCAGCTGTGGTTTGTGTCACACTCATCTAAAGGAAAACACATCTTAAAATTTGTTCTCCTTTTTTGTACCAATGAAACCCACTGAAATATGTGGAAATGCTCTGCTTTACACAAATGGCATGTTAATGAACTTTGTATTTTACTGCAGTTCACTGAAATGGCCTGCCAAGGGTTCTAGCAAGGTATTTTCTCTGAGAATTTATTACATAGAGGGAAATCTGACCCACTGCAGCTAAGACACATCGCTGGAAATCTCAGATGTAATCAGGAGACAGGGGGAGCTGAATGCAGCTGACTGGTGTCTACTGCAGGATTATTCATCTGCACACAGGAGCTCAGGATGAACTTGGTCTTTGTTGGCTCTGGGTAGCCTTGCTGACATTACCAGCTGGAGAGAAAAATCTTAAAAATTGTAGGATTTCATTACCTTGTCCCCCTAGGACTCATCTTATTTACTCTCTCTTGAGAAAGCCTCTTTCTTCACACAACATATTTAAATGATGCCATGGACTGGAAGTGCTGTAGAACTCCATTTGTGATTTCAGAGTTCACAAGCAGATACTTGAATATTCTAGAGCTGAGCAAATGGTAAGTGCAAGTTCTGGGCTTTCCCTTGCAAGCAGCTCATAAAACACTTCTATTTGAATTACAGAGCATCATTCTTCAAAGATGCTTTCTCTATTTATAGCTGTGCACTTGGAGTACAATCTCCAGCAGCACTTGCATCTGCTTTTTAAACACAAATACCAGTGACTGATTTTCTTTCTTTTTTTTCATCTAAGTGAAGTTTCAGAAAGAAATTATTTGGGCATGATAAATGCTTGATTAACTCATCAGCATTAACAGTTCTTTAAAAGCCATTACTTTTACGTGAAGAAATAATCTAATTTCTTTTCCCTTGGAGATGCACTGACAGCAGTACACCTCTGTCACATGAAAGAATGAACTTCCCAATTCCACCTCAGAAATAGCTTTCATGTTATTAGGTACTATTTGGGTAATTGTACTAACAAGAAAAAATCATAAAAAGTGGAACAATGCAAACCTAATCAACACAAATGCCTACTAAATGAAAAGCAAACCTCATTAAAAACCAATAGCAATTTGGTTTGGGCGAGAAAATAGTCTTAGTTGCCTTGTGTTAGGGAAATTGTTGGCAACATGACACATACTGATGCAGATGAGCTACTTATTGTCACCAAATTTTTAAGTACAAACAGGCTTTTGTGCCTGAGAAATGAGGTGACCATCAGAATCCACTGTGTATTCTCATGAGTGTCACCAAAGGACCAGATTTCATTTGTCCAATTGGAAGCTCAGAAAAACAACCTGGAAACTGGTCTTGGGGACCCAACTTTGAATGATTACTTAACCAGTAGAAGAGAAAACGTAATTCAGAATTAATATTTTTAAATTAAGTGTTTTTCTAATAACTTCCTCTTCTTTCCATTGGAAATATATAATAACCTACAGCAAAATGCACTAATATAATGTTTATGTGGAAACTGGCTAAACAATTGCTGGAATGCTTTGATCTTAAAACTTCCAGATGTTTGTTTGAAAGATTTATGCACATAAACTTTTCCTGCTAAATACAGTCTTGTCCCCCACAGCCTTCTTGAGTGAAAATCGGAAAGGAGAAACTGGTTGGTTAATATGAAGTTTCCTGTCATCAGACAGGATTTCCTTCAGAAGAAGTAATAGCCATTATTAACAAAGAATTGAAAGGTAACCCCCAGAGTCTTAACTATAGTGAGCTTGTTCTCACAATATATATATGGCATATATTACATTTTCAATCTTTTCAATTGGCTTCTGTTCCATCCAAACAACAGGAGTGTGATAGGGAAGGTTTTAAAGTAAATTCCAACAATTTATTCTCTATGTGTCTAAGAGCTAATTCTCAAAACCAGAGTTCTTCAGCTTAGATTTATAGTACAGTGGTAAACCTAAGAATAAAATAAAAGCATACTCTCCCATTTTAGAGCTATTTGTCAAACACAATGTGCTGATAGGGAACCTGCAGAAGGCATTGTCAAAACTCCCTGGCCTTCATCCATGTGCTCTGAATATCTCAAAATTCCAGACCTACAAGTTGTTTTTAAAAAAGAAAATAAGAGAAAGCAAAACCAGTACTTTTCTACCATGCAAAATTGTATCCTTATTTAGGTTCTAATTTGAAGAATAGAACTCACTTTTCTAAGTAATAGAGTAAGGGATGGATGCATTAAAAAACCCAAAAAAAACCCATGAAGAATTAACAATATAATATAAGCTTTGGCCTGACCCAATTTTGCCAGCCTTGTCATAGCTGAACTGGAAAATCCTCTTACAAGCTCAGCTTGAGCAGAATTCAGGTTGATTTCACATCTGTTTTACTTGAGGAGGCTGCATATTCCTACTCTCCACAAAGTTGAAAATCCACTGCAATGACTTCCAGAGCAGTCCTCAAGCTTGGAAGATTTCACTGTAAGTGAAATTCACACTTACATTAAAAAAAAAAAAAAAAATCGGTGATAGTAGGACATTTAAAGTCCTAGTCATTGCTTGATGAGAGGCAATAGGTACTCAGAAATTTCAAAAAACAGGCTTGTAATTTACCTTTCTCAAGAGAAGGGTAAATTGCCCTGATTTCTTGGCTCCCATCTCCCATCTGCTTTTTGGTTTGTTTTTTTCCTGAGTAAAGGACACAGAGACAAAACTGGGTCTAGTGTGAGTTTTATTTCAAGCAAGGTTAGCAAGGGAACAGACAATGTTTCCCTGACTAAAAGATGCCATAGGCAAGCGCAGACAAACTTTAAGACATGCATGTCCCTCAGCAGGTGTGTTTGGGATATGTTTGAGAGAAGAGATAATAAGAAAGTGAAAAACATGTGAACAAAAATGAAAGGAAGAGAGGAGCAAGGCAAACATATTGTAGTCCTTCCAGATATAAAAAAAATCCATTAGTAGCTGATTTGCCCTATTACACATTAAGCTTGGTTCATTCAGGAGAATGGAAGAGAACTGAAAGAACAGAGAACTGAAGCTTGACATTGCAACTAGTGAAGAGTGTTTTCCACATCAGAAATAAATCTCTGGGCTCGTGGAAGAAGAGAGAAAAGGGACACAACAGAGAAGTCAGCTCTTTGCTGGAGCTGCTTTCTGCAGCTGACAGGATCAACCCAGTTCTTGCCCTTTCCCAGAAAAAGAAATCCATGTGTCATTTATGCCACATGCCCTACTTCTGGCATTTCCCATCCTCTCTGAGGAAAAGAGTGTCAACATGTTTCCTTTGCCATTTAGCAGAGCTCTTCATCACGGGCTCTATAGCTTGTCTTCCATATCACCCAGGAATTCTATCATTGTCACTATTGTTTGCAGAATTCCCATATCTTTTATCTGCATCTAATGACACAATGCTCTCTCAATTTGCCTATGAATCAGATACTAAAATTTGCCTTTTAGCCTTTGGAAAAAATGGCTCATCTGTGAAGCTCTTTGAAGCCCCAGCATACAAAACCCCTGATTGTCACCCTGATGTTCTGTGCCCTTCACACAGAAGTGGGCCTTTCATCCATCAGCATAATTTTCCACTTGCTTTTTAACATGTCCAAAACTCTGCAGCTGGACTAATGACAAATCAAACCAATGGAATAATCACAGGAGCATCTCACATCTGTCTTCTGCCTCTTTATATCACCTTCTTAGCTCCTCGGGCAGCATAAATCTGGCAGTAGTTGGCCACTATCATCTATGACTGGGCTCACTGTCTTGATTTGAAAAGACAGGTGTCTGCTAAGGAAGGCAGGAGCTTTCCTTGAAATGGAAAATATAAACCCCCTCCCTCTGAATTTTTATAATTTTTTAAATTAAGACACTCTCAGGCAGAGAGATGAGGATAAGAACAACAGTTCTTTACTAGGAAAATTCAAAAGAAATATAAATACAATAGTACAAACAAAACAAAACAAAACAAAAAAAAAAAAACAAACAAAAAACACTACTGAGTGGGTCAGAATATGACCTGACACCCTGTGGGTTAGGGTGGTGGCAGCAGTCCCATTAAATGGTGGCTGCAGCGCTCCTGCAGGGCCAGCTGTGGTTCTGCTGGAGCAGGGAAATTCCACCTCCTGTAGAGGTGGAATTTTCCTCTGAAGATCCAGCAGTGGTGTAGATGGGCCTGGTCTTCCTCTGGGAATCCAGTGGAGAAGAAAGCTGCACCTCTTGGAATGCAGTGAGGAAAGGCTACTTCTGGTGTTCCAAATCCCAGATCATATCCAGGTAGGAATGTTTGGCTCCTCCCCTGGGTGGAGCATCTCCCTGTGGGATGATGGAATTTTATCAGCCATGCAGGGACACTCAGTGGCCCATGAACAGAAGATATTTTCTGGAGGGAGGATTGGTTGTGGAAGAGATCAAGTAAACTACCCTATTAACAGAACATAACTGCCCCACCTCTAAGAGATGGGAAATATAATACCCCCAAATCATATCTTAAAACACAAGACACTCACTTATTTCAAATACAGTGTAAAGAATTATTCTAATGCAGTGTAAAGAATTGTTCTGTACAAATATGCAGTAAAATCAAGTTATCATTTTTTTTCTCTTTAGTTTCCAGATAAAGAATAGCAGGTATAGTGCAATAAACTAATGTGATGGGATTCATGAATAACAACACTATCTCATATAGGGCATGAATACCTTTTTATGCAGCTTTTTTCCCTATGAATTCAGTAAGAATATATCAAATAGGACAGCCTCAAATTTCATTTAGATTTTGCTAGAGGAATCTTAAGGAACAGTGTTTTAGAGCAGAGTACAGGCACTGCTGCTCCATAAACAGAACACAACAGTTCTCTTCATCTTTGAATTCTCTGGGCTTTATTTCAGGAAATCTCTGTCAAAAAAAAAAAAATAGTCAATTTAGTGCTTATTCCCAGTCAGGTAAAAAGTTGTGAATTCATCAGTATGCACAGGTCTTACTTAAGCACATACTCTTGTGCACTTCACTAGAAGTTAAACAATGTATTTAAGCCTTCATCCATGGGGGTCTAAGAATCGCCAAGCCTTAAAACTTCAGTTAATAATCTTTTATGCAGATAGAAATCAGAGTTGGGACTTCACTCACAGCTTAAGAAGAATCAAATGATCATTTAAATGACTGATTCCAGAACTTTTCAGAAATAACCATAATCCAATGAATGTCAAAATTGTAGGGTTTTAATCATGTGTATCTGTTCTCATGACAGATGATTACATCCGTGTAATCATTGTATCACTTCTCTAGCTTCTAAATATTTAGATGAGATTTCCCCAAGTATTTGATATTTGTTATTTAATAATAAATTAAAAAATAACAGACAACAAAATGCAAATTTTCTGTTTCAAAGCTGAGACTGAAATAAAATCCTTCTTGCCACAAATTATGAGAATTATGGCACCTGAAACATCAAGGGACTTTACAGAATGGAAGGTTCCCAGGGTTTCTGTTTGGCCTTCTCCATGCTTTAGCAGTAACTACTTGCATTCAAAGGTAGTAGAGGGTAGTCTGGGAAAGGAATGGTGGATACATGGAAAGCTAGCAAAGCCAAAAGAACTCTTATCCAGAAAAAACTGAAGAAAAAAAAAAATCAACCTTAACTTTCATGCTACTGTGTGAATATGTATGTGTGTATATATCTATATACATACACATATATGTTTTCAGTGTGTAATTCTAAAAGAACTGGGGGAGAGAAAACACATGGAATGCATTTAACGCTAAATGTTTTCTTACATAAAGCAACAAGATATCAATGGTTTATTTACTGAAGTTTCTTTCACTGGCATTCCTAATGTTCGTTTTTAAAATTTTAAAATCATATGCTTTGTTTCTATTCATTATTTAGCCTGACCTTCCTAAAATGACCAAGCTGATATTGTGATTAATGAGCCAATTATTTTCATCTGAGACATAGAACAAAACAAACAGCCTATTTCCCTCCAATTTACTTTTTTTAATAAATAGTGCCCCCGCCTCCTTTTTTTAACCACTGAAGGTTTATGATATATTTCCTATGCAACTCATTCCCTAAATTAATAGGATCTGAACAGGGCAGGCTAGAAATGTAGGGGTTTAATTACCTTTGCAATTAAATCAAGATGCAAATACAACTTTACTGATCTGAAGTGAGAAATGCTCAGAAGGGAGGCTGACAGCAGTGCAAAAAGGAAGAAAAGATGCACTTGAAAACAGTCACCCTCCCTAAAAGACTAAGTGAAGGTACCAGCTTTCTTCCCTTGTCTTCCTGAGGCACGTTTCATCCTTTATTCAAAAAAATATCCCTGAAGTAAATAATAAAGGTACAATTGCAACAAAAGAATATGAAAATCCTTTTTTATAAATAAATTCTAAACCATGTGGGTGGACTGTACATTTGTAAAAGGAAGGAAATAAGAGAAAGAAGAAAAAAACCCAAAAAACCAACAACCCTGTGAGAAACAATTTCTCCATCCAAGGTTAAACAAATAAATACACTGGAAAGGCATCAAGGGAAATTCATTCTGTTATACTCAAGAGAGAATTTAATAGCAATAATGGAAACTGTTCAAGGGCTGTGACTTGTAAACAACAGGTCCTGAGAATCTCCTTGAACAGCTGCAGAACACCAGCCCGAGTCCAGCTGTGGAGCCTTGGGCAATTTGGTGTCTCCCAGTGCTTGCTGCAAAAGAACCTCAGTGCTGATGGCTACAGACAGCTCTGAGCCCACCTGTGATAAAGCACAATTTGACATGCAGAGTAAATACTTTGCTTTCTTTTAGCATTTCTCTTTCTTCAGGCTACGAGTTTCATCTTCTCTTTGACAGCTTATGAAAGACAGGAGAGAGAGGCCCTTTCAAGGAAGTGGAGATAACAGTTTGCAACTCCCAGTGCAAAAAAAAAAGGACTTATTTTACTCTATGTACTGCTCTGAGTACCAGACCCTCAGCAAAACTCCCTCAAATAATAATGATTATAATTCTGTCCTGCAGCCTTTCATTGAGGATATACTTCTGAGGTCCTGTGGTGCCTTCCACTGGAAGATTTCCCTTTCCTCTATATGACCTAATAACCAATATACTTGACAAGGATCAGCTCAATAAATACCCAAAAAACACAACCCCCCCAAAAAAACAACCTACTCAAAAAAAAAAAAAAAAAAAACCAAACCAAAAAAAACCAAAGGGAGGATTATGAAAATACCTTGCCCAAGGTCACTCATCAAATTTGTCAGAGATAATAACAGAGTCAGACTCAGCCTGAACTTGAGTCAGACACAAAAGTTCCTTTCCTGAGAAGCCAGTACTGCTTTTTGTACCATGTCACAGAGGGGAGACCAACACATTGAACAACCCCAGGTCCCTCAACACACTGGATGCAAACCACACAGGGCACAAACTTTAGAGTTCAGATATTCAAAAGGGTCATTTTCCCCACCTGTTTCAGAATGCAACAAATATTTTTTTTTCCTTGTTCAGTGCTGCAGATTCCTTGGACAGAAAATTAAAACATCCAAAACATATCTGTGGGTCCCAAATTAATTCCATACCTGTCTAAGTGGGGATACAGATGCTTGGCTCAGCAGTCAATCTCTTCCTGGCCTGAATAAACATTGATTTTAGAAAGTACTCAGGGCTTTAGGACTTTTGGTTGATAACTGCATTTGGATTTTGCATCAGCCTACGAAGGATGAAGAATGCAAGCTGATGAAACATGTTTTAGAAAACCTGTATCTTACAGGAATATTTTTGCTACTGACACATACAATTCATTTTTTATGATGGATTGCCAATCTAATTAATTCCCTGAATTTCTATGAATATTTTAAAATACAGAACTTAGGTTTGATGTGTCCTCTTTTATTCTTAGCACTTTATGAGAGTCCACTATCCCTGATCTCATTCCAGTGGCTACCTAATCCCTAAACAAAGCTTCAAAATGGTATTTAAGGAATTCTATTGATTAATAGTTTTCCTTGTCAGTTAATAATCAAGATCCTCTATATGCTACAGGCCAGCCTATCTTATTAATGTTTACATTTGTCAGTGGATAAACAGTCATACTTCCTCCTAAAAGCTTAAGAAGTAGAAATATTTTATCCTGAAAACAATAAAGATTATAGAAAGCACACACAGATAAAAGCAGTACCACAGCACTCAAGTATCTTCAGTGCTGAATGCAGAAGAAAATAACTTACTACAGAATATTAAAATATAAAGGAAAATCCTCATAATCTTTGAAGCAGATTTTTTTTTTTTTTTGATCTTCAAGTGAAAGCAATTAATCTGCTCTTTCTGATGAGCTGCAAAATCGTGTAGCTGAAATCAGTCATGCATAGTATTAAGGAAATGAGAAAAGAGTAGTTTGAACTTTGGAATTCCATACAGAAATTAGAAGAAAAGTCATCTCAATGAAAAGTTACTTTTCAGGATGATTCTGTGCTCTAAATTAATGCTGACTTTTGAAGAGTTCTGGAGGAACCTGTGCCATTTCAACAAGCACTAATTGATATTTACAGAGTGCCTCTGAGTGGGATTATCACCATTTCAAACAGCTCCAAAAGTCAGACAGGTTAAGTACAAATTGAGGAAACCTTCTCTTCAGGAATTTTTTGTTGATGTAAATGAAGTTAAGGCTCTGAAATTGCTTCATTGTAAGAACTACAAAAATAAGAAAAATATTAGTTACTGTGTACACCACCACCAATACTGAAAACTATCCTGGATTTGAGAAAAATTCAAGGCAGTCAGCACCAGGCTGTCACAGACCACCTTTTAAAGGTTCATTCATTCTCAAACTTTCCATAAACTAAAGCATTTATGACCTACCCCAAACATGGAAATCAAAGTGACCAAATTTTCAAAAGAAAATCTGAAGTCATTAGCAATTACTGAAAATTTTTACCACAGCTTTAAATAAATAAATTACCCCTTTAGGGAACTCAATTACAGTTTGCTAAAATGCTAATAGAAGTAGTCCTTTTCTTCATCCTTCTCTCTCACCTCCTGAACTTCTTGAAATGAACCAGCTGAACAAGTATTATTTTAAATCTCTTATTTTCTCTGTTCAGTATCTTCACATTTTAGCACTCTTCCAGTACTCAGAAAGAGCAAACATTTTGTTCTCAGGCATGAATTCTCTAATAACACTGCTTGTGTTTTATTTGGAAGAACAAAACACAAGTCAACAGTACCAAGAAAACAAAAACAGCCCAAATAAAAGCCCCAGCAAAAGCCAGAAACTCAACCCAAATAAACCCCCCACCAGTTCTGAATTTCCATGCTCAATGACAAATAGAAAACCTATGAACACATTCTGGTGGCAAGGATAGAATTTTAACACAGGATGTGGCTTAAGAAAGAAGTAAGACAAAAGTGTTTGGTGATTGATTCTGAGCTGCATGGAAGGAAAAGAAAAATATTAGTAGCTGCCCAATAGACTTAAGAGTTTGACATAACATCACTGCTCTTGTATTAACAAGAACAAAAATTACATAATAACTGAAGGGGTACAGAATTTTCTTCACTATCTGCCTTTCTGTATTAGAAAGGAGAAAACACTCAGAACTCGAATGTATGGCAGAAAGTTGATAGGCAGATACAAATGACAGCTAATGTATCTTTCAAAATTAAGTCCCAAAATAGAGAACTTAATTCTGCTGCCAGATAGTACAGAGTATTTAATTTGTTGTAGAACAGGGCCCTTGCCATGCCAGCTTATCATCTGAGATGTGCCAGTCATGGTAGCCCAGTCTTCCCAGGGGCTTGAGCTACAAGGTCAGATCTTCAAAACCTTTTACATTCCTTGTTTATGAACTGATACACTTTGATCAGCCAAGCCAGTTATGCTTTCCTCCTCTCTATTTTCATCTTTCACCACGATCTTGATACAATTTTGTTTCAGACAGGTTTATAGAGTGATGTTATACTTGGGGCAATTCACTAAAGATAATTTTCTATGTTAATTTCAAAAACAGATAAAAATCAACTATACCCCATGATTGAATTTTCCTGACAGACCCTCTCTTTTTGAAGAAAGGCACGACCACACTCTATAAAGATTAAACTAAATAACACATCCCCACACCCACTGGGAGAAAATGTTCCTCATCTTTCAATTGACAGAGTATATAGGAAATGGCATAAGCAAATTCAATACACTGTAAGAAGATAAATTTAGCTGCATATTCAGGTACGTTTCTTGAGAAGAGTAGTAAAAGGCTTCTGTAAGCAGCTGGCAGATTTTCTATTTAATTTAGTGTGTCGCAGGTGATGGGCTTAACTAACAGCATGACTGAGGCTGTAATCAGGTGGCAATCAATACTGCAATCAAAACCAGAATATATAGAACATAGAAAGAGTATGAAGTGTCTAAGTGCAGTCATTGAAAAACCCTCTGCAACACACAAGGAGGAAACAGGGTGCTCTGTAGGGCTCCAGGGATTTTTAAATTATTTTATAATACTGCATGTTCCTTAGGGAAAATGAGAAACTGTGGAGTTAAGTATATTTCAGACGCAAAGGGCTGAGAAGGATTTCTCTTTTCCTAAAACCTTCCTCAGTTAGAGGCAGCAACTGTGGATACCCTTGTCTCAGAGACCAAAAATGGACAGTGTCTTGTGGTTGCCCATTTCTGAATAACAGCAGCACAAAAAGTCCAGTTTTAACAAGAAACTGCTCGGTTATTCTACTCATATTCAAAGGTAAGGAAGAAAAAACACGTGAACTCTCCTTGCTTCTGTCTGTTGCTGCTGAGCTCTGTACAGCTCTTAGTGCCTGACAGAAATTATTAACAGAAAAGCCTTTCAATTTTGAAAATAAATACTGTGGATCTCAGCTATGAATTTTAAGCTTCCAGCATTGTCAGTGTTTTTAAGAGGGGAGAAGGACAGAAGGTGGAAGAAAATAAGTTTCAGTTTTGTCTCCTGAAATGGGAAGACCATTTCTTTCCCAGCTATATGTGTGAGGGGATAAGTAGGTTAGAGATATTTTGTGCTCTTTAACTCAGCGCTGCTTCTGGGAAAACTGGCACTGCCCCAAGAAAAATCAAGGTAAGTCCATTTCCACTCCTTACATACTAAACCACTTTCTTATTGTCCTTGTTTCCCCTTTAAGCGTGATAAAATTAAACCACAAAAAACCACAACTCCATAAGAAAACTGTATCTAAACTACCACAGCCACTGGTTTGACTACCAGAGTAAATGTTATTACAATATTGACAAGGCATGACCCTCTTCATTTCTTAAGATGGCAGTTTTACTGTGGTGTCAGAATTTAAAATGTGTTTTCATGGATTAACTCCAGCTGGAAGCCAAGCCCCACAAAGCTGCTCACTGACTCCCCCACACTGGGATAGGAGAGAGAACCAAAAGTGAGTAAACTCATGGGTTGAAGTAAAGATGGTTTAATAAGCAAAGCAAAACAAGGAATTCATTCCTGGCTTCCCATGAGCAGCCATCTCCAGGAAAGCAGGGCTCCATCACGTAACAGTGACTTGGTAAATCCAACACCAGCACTCTGAATGTGCCCTGCCCACCTTCCTCCTTATTTCCCTGTGGGAATCCAGGGCATCCCTCTGGCTGCCCTGGAAGATCTGGGACCCTGGCAGGGGTCAGGAACCCCCCTGGACAGAGCCCCCAGAGACACTGTCTGTGATCTCTGTCCATGGAAAAGAGTTTTCAATCTTACAGGATGAATTACAAGCTCTGAGTGTTTGATATCAGTAATAATTAAGTGTGGCATGAGTGCAAAAGTAAAATTTTAGGATTCTAGATTAGGGGTCCAAAGGGGACAAGATGGAGGAAATTGGGTGTGTCTTGTCCTTTTTCTCCTTCTTCATGCCCTCCATGTTTCACTGTGGTGTTGGCATTTTTCTGTTGGTTTAGGCTGGGGACACACTGTCCAACGTAGGTGACAGATATTGGCACATTATTGTGAATCCAGCACAGGTAGTTTGTGGTATTTAATGTTTGTACCATCCCACTGAGGGCAGAGCCCCACACGCTGCCCTGCAGGACAGAGCTGCGGCAGGGCAGCAGAACATGTTAGAGATAAACAGAATAAACAACCTTGAAACCAGCACAGACCAATTATGGCTTCTGCTTTGGCAGCGGGGCTGAAAGACAGAGACTTTCTACAATCTCAGAATCATCAATACCTCAGATTCCGACACTGTCCCAGCTCTAAAAATTGAAATTCACTATTGATGTGCTACAGCAGGGCGAGTTGATACGCCACTTGAGCACTCATTTCCTCATTAGAGGTGCTGCACAGAAAGTGAGCTTTTCTTCTGTCACATCCAAAGAAATAAACACTGCATTGGGCTGGAAGGACACACATTGCACAGGAATGTGGCCCTTAGCCTGAACAGATGAACTGATGGAGACCCAGTAGATAGATTAAGACAGGAATTTTGGCTTATAGAGTGTGGTATTACAAGAAAAATGAAGAACATTGGCAATGCCAAAGTTTCCATACTATTTGAAGTCAGACTGAAGAATCCACAGACCCATCTGAATATACTTGTGCCAAGTTTGCACCCAGCTCAAGTTTTCTGTTGATTAACTGAATTTTTAATCTTGCTGGATATAAAATCTGTTACTCCATTAAAATGAATAAATAATATTTTTTTTTCATATAAACCAAACTGTTCACTTGATTACAAATCTCAGTACTTAAACTTTAAGGTTTCTTAGAAAAATCAGTGCTTGAAATCCAACCTTTTCCAAGATGCTTAAATAGTCACCATCAGCATGGATATGTAGAGGAATGCCTGGTTCAAAACAACCCAACATATATGGCTCATGTCTTACAAAACCAATTTCTCACGTTTTATTAAATTATGAAGAAAAAGGAAATCATTTTTGCCACATCAAGGTGTAAACCCTGTTTTAGTGTTTTTGTTGAAATTGATCCTATGCCTTAGGAAAAACCAGCCCTTTGCCACGTATTTAGGCCATATTTCTCCCATAATAGTTTCCACCATAGCTTTCACTGTCTTCATTTCTGAAGTTTCTAGACAATGCCACAGTTCTGTGATATTATCACAGGATATTTAAACAACGCTCTGTTGTATTAAAACTAGAGGTTACATTAATAGAGGGAATAAAAAGCATATCCAGAATACTTTCTTCTGTCACACCATAACTTTTGTTGCTATTATTTTTTAGTAAAATTACAAACCAAAAAAAAAAAAACAAAAAAAAAAAAAAACCCTTAATCATACACTGCCACACAAACCAAGAGAGAGTTAGAGAGAGTTTCAAAGCTGTAAAAATAGAACAGGCACCAAGCTGGTTTTTTTTTCCCCAGGCTGGAATTGAAAGCCAGCTCAGCTGGAGCTGTGTTCTACTGGAACATGACAAGTCACACGACTTGTTTAATCTTTGCCATCACCAGTACAACTCTGCATCACACAGCTGGGGTCTTGAGGAGGGACACCAAGTGCTGCTCTGCAGCATGAAGAGTCTGACTCACTGAACTGAGAGATACCATTGAGTCATGGTAGCTGAGTAATTTGGTAGTTATGTTTATATCTAAAATAATTTTTTTAATCCCTTGAAGATACACAAAATAGTAAGGATTTCAAAGGAAAAGGGAAAACATTAATTCAGAAATGCAGGTCTTCCTTTTACACAGGTCCGCTTGCAATAAAAAGCTCAAGGACATACATAAGGGAAAAAAAAGTTACATAGATGTCAAATTTTGTAAGTAGGAAATGTATAGAAATAGAGTGCTTCCTAGATATTTCTACTAAACAACTGAGGCTTTAAGCATAGATCAACCACTGTTTTGCTACTTTTCACTAAATTTCATTTATTTGGCAGCCTGTATAGAGCTATGATTCTTTTCATTATTACTGTAACAGTGTCATTGCTGATACTCAACTGAATTTTTAAGGGACATGTATGCCCCTTTGTGGACATAATTGGTTGAGTCAATACTATCTCAAAATATGAGAAAATATGAAGAAAGCAACCAGCCTGTTCTTCCCGACTCCAGCTTTGTAAGTCTTGCATCTGCCTTCATTGCCCATTAACAGCCACTCTTATTCTTAGACATTTTACACACTTTTAATAGGGAATTACTTTAATAACCTGCTACAGCTCTGAACAGAATGAGAGAAAAGCAAATGGTCATCCTGGATTTTAGCACTGAAAATATTCCACCTAAGCTTATAATAACCTCTCCAAACACTAAACCAAAATCAATGCTAGGCAGAGATGAACAACAAAATGCACAGAAATCTGATTCACTTCTTTCATCCCTTTTTTATAAAGAGGCCCATTCCTCTGATAAGCTGAAGTAGAGATGTTATAATTTTAACAGTTTCTAGAACATTTATATTCCATATGGTAATCCAGCAACATTCTTTTTTCTTATGCTTTTACTCCTCACTTTTTTTTCCATTCCTGAAAGGATCACAGCTTGTCCTTTACCCAAGCAACAACAACAAACCCCAAACAAACACAGAAATCCACATTTAGCCAAAGAAAAAAGGCTGGGCTTATTCCGAATCACTGCTAAATGAATTAGACCAGAGTATTTTTCCACCATCTTTTTTCCTTCACTTTTCCCCCCAACTATATAAAAACAAAACACATCAAACAAATGAAACTAAAACAAATAAACCCCAATGCAACAAACACATGCAGCCCTCCATCAATCACTTCTGTGCTCAAATCTCAACTGAAGATATTTATCCATGAGTTGTGTCAGTTTAATTTGAATTGTCAACTTTTAGAGGCAAGGATAATATCTTGTATAGATCTTGTAAGCTCCATATTCTTATAATATTCATTCTTCTTATATTATTACTCATAAAAAATTTACAACTGTATGACTAAAAGGAGAGAAATACCTAATTTTTTTCTGAAGTTCAAGACAATTTGACACTGAAAGCCAATTTTTCCATTGAAACAAGTAAGCCATTCTCCAAATTTAGAGCCAGAAGTTAATTCAGCTAAGAGGTACACTTTCTTCTTGGGTTATTCTTTCATTGCCACTTACTGATACTAAACAGGTAAATTTTATCCAGCTATTTCATGACCTCAGACTTGCATATACAATGAGATTTGCAGAGCTGTACAAGCACATGAGAGGGCCTCAAATAAGTGTTGAACTTACACTTCTTTTAAGAAGATTTTCCCCCAGGAGCACCACACCAGGTGAAACACAGTACTTTTCCCATAGTCTCTTCATAGCTTTGAAGGGATCCATCTGTCTCTCCCTATTTCTCTAGGAGGACTAATCTTATTTTTTCACCCACATTAATTCCTATTACTTCCCCATTACTGTGCTACTGCAAAAGTATTTCCATCTGCAGTTACATTCCATTTGCTAATGACATTCTTTATGCTCTGCTATATAGAACTTCTGAAGAAATATCTGGAAGTTATTTTAAGTTGATATATCAATATTTCTTCTTTAGAGATTTTGTTTTCCCCTTTGAAAGATTTAAACCTCTTCTCAGCAACACAAATTCAGACTTTGATGCCAAAAAGGTTTAAGTAGCTGTTCCACTAAGCAGGATGTAGAGTTTCTTCAAATGATTCTCGTATCCAATCCATAACTTCTAGGCAAACAAAAGCTTGTCTTCCAGAAAACTGCATTTTTGTAATCTTAAGGAAAAAACCACAATGCCAGTTTGCAGTGACTTACTGACTTGCCTAAGCCATTTTCTGCCTTCCTAATTCACTTGAAAACCCAGCAAAAAAACCCACATCTCTCAAGGGAAGCAGAGTTTACATCCAAATTATTTTTCCAGGCACTTAAGGAGATAAATCAAGAATTTAGAAGAAACTGAGTCAGTGAGCATTTCCCAGCAGCCTGATTGAACTCTGCTCTGCAGGCTCATATAGCTTCTTGCTTTCTGACACAAGATGATGAGATATCCCCCAAAGGAAGTTCCTCATGAACCAAGAGAAAAATCACAGATAGCATTATCCAGGGAAAGAGAACTGAAGTCACATGAGATATAATTATTGAAGTTTTCTCACAATTACATATATAACTGTAACTTATATTTAGTAAAATGAGTTTTGCATACTCTTCTAAGTAGCACATAAACAATAATATTTCCAACAGTGAGAGTCATCCCAAAAATAAGACGAATTCTTGGGTTTAGAAAATACCACTCCAGGTTTAGTAGAAATGGTTTTAGTTCACAAGTAAAATTATTACATTTTCAGCCCAAAAATTAATCTAATTTTTTTAAACTTGAAGTGACATTCTGTATGGTGTCTGTCTCAGGCAGCTTTTGAAGGACGTCACTGAGATAACAGTGAATTTTAAAAAGGTTATCAGTATCATCCTAAATTGGAAAACAGGGGATTTTTTAAAATTTAAACTAAAGGATTTGTGAATCTGGAAAAGTGCTCATGGGTTTTATGTTGATTTGTTTATTTGCTCAGAGTTTGTTTAAAGCTTTACCATTTAATTTAAATTAATATTTATATTTTTAAAAACCTAAACATATTCACTGTTAGAACATAACACAATCTCTGATTAAGAAAAAAGGAAAAAACACATGAAGTGACTGAGTAGCTATCCAAACTGGAGCACATGAACCTTTCCTTGCTGCCCAGCTTTTAGAATGACAACAACTAGATTTAAAAATTTTACATGCAAAAATCTGAAACAAGATGCAATAGAAAAATTCAATAAACTTATTAATAATTTTGCCCTTGAGATTTACAAAATCTAAAAAGACAGTGTAAGTCTGCTGAGTTTGGAATTTTACATCTGTTTTTTGTATTCTATACCCTAATTTGGCAGAGGTTCTAGGCCATATCCTGCATTACTTGGTTGGCCCAAACAGCTCCCCAGAGCAGATAAAGAACTGTGCCACACAGCTGTTGAACACTATAAGAAATGATCCAAAAATGGATTTATGCCTTAAATAACACAAGGACATCTCTTTATGTTCTACTCAGTGTGGAATACTGCTCTTGTCTCATGAGGAAGCTCAGATGTGTAGAGAAATGTTTTTACATTTTTTAACTCTGATACACAAAAACTAAAGAGACCCTGATTCAGCATTCACAGTGTTTTACTGTAACTTCATCTTCTAATAATTACAGCAAGTAACTTTTTAGGGTCATGTGGAAAAGGTACTCAAGAATGAAATTAAAATACTCATACACTTTAATATTATTCATTTCATTACAGACCTGCATCATTTATATTGCCCAGAAAATACAGAAAAGCATAGATGGTCCATCACAGAAAAGACAAGGGAAGCTTTTGAAAGGAAAGGAGATAGAAGAGAAACCACCAATAGTGATTCACACACCTCACAAAACCCCGACAGAGAGAGGCTGCTGAGTTCACAGCCTCTGTCTCCAGAAAGCAATGACTGCCTGATTAGATAAAAATTATATCTGAAAGCTGCACCTTCACCTGTGACCAATGAGAAGCCAAGGAACAGCCCCATAAGCTGTGGCAGCAGGAGACCAAAGCATAAGATGCTTGTCAGATCACGCCTGTTTTCACTGGTATCTCTGCATCAGACCCTTTTGACCACACTAGAACAACTAAGTCTATATTATAGAGGTTAATGACAACTTCAACTCCTATCTTCTACATTAAGGCATTATTCTACTGATTAAGGCATGTACATGTCCAAAAAAAACCCCACAGGATGAGATAGTGTCCACATCTTTTGGCACTGGAAAACCTGAAGCAGACACCCAGGGCGAGATAATAAATGGTGACTTTTACACGCAGCAGCAGCACTAAGTCACTATCTCCAAAAAAAATTTCCTATCTTATTTATATCACTAGAATAGTGGCTCTGATTTCACAATTTATTATATCATAAAAGCAGCAATACAGAAGCAGCAGTAGAGAACTGTGACATAGTTTTATACATGTATTAAAAGTTTACACAGCTTAGAACTCTATGTTGTGCTGCAGCAGTATTTCATTACTTCCCAATTAATTGTCCAAGCGGGAGGTCATAGATCCTAAACTGAGCTTTCATGAGCAGCACAAAATAACAGCCTCAACCACTAAAAGCATACTAATGACAAGCAGCTATGCATCTGCAAAGATTAAAAAATCTCAGTCCTCCTTGAGCCTTTTTCCCTGGAAGCAGCCTTAATCACAAACTTTGAAGACAAATACAGTGACCCCAGAGAGCTAAAAGAGAAAAAGAAAGCCTTTGGTGGGGAGGGGGGAAACCCACAGGAAAAGATAAGAAAAGATAAGGTTCTCTCTCTCACATTAGGATAGCAAATTGGATGTACATATTTATCTTCAAGTACTTAAGGACTTAAATTCATCTTGTGCATCTGTACTCATGAGAAACTCAGAAAAAATTCTAAGGTCTGTGGGATAATATTTACTATTTCCTTTTCTTAGGATGGGACATTTAGAAGCACAAATAAGAGGGGCATCACCCTGTTAAGATTAGCAGTACAGCTCTGTACAGCTTCCTGTCAGGGAAGTAATTGAATAAATGAGAGTTTCAGAAGTTTACCTGATGCAAAAAAAAAAAAAAAAAAAAGAACTTAGAAATTAAAAAAAAAAAAAAAAAAAAAAAAAGGAGACCTGTGGGCTGTTGTTTTCGGGTTTGATTTTGTGCACATAATAGACAAGCTTTATGAGGTTTTATATAGTACCTACTTTATCCACTAGTTTTCAAAGGTTTCTAAGTTTCTAAATTTTTCTAAGTTATCACATTTTTAGATTATATCTGTTGTGACATTACTCAAGAAACAAACTCCAGTCATTGTGTGCTCTGAAACTCCCAGGATTATAAAAGTAATACGTGAAGAACACAGTTTGACATGGACAGAAAACCAGATATTAGTTAAAGTCATTAATTTTATTATCTCTCCACAATTCCCTCACACTGCAGCATCTCCAGGAGGGCCAGCGGGAGGTGGGGTGGGTTGGTGGTGAGACAGAGTGAAAATTTAACAGGGTAGAAATCCATTTGGATTTAGGTGAAATGTGCTTCTTTGAGCTTGCTAATTATGCTGTTTATTCTGGTAACTGCAGCACTAGCAAAACTACCCCAGCTAAGGAAAAGAATGCAAATTTGATAAGAGATAAGAAAGACTCTTCAAACAGACAGGGCAGAGTGACCCAGGAGTTCTTTCTGTACTTTCTGACAAAAAGCTGAGTACAAGTGTAACTAGCTGTAAGTATAATGTGAAATCAGCGTAATGAATATGCATTAACCTATTGTGAAATTCTATGCATATAGAAATTAGTAAGGGTAATAAAAAAAGATTAAGAGTTCTCAGAGGTGTGCATATCCATTGAAGGGCAATGAGCCTCCACATGTGAATAAACACAGCCATTCCCTACAAATCTTTATTGGAATTGTGGGGTTTGATTTTTCATCCGCATTTCAGTGGTGGTGCAGAAATCTGATGCAATTAACAGGCTGCAGGTGTGTGCCAGCTCATCTTCTGCCTCACACCTGGGTGCTCCCAACCATCCGTCCCCCTCCCTGCCCCATAATTTCCCTCTGCAGGTCTCAGCAGGTTGCAGTTTTTTTTGTTAATGTGAATTCTTTCACTACACCGGGAGTGGTGCACGGGGCAGTGTTCTGCTTTCCAGACAGAAGTGTGAAGTATTCACAAAGCTTTGGAGAGACTAAGGACTGATTTTTTTTTTTTTTTTTCCCCTAGGCTCTACAGAGAAGAAAAACTGTAAGTATAAAGAACAGACTCATTAGAGTCTAAAGCTACAGGGAGATATAAAGCAAGATGTAAAGATAGAGTTGTTTGGACTCTTAAAGTAAAAAACTTGCTTTTCCTGAAATCTTTTTAAAAATTATATAACACTGAAAAATCCAGGGATTTTTGAAAATAATTCTATTTAGGTCTGCAGTCCAAAGTTAATGGCAAATTGTCTATAAAACACAACTAAATAGAGCCTCTTTACTTCGATGATTTTCATGGAAAAATATTTTTTTCAAGGTTATTTAGTATTTTCTGATAGCTGCAGTTAAAAAAAGAACTGTGATGACCCAACTACAACACACATTCCCTATTCTTTGCCCTGTTGGGGGAGGGAGGGAGAGAATTTGGTTTTGTTTTTTTTAAATGGAAACTGCGGCTCCGCTTTTGCCTCTGAATTGTTGCAAGACTCAAATTCAAAAAATGTAGCAGCACATTACAGTTGTGTGGTTAATTCTAAAGCTGGTAAGGGAGGAAGAGACAAAGCCCTGTTTAGCTGACAAAATGACCAAGTTGAGATCTTTTGGTGTCAATGGTGTGTGCAGGTCCACAAAAATCAGTGAGATTTAAGATTATGGCAAGATTAATGTGCAACAGTATTTAGACAGACATTTGTTGTCATCTGTTTTTTATCAGGAATTCATAGGATGAATATTTTAATCGTAGTTGAAGAGAAACTTGAAAAGTAAATAAAAACAAGGGAATACAAAGATTAGCTCTTAAGTCTATTCATACAATAATTATGAGTAGATACATTCAGCACTAATGACATACTTCCTGAGTGAATATATATTTTCTCATTGTTCATTTTGTTGACAGGACAATAAATTAATTTTTTTTTTTTGGGGGGGGGGGGGGGGGGCAAAGCTTCCATGTGATCCACTCAGTTGTGTTGGGCCTAACTTTATGTGCATATATTTCTGAGTTCAAAGGGTACATGAAAAACAAGTCAAGGAGGAAATGTGTATTCTAGGGTGCATAAATTATCACCTGGAAAACCAATGTTAATAGAATAAAAATGCTCACTGACAGGGTAGAGAGTGGGTCAAACATCAGTATTAAACTGTAAGGTTCCCTGAGAAAGAGTGATGGATAGTGCTAAAGAGCAAAAACTAAAATCCAGTTTATTGGGTTTTTTTACTGTTCCATCCTTGTGATCTTCCAGTCTGGTGGGAAAATGTTTCTGTCTGTTGTTTGTATAAATGGAAGTGCTCATTTCATCTGTGTGAAATACATTTTGCAGGAAGAATCCAGTATCAGTCCCCCTGCTAGATTGCTTCTAATAGACCTAACTTTTGTTTATAAACACAGGGGGAAAAATAAATCTAAACCATCACATTCAGTACTTCTTTGTGACTAACCTTTTCAGAAGAAATTAAGAGCATGCTGAACATGTTGATATAGCAAAATTTATTCATTGTAGAGGCTGAAAAGATTCACCATTCACTGTAAATTGTTTTGCTGAATGTCAGCCCCTGAATCAGTTTTTATGTGTGCAATGCAGCAGTAAGTTCTCCATTTGCAGTTAATCTCTGTGTATGTTACATACCAGAGGACCAAAACAAACCCAGTTATAAGCAAACAAAATTCTAGTGATGCTAGGGAAATATCCCAATTCCCGGCTTTTTACCTAATATTCTTTACCACACTGGTTGGCAGAAAAGGGTAATTGCTTTCTAAGAATGTTGACTGAATGTCATTTTTGTTTCTTTTTACTTTGTCATGCTTTTAACATGTCTCAGAATGATCATATGAGATGATTGACAACACAGACTTGTTAGACACTGCTGCTGGCTTTGGGGAAGTTGTTTGATATTACATTTAGATCATTACATTCTCCCATTCATCTGGTAGTAAGATGTTTACAATAAACCATTTACCCTCTCAGGGCCACAGCCCCCTGAACAAAAACAGCAGCCCTTTTCCCTGGGAAAAATATTTGCCAGCCCAGGTTCCTGATGGTTCCCTTGGGACTGTCAGGGCAGCACAGGTTTGATATTTGGGCAGTTTGGGTCTGGGACACATCCTTTGATGTTTGCACTTTTTGTAGGCGGCCGCCCCCTCATGGCCACAGGCCCTTGAACACAAACAATGCCGTTTTTCCCTGGGAAAGAAAACTCGCCAGCCCAGGTTCCTGATGTCAGTTTGTAGAGCTCCCCTGGGACTGTCAGGGCAGCAGAAGCGGGAGGCTGCGGCGGGACCGGCGCTCGGAGCGCCGTGCGGAGATCGGATCGGGGCTGCTCCCGGCGCTGCGCGGCGTCCGACGGGCTCAGGTGGGACCGGGACTGGGATCCGGGCCCGGGGATTTGGGTCCCGGTCCCGCCGGTGTCTGCTGTGGGAGCCGGGCAGAGCCGCTCCTTCCTCGGCGGGCGGGGTGGGGGTGCCGGGGCCGGAGGATCGAGGCGGGATCGGGGCTGGGATCGGGACCGGCATCGCCGCTCCGCCGGGGCCGCCGCTCCCGCTCCGGCTGCGCCCGGTGCGGGGCTGGAGGAGCCCGGAGCCCCCGAAGGGCAGAGAGCACCTCCGGTCCTTGGCTCGGCAGGGCAGGAGCTGCCGTGCCCGGCCCGCGGCTCGCAGCGTGCCCAACGAGGCCGCTCCTCTGCCCGTGTCCCACACAGCACAGGGGCACAAAAGGGGAAAGGCTCCAGAAAACATTTCTGCAATTAACCAGCAATTATTTCAATTCCCCAGTGAGAAGAACATGAACTAACAGCCACCGAGGCCTGACGGGTTCCTGCAGTGAGAGCTCAGCGCTTGTCTGCAGAGGTGAGTGCAGCATCTGAAAGGAAAAAAACACAGGGGAAAAATGTGATTTATTTTGCTTCAAAGTTATTTCATGTTCTTAAAGCCCAACCAACTTTTGCTCTTGATTTTGGTCTGGTGAAACAGGAGCGGTGGGCAGGGGTCGTGCCATTGATGCGCATGTGCCTGATGCTTTCTGGGGCAGAAAAAGTAGATTAAGCTCACCTTATGTCAAGCAGTTATTAAAAAAGATTTATAGCTCTTTAAACATAGCACCCTTTAATTACCATAATGTTTCTTCCATGATTTTAACTAATTCTCAGTGTATTTTATAAAACTTAAAATAACACCTCCTCCCCATAAAACAGACTCATCAAGCATTAGACAAAAGTCCTACTGCCAGTCTCACGCTTGCACATCTAACAGGAGACCCTCCCCATAACCAAACAAAAAATCAAAATAACGTGCCAAAAGTAGTCCTTACTAACATTAAAAATACAACATCAAAAAAAACCCCAAATTTATTTCCTACAAACACCAAATAATCTTCAAATTCTAAATCAAAAACTCTTAAAAAAACCACAAAAACCATCAAAACATACTTCAAATATAGAAAAACCTAACCGTATAAGCAAATATTTGTCAAAGCCCACAAGAAATATAAAACAATCTAATCAATATGCTATGTTTTTAAAAAGCCCGCTATACAAATTGGTACCATTTGAAATGTAACATAAATAAAAATCTTAGTTACTAAGAAACATATCTCCCAATAAATAAAAGATATAAGTAATAATCATAACTTAACAGTCTAACATTTCTGCAAAACCAAAATACTTTAAAAAGGCAGTATTTGTAAATAACCTGCAACAAGTTAAGTATTAATAAAATCAAACAAAATTAAATTTCACTACATTTGAGTCTAAATATTCTCGAATGTCATTTTATCACTTTAATATTCTATTAAAATTTTTTAAAAATCAATTTTCCTTGCTATCCTCGGAGGGGATCCCATTCTTTTCTGCCCCTGCCCACGGCCCCGTCCTGGGCCCGGCTGTCACAGAAAAAAGGACGGGAAAATCTCGGCTGTAAAAGGGTTTTAAAATCATGGGGATTTAGGTTTAAAAGGAAAATTAAGCTTAGTAGGCCCTGGAAAAATAAACACCCTAGGTACATGAAGGCCTCGTACCTTGCTAGAACTGCACCTGTGTAGCTAGTACATGATAAATTATGTAATTGTTAGATGGGATGATTGTTTAGTAATTAAATATAATTACTGTTTAATCATAAGAATAATCATGAGAAACTGTGGTCAGGGACCTAAGAAAGATCACAAGAAACTCATGTCAATGTATACAATAGAACAATATAAGTTTAATAATTAATATATAAGTTATATAATGATAGAATATAAAATACGTTGAGGTTGAAAGCCATGTTGGAGTCAGATTTGGGTCTGTACCCCTGATTCCCAGAGCTCTCAATAAAAGCACCTGCAGATAATCATATCCCGTGGTTATGTGTGCTCCTGAATGCTAACAAAAGGACGAGTTGCATTTTCTGTTTCAGAGCTGTATTCTGGAGATATTACAAAGTGCTGCCCGTGCCACCAGAGCTGCCTATGAGCTGACAGAGGATCGCAGCCTCCTGATGTGGGTCCTGCCAAGCTTGGAGAAAAGGTAACCAGAGAAGTACAGGAGAAATGGGAACAATTTTCCTGTCCACAGTAGAAGAATTATAATTATAATGCTGTGGATGAGAGCAAAGGTGACAGACATCGAGACAGGGGCACCAAGGGCTGCCCTGGCAGAACTGGCTGAACTCTGAGGTGTCCCTTGTGTTTTTGAAAACAGACTCAAGATGCTTTCAGGTTGTGGTAGGAGGGGTGATGGTGGGGGTGATTTGTGATTTGGAAATCACTGCCTTGAAAAAGCAAAATGACACCCTGTGCTGGTGTCTTTACCTTTTTAATGTAAAGCCCCCTCAGTTCCCATCCTGTCGCAGGACCTGCTGCACAGGAGGAGGCACAGTGATGGATTTGAGCTGTCTAGAACATTATTTCTCCTCCCCTTGCCTCTCCCTCACAAAAAATCGTTTGTGCTAACATCGATTGCCCTGACAGGTTCAGGCAAGTGCACCAAAAGTGCACTAGAATATGGTCCCCTGTAGGAGATGGACCAGCTGCTGATGAGGATCTGCCTTTTAAATGTGGTTTTCTTTTTCTCTTTTTTTTTTCTCTTTTTTTTTTTTTTTTGTTTTTTTTTTTTTTTGTGTGTTTGTTTGATTGGTTTGTTTTGTTTTGTTTTTCAGGTTTCTGGAGAACCAGGTGATAAATGAAATTATTTCCTTACTCGATACTCTATGGTTAATAAATTTAGGAGATGTGAAAAATGCCAATCACTTGGTTTTTAAAATTTTAAAAGTTTGATAATAATAAAATGGTTATAAAAATAGTAATACAATTAGAGTAATATAATTTAGAGTTAGAGCAATTACAAGACAATAAAAAGCAAAGAATTGCAGGCATCTGGATGTTCTTGGACACTAGGTCACAAAAAGCATCCCTTGTGAACAAAGGAATAACCTTAAAAGCAGTAGCCTGTTGCATATTCATATATCTCATATATGATGCATAAAGTCCTTGCAAATTAAGAACTTTTCTGTTTTTTGTCAACTTCTCCTTAATCTTGGTGGTTCAAAAAAGGCAGAGAGAAGGTGGAAGAATGTTTGTCTTTTCTGATAAGGAGGCTGTAACTTTTTATAGGCACCCTTCACTGACATCTCTGTGTGAATAGTTTCTTGATTATCTCATCTTCCTGCTTGAGCTTGTAACAAATCCTATATCGCAGAGTTTCTATTTTAACATTGTTGTAACCTGAAACTGTATTTAAAACACTACTTAAGAGAATTAATACAGCATAACTTTCTAACATTGCACATATAATATTCATTGTAACATTTGCGAAAAGCCAATCACAAAATAAGCATTTTTCACAGGAGACAAGAGAGAAAATAAGAATCAATCCCAGGATCTAATGGAGATCTGGCCAAGCTGAGTGGGTTGTTCAGCACCCTCAGCTCTGTGCTGCAATACTTCAGGCCCTGGCTCAGAAGGACCAAAACAAAGAATTGCTCAGTAAGTGCTGAAATATTTCAAGCAAGGCATATTTTGTTGTACCTGTTGCAGGCCAGCAGTTCAAATGAGGCAAACTTCTCTGGCAGTAGTACTAACACCTTCTGCCTGACTGATGTACCTTGAGGGAGGAGGAAAGGAAATGGAAAGGTATTTTTCAGATCTTCCTTGTGGTGATTTTGAACCTTAACACAATTTGGAAGCTTTGGAGAAACACAGTTCATGAGGGGAAAGAGCTTTAAAATGAAACTTAGTGGCAAATCTTGAGTCAGGCTTTGCAAAGGGGTATTTTTAATGAAATCTTAAGAGAAGAAGCAGTGCCTGGAGGCTTTGTGCTCAAAACTGTGAATGGGGATCTGAAAGAGATGTGTAAGTAAAATAAGCAAAAGTTAATAATTGGTGTCTCTTGTTGTCACCAGTTTTAAAGAAAGGAAAAAAACCCAGGACTTGTGTGACTTCTCTTGTTCTCTTTGTGAACAAAAAGTGCAAGGAACTTGGGAGTGGGAGGTCTTAAAGCAGCACTGGTTTCCTGCAGCAGCAGCTGCTTTTGGTGCACATTAAAGCTTCTGTGGGTTTGTTTAAAAGTTCTGTATCATTAAGAAAGTGTCGTGTATTTAGGGATTCTGTAAAAGCTTTAGCTTTTCTACAGTTTCTTCACCCTTTAAAACTCCTCAGAAAGACGTGAAGAGGGTTTGTGGAGTGATGCCTGTAACTTAGTGCATGTGTGGGTTGTGTTGCTCCAGGCTTCAGGAGCTTCCCTCATGTCCAGTTTGGAGCAGGGTTCCAGCCTGGAGTCCCTGGGAGCTCCTGGAGCCCCTTTGAACAGTGCAGGCTCCATGAGGCTGCTGAACGAGGCTGCTACTTGCCATTGTAACAACTGAATCAGCACAGGAGAGCACCTTGCTGGCACAATTTTGTTCCAGGAAAATCCTTTTAGGAGTATCTGATGTTTGTTTTGATGGTGGTTATCTCCTTACAGAAAATATTAAAGACAAGAACAAACCCCAAGCCTCATCTCGTGTGTATCGTCATACTCGGAAAAAGAACGGGGTGGAAGAAGATGATGCTGCTGCAGACGTGGAAATGCCTGAGCTGGAGAAATGCAGAGAACATCTGAATTCCATCCTTGCCCACTGGGACCCTGTTTGTCCACACAGGGAGGGGAGACCCTCAGAGCCGGTGGAATGGTGGAAGAGGATGTGGACAAGACAGGTGACTTGTCTTGTTCTTATCACTCGTGTTACAAGGCAGAGGTGGGAGAAACTAGGGAATTCCATGGCTTTTTAAATCCATTCAATCAGCTCTCCCATATCCACCCAAGCTCGTGGCTTCCCAAAGCAGAAGCTGTGTCTTTGGTGGGACTGGGGCAGGGGTGGGCAGCACAGAGCGTGATTACACTGTGAGGTTTTCTGACACTACAACACTCCCACTCCCTCTAAGAAACTTCCCTTTCAGGGACTGAAATGGAATAAAAGGTGTAAAAGAAATATAATTCCAAGAGGGAAAATAGTCTGCAAAAAAACCCAGCTCCACGTGGGCCTGGATGCTGATCCCTATTACTGGTCAGTGAGAGCATGTGACAGGTCAGATTTCCAACTGCTTTATTTAACAGGAATCTGGTTTATTCCTTCTTGTGAGTAGGATTGTTGGCTTTGCATGGGCAAAGCCACTCCAGATTTTCCAGCTAGGAAAAGAGTTAGGGAACTCTTTTAAAACATAGTCCTGGAGGTAGCAAGCAGCTTGGCTTGGTAATCCTGTGGGGAAATAGAAGAATATCTGTTCTGATTTTTGTCTTTTTTTTCCACAGCTGTGTCTGTATTCCTGACTTCTGTTTACCTTGGAGACATGTGCCTTGGAACACAGGAGCTGGATGTGTTACTTACCCGTGTCAGATTGATCTGCACTAGTGCAGATTATGAGTTACAGGGTGACTCAGACACTCAGAAACAAGGGGAAGAAGCTGTTATGTCTCTTTGCAAGAAATTTGGCTCCATCAGGGCATTAATTCAGGGGACTAAGACTTCACCTTTATCATTCTTCTCTGCTCCATCAGCATCACTGTGAGAGCCTCCTGAGCTGTTCTCATATAGACCTACCTTGTTTGGTCAGAAAAATCAGTATTTTATTACTGGGTGCAAACTCAGGGGGAAGATTTGATTCAACATCTCTCAGTGGGACATTAAAGCTCCAATTTCCCTTTTCTTGAACAGTTTGAGAGACAATAAGTAATGTAATTACAATTGTGTAATTTTTATTACAGGCATTTTTATCTTTTCGAAGAACCAAAAAGACTGTTTGTGCATGTGTCTCAGCAGCAGCCCCAGCACAGGCCAGCAGGTTTGGAATTTTCTTTGCTGTGTTGCAGGTGTATTCAAGACATGGTTCCTCTTTGTTTGACAGAAGGAAGACAAAAAAATAATTCTTAGCAAAAGAGGATGTTTTCTTTCCTATCAAGAAGCCAAATACCACCACCTGGCTATCCATATTTTAAAATCAGCTGGAGAACTTGCATCCCAGGGACCTGGGGACTGTCTGAAGAGAGCTCTGGCCAGCTCTGTTAGCTGTTAAGCACCCTGGAACAGCAGAGAAAAGGCTGGAAGAGTTCCAGTGCCCCAGTACCCAGAGACCCACCTGGTCAGGGCAGGTCACTCTTAGGCAGTGCTGCGACTGACCTGGGCCCAGGCAAAATCACAGAACTGGAGCTGAGATAAGACACAACTGAAAAAGTCTTTCAAAGGACAGGGAAGCTAATTCCAGACTCTGTGGGTTTGGACAAAGACAAGTGCAGTGACAATGTCTGATATCATTTTCTGAGGGAGGTGTGATTGGAAGGATGAAGGCAGCTGCACATCTGTACTTTACTGTGAGGGTGCTCATGCCCCACATCCAGATACTGAATGGAGTTCTTCATGGTGAGTGATCCGTCTGGAGCCAGCAGGGAGCCCCGGGGCCCTGGATTGAGTCTCTCCAAGAGCAAGAAACAGGGATGAGGGGTGAGACATGCAGATCTTCCAACTCTCTGGGCATCCAGCTTGGGTTTCTCTCCAACATGACACCGTCTGGTAGGAAGGTGATAGCCAGAAGAATTGTGTTGTGCATGGCTATCAGGAACGTACAGCCTCTAGTGAAGTGCATGGGAGACCTGCAAGGAGCTGGTCCTGTCCTCTTTCTGCTGTGTGAAGTTCCAGCCTTGGCCAGGAACCATCTCTGGCTGCAAACCCTTATTTTTCTGTGTCATTTTGGATGTTAATACACATCATTGAAGCAAATGTTAATTCTCTGCATCCCAGCAGCATGATCATCAGCTGCCTTGGCAGGCAGGTGGGTTTGAAATCCATATCAAGGATTCCATCCAGGACCTCTCCGTGTCTCAGGATTCCACTGTGGCCTAAGTAGAGAGAGCTGTTGTGTGGCCTTTGGAAGGCACTGTGGCAGTGCCTGGTTTGTGTGCCGATGTGCAGGTAAGAACAAGGGGCTCTGCTCCAGAGGGCCCTTGCCAGGAGAGTTAACCCTTGGAGTTACGCAGTGGGGGAAGAGATGGGTGTCATGCACAGCCAAAATTGCATTAATGCTGTATCAAAAGAGGTGGGGGAATGGGGGGATTCTGCCTCTCTCCCCCACCCGGGTGAGATCCCACCTGCAGAGCTGCCCCAGCCCTGGGCTCCAGCACAAGAAGTATGTGGAGCTGTTGGAACAAGCGCGGAGGAGGCCATGGAGGTGCTCTGAAGGGTAGAGCCCCTCTGCTCTGGAGCCAGGCTGGGAGAGCTGGGGGTGCTCACCTGGAGAGGAGAAGGATCCAGGGAGAGCTCAGAGCCCCCTCCAGGGTCTGAAGGGGCTCCAGGAGAGCTGGAGAGGCACTGGGGACAAGGCCTGGAGGGACAGGACACAGGGAATGGCTCCCACTGCCAGAGGGCAGGGATGGATGGGGTCTAGGGAAGGAATTCCTGGCTGGGAGAGTGGACAGGTCCTGGCACAGGGTGCCCAGAGAAGCTGCCTCCTCTCACCAGGACGTGGGTGAGCTGGGAGAGCACAGGGGGTCCTGCATGTCCCTGGGCTTGACAGAGATGGATGAGCAGAGAAACAATGAAGGCAAAAGTTCTCCAGCCCTGACCAGGATGTGAACGTGTGTTTGTTGGGTGAGTGTCTCAGGATTATTGTAAGAAAAGAGACGTGAGGTTTCCACAGAGATACTGGATGATTGTCATGCCAAGGGCAGACACAGCAGAGAGGATGACAGGGCAGGGGGTGCAAGTTTACACCAGTGGCTCCTTTCAAGCACTTCACTGGGTTTCAGTGCTGGAATTGGGAGAAGTGGAATTGAAGTGGAGCTTAAAAAACAAACAGAACTCAAGAAAAAGGACAAGTTTTGTGTGTGACTGGGTTTAATAGTTTCTTCAGTCCTAAAATTGTTTTCTCACGGTATGTTTCAAACCTAGAAAAATGATAACGTAGGATGGTTTCAAAACCTAAACAAATCTCATTGAATGCTGTTTTTCATTAATGATTTCTGGGCACTCCAGAAAACATTTCTAGACTTGCCTTGTTCACAATAGCTCCTTTGATGGCCAGAATTGAATATGCGAGGGATAAATATGTGTATTTTTTAAGCCAAGTATTTTGCTCAGTAACATGATGAAAAAGTGCAAAAAGATTTAAAAATGAATACTTTGTTTAAGTCTTGCAAGAACTCCAAGATTTTCAAGTACACAGACTTCTCCTTCCAGTTTTTTAGGAACAGTAAATTTTTGGTAACATGCCTCTGTTACCCTGCAATTTCACATCCATTTCCATGTCTATTGTGTTGTTAGTCTGCCTCCTGCTTTGTGGTTTATTTGGGGGGTAAACTGTCTTTTTTTATTGTTTTTGTTACCTTTTGTGAGCGTGCCAGAAGCCCTAGGGTGCCAATAAATGAGAATATTAGTGCTCCCTTTGACTGCTGTTTCCCTCTGCTTGTTTGTGACCTAATCCTGAATCTCTGCTCAGCCTGCTGAGCTGAATTTTCTGATCAGGTAAGGAGGAGCAGTGGGTCAAGAGACACTCTGACCAAATGCTGACAAAGTGTCCCCTCTGTGCAGTTATGAAGGTTATGTGTCATTGCTGGGTCACTGGAGACACTGAATGTTTCTTTCCTACAGGTTATTTTTCACACCTGTACCTACTTACTTCATCTCTGGTTATACTTTGCTGGCGTTGATCCGGAGCAGGACACACACAGCAAAATAAGGAAAAGAAACGCCACCAACGCAGCAAGGCCGACCCAAAAGGCAATGAGGATGGAGTCTGTGGGCACAGCAGGGTAATTCTGTCACGTGCATTCTGCATGCAGAAATAAAACACAGCAAGGGGCTTTATCATCTCTAGTAAAGGTGCGCTGTGTGATCCATTCCGTGTCTCCTTTCAGAGAGGGGACTCCAAGTGCCAACTTGTTAAAGGTCTTGGGAGCCTCCAGCAGGGATGAGGGAAGGGCTGGGAAAAGCCTCCGGAGAGTGTTCTGGTGACTGGACCTGTGCAGATGTTGGAACGTGGCTCCTTTTACACAACCACAGTGCAGGAAGCCTGAGTGGTTATTGCCTAATCCTGCAGGAGCTTTGGGGAGAGGCTCTCAGGAGGGGAATTCCAGCCTTGAGAGCAGTTTATACCAAGAGAAATAGCAAGGGGAGTTTGTTGCCAAGTGCCTGTGCCCCTTCCTGCCAGAGCTCACCCCTAGGTCAGGGGTGGCTCCGTGTGGTGGAAAAACTTCTCCTCCAAGCCATGCTTCCAAAGAAAGGCTCAGCAGTCTCTGTTGTTCAGTCTCAAGGCAGTTATTGCAAGTTATCTAAAAGATTTTCTCCTTGAGCTGCTGTGGTTTGCTCACAGCTCAGGCAGAGGCACACACACACCCTGACATCCTCTCTGACTCCCGACTGCTTCTTCTCTCCCTGCCCAGGGCTGCTGCTGTCTTTTATATGGTACATTACATGTTACAGGTTTACAGTTTTTCCCCAATGCCCATTACCTATATTAAATGGTGCCTTTCTACTCTAAACCAATCTGTGAGTGCCAACATCACCAAGAACATGGAGGTAAGGAAGAAGAAAGAGGAAGGACAGGACAGGCCCAAATCCCTCCATCTTAAAACCTCTGACCCCCATGTACAAAACCAAAACCCCCCTGTACAGCACTGAAAAATTCTTCCCTCTACTTTGTGACTACTTCTACTATAATATCTAAACTTTTGTGACTTCTTGTTCTTCCTGCAAGGTTGGTAAATCATTCCATGGCTCAAACCCAAAATCACAGCTGTTTCCAGCTGCCTGCCAGGGTCTCAAATGCTTCTGACCTGGGCCTGGAACCTCCAAAAATGTCTGAGGGACATTTTGAGTTCTGACACCTCCCAGCACATCAGTGCAGTGGAAGAGAATGTGCCCTTGCCCAGTTCAGCTGCAGTGCCCCTGCAGCCACCATGGAAGAGGGCAAGATGTTGCCTGCTTTGCCAGGAGCAGATGATTTATTTCAGGAACAAGAGGGCTGCAGTGCCAAAGTGTGTCCACAGCTGGTTCAGTGGGAGTGTGAGGTGCTGGGGGAGCAAGGGGAGCTGCTCGTTCATGGAGGCTTCAGTGCTGTGCCAATTTTATTGCCTGAGCCTTGGGCTCACTGAAGGAGGGGACGGATCCGCTCCCGCTCCCACAGCACCCAAAGGTGCCACTGGTTCCAAAACGCTCCTTCCTGGGGTCACTGTGGTGCTGCTGGGGCCTTGGGAAGTTTGGGTGCTTGCACTCACACCTGGGGGTTCACTTCAGATGAGGTGGAAAAAGAAGGGTCACTGACTCCAGAGACAAATACTGACCAAGACAAAATAAATCTGAAAGTACGGAAAACATTGTGTTCTTTGAAACAGGTCCGATATGTTTGACTGAGTGCTTCTTTGTGAAAAATTCAGTATGTGTTGGCATCAAAGCCACAAAGAGATTAAGGGAATGAGCCCAGCTCCTTTTAAACCCAAAACTAGAGCTGGCCCAGCTGTTTCCTTATCAGAAACAGGAGTTTGGGCTGTGCTACTGAAAAATATCAGTGGGGAGGGGTAGGTAGCTTATTTTATTCTTCCTTTGACCAGGGACATTTTGAAAAGCCCAAGGTTTTGAAGTGTTCCACACCATTGGGACAGAAATTAAGTCTGGATTTATAGAATTTCCTGTCAGAGCTATTTTGGCTTTATCTTTCAAAAACAGTTATAATAGATTTCATGGAATTCCCTGAAGCCAAATAAATTGGCTCCAGGGCGCAGGAGGAGCTTGAACCAAAATTTCCTGGGTTTAAATTTTGCCATTAGTTGGTTTTTGTTTGTTTGCATTTTTTGTTTTCCGGTTTGTTTTTCTTTGTTTTGTTTTTTTGTTTTTTTTTTTTCTTTTTTTGTTGGTTTGGTTTTTTATGTTGTTGTTCTTTAACTGGAATCCTGTGTTTTCATATTTTACTAGTCTATAAAAAGCTTTCCTATTGCTAAATTTTACCATCACATCTTGTGCATATGTGTCTGCATGCTTATAAATAGCCTATTAGATCATGGGCCAATTAAGATTTTTCATTATTTTCATACAAAACTGAGAGAGATGCACAACTTTACAAATAGAAAGCAAGATCATGGCTTTTTCTCTGGGTTTAGATTCATTTTTATGAGACAAATTTAGTCTCAACATGTTTCAGGGACCAGCCACGTAACAGAGGAAAAGAAGTGCAGAGAATTAGGTCTGTGTTTCACATTAAAAAAAAATAAAAAATCCCCTAGCAGGCAAAGCTGAATGAGGGACCTGCAATCCCATTGCAGGGCTATGGAACTGTACAATTCCCTGGGGCTGCCCCAGCAATGGCCCTGAGCACATGGAGCCGATAATCCCAGCAGCAGCTTCTCCGGGAATAAGAATGTAAATGTTATGCGAAGACACACAAAGTCTATTCATTGCTTGACTGGTACCTTTGCTCAAAACAATTAAAAATCCCAACCAGCTGTTGGGAATTGTTTCCCTTGGTGTTTTCATGAGAACTTGTAACCCACGGTTCTTCCACTGGTATTTGGAGAAGGAAGAATAATAGTACCAAGAGGATGCACTCTCTATTCCTCTATGTCTAGAAGATATCTATTGACATCTTCTTAGAGTATAAAAATGCCTGAAAGGTGGCAGACTTCTCTACTTCTTTTGGGTGGGGTCAGAACAAGTGGGACTAAAAAGTCACTATGAGATCAATTTACCCTGCTTTTTAATGGAAATAAGGCTGATAAGGTCACTCTTAGGCACATAAGGGGTAATTTCCTCCACAAAACTGTCAGCAAATTTCAATTAAATTTAACAGAGGGCGAGCATCTTGCCTCAGAAGCACAGTTTTTACAGATTTCAAGAAAATTTCAAGGCAGCTGAAGAAAAATACCCTGTCAATTGCCAGGGAGGGAAGTGCCACACCACAAATGCCACCTCTGTTAAGCACCAGGTGATCCAAATGGTAGCAAAATGTTATTAAGGAGAAAACAGGGGGAAAGTTTATTCCTGATTTTTGGGTTTTGCTACACCAGCCACATGCCAGAGACTTACATCTAGCTTAGCTAAGCAGTTTGGGGTTTCCCCCGTGAAATTTGGGGGTAATCATCTGCCCTAACTTTAAAATTAAGAGAATCAGAGGAGCTGCTCATAATTTGCCTGGTCCCAGCAGCACCAAACGTTGCTCTACAATATTAGAGTGCAGGATTTTCTGTAGGGAAGGATGTGGATAATTACACCATTTTCTAAGTCCGGAGGCAATAAACCCTCGGCTGATCTGAATGCACAGCAAAACTTTTCTAGAGGTGGTGCAGAGTAACTTTCCGCTCCTTTTTCCCGGGTGCGGTTCTGGGGCAGGCGCGGGGGCGGCTCCGGGCCGGGGTCCGCGGGCAGCGCCGCCGCTGCCTCGGGGCCGTTCGGAGCCGGTGCCGGGGTCGCCGCCGCTGCCTCGGGGCCCTTCGGAGCCGCTGCCTCGGGGCCGTTCTTTTAGTGCCGCCCCGGCCGTCCCTGCCGCCATCCCTCCTTCCCTCCCTCTTCCCGGCCCGGCAGTCCCTGTCGCCATCCCTCCTTCCCTCCTCCTCCCGCCGCGGTGCGGCCGCCGCGGGCCCGGGTCGTGAGGGCTCCGAGCCGCCCGGCGGGTGCGGGTGGGGAGCGCCGGTCCTGGCCGGGCACAGCCGGGGCTTCGCGGGGAAGGCGCTGAGGACAAGCCCGGCCAATGGCCCCGAGTGCTCGTGTGCCCCCAGAGCCCCTGGAACTCTGATGTGGGGTGCTCTGTACAAGCGCTTGTGGCCCAAAGCAGAGGGATTCCTCACAGGGACACGGAGCCATTGGAATGGGAATGGCCTCAGGATGAAGGAAGGCAGGGTTAGGTGAGTATCAGAGGAAGTTTTTCCCGGTGAGGGTGGGCAGGCCCCTGTGGCTGCCCCTGGATCCCTGGCAGTGTCCCGGGCTGCTCCAAGCCCCAGTGTCCAGCCTAGCCTGGGACACTGGAAGGTGTCCCTGCCCACGGCACAGGTGGAATGGGATGAGCTTTAATGTCCCGACCACCGTTTAGTGATTCTGATGGTCTTCCTGAGGTCAGTCAGCCTGAGGAGCTGTGGCAAACTCAGACTGAAAGATGAAAGCTCATAATTTACACTGTGTAAAGCAAGAATGAATGCTTTAAAAAATTCTAATGCATGTTTTTTTTTGTTTTTTTTTTTTAAGAAAAGGGATGGGGAGAGGTGCTTCCTTTTACTTTCTTCTGAATAAATGTTATTTCTTACTTTCAGCATGGTAGAAACCTTATTCTGCTCTGACTGCTCAAGGACACTTGGCAGCATCTACAGGTGCCCCTCAAGGAACCTCGACTACGAGAGAGATTTGTTCTGTTTCAGTATTGGCTCCATGGACAGGTAAATACAGAATGTTTGTGGGTCAGCCTGCCAGCTCCATTTCACTCACCAGGCATCACACTGAGGGTGCTCCTGTCATATCTCTGGCAAGTCTCGAGGCAGCTTTTCCTGCTGCTCTGTCCCAGAGTGGTTTTCTGTATTGCTGCTGTTGGCATCAGAGTGCTCAGTTGTGAGGAACATCACCTGTGTAAGGCAAATGCTAGGAAAAAAAAAAAACCAAACAGCCAGGTCTGCCTTTTGTATGAGAAATTGCGTTCTTGATCAAGTTACTATTCTTTAGATAATTAATTTTTAGTTTATCAAGGGAGAGAGGAGTTTCTCTTGTGTTATAGATCTCTAGGAAACACAGTTATAACTTCTTGTCTTTCTATGTCACACATGGTACTGTCTGGAGAAAATTTGCTATTGTGGCACTTTCCCTTCCATGTCGCAGTGCTCTCACCAGTGTGAGTGGACTGAAGCTGCTTATAGGGTTTCTTTTTAAGGATGCTTTGCTAAGGACTAAAAGAACAACAGTTCTTTATTTTTGGGATAACAGTCCCCCCCCCCCCCCCATTTTTCCTCCCCTGGGGCCGAGGGTCTCAAAAACAGAGATGTTTTTTGGGGTTTTTTTTAAGCTAGAGGGTACTACTATACTCTCTTTAACTTTTTTTCTTACTTTACTTTACTCTTGTACTTTTTTTAGCTTAAGTCATTGTATCCTCTTAAAAATGCAGTCTGTGTGTTGTAGGAGAAAATTGGTTTAGTCTATGGCTATACAAGAGAAGTCTAGCTAAGGCTACTCTATTATTTCTTTCTACTTAGGATTCTTCTCTCATTTTCTTCTGACATTTCAGGTCTTGGGCTGCCTCTCTTTTAGATTAAGCAGGAGTAAGGTTTTGTAAAGTTTTCTTTTTTCAGGAAAGGGTTAAAAGCCTAAGCTCCCAGGATGGCTGAGATCTTACAGTAGGCTGCTGAACTCTTATGGCTGGGCACTTGCTTTTCTCTTATTTTTGTTTTCTTTGCAGTGTACTGCTGGCACATGATATTAAATTTTTAGGTGGAACGGGCTCTTTCTCTCTCTGTCTCTCTCTCTCTCTCTGGGAGGTTTGCTTGGGACATTTTAATTATTTTAATTATTTTTTACCTTTCTGTTCTTTGCTTTTAGCCCCCTGTATTCTCAGAGGTGTGTCTAGTGCTTTTAATGGTCACTTTAAGTGTTAATATCTAAACTTGATGACTGATTAGTTTGACTCCAACTTGTTGAGAAAACTCACTTTTATGTCACTTTATGTCACTTTTATGTCACTATAATAGGTGGGCAAAGGCAAATCTGACAGCTGAGTATGTGCTTGACACACTCAGCCCTCTTAAAATCTGTCTAGAAAATGAAAGTGTGCTTGGGTTTAGTCAGTTTATAGCACTGAAAAGTGGTCTTAAGGTATTCTTTAGTAACTATATCGTGAATCAAGGCTTTATGCCAGAGTTCTTTTATGCAAGCATTGTTCTGATGGACAGTGTTCACCTGAACTAGTTTTAATGCCTCTGTTTTTTTTCTGAAGTTCACATTTATTTTGCTGTATTGCTGTGGGTGTTCACCCTCATGCCTTTGGGTTTCTTTCTTTATTCTACAGCTATGATACCTTCTTTTTTGGCAGTAAAATGGCCTGGCAGTAAAATTCTCTACAGCACTAACCTGGCTGCAGAATGGCACATTTCTTGGAGAGTAACTCTGCTTCTCCCGGCCAGTGCTGCACTGCTCCTGGTGTCTGTGCAATTTTTCACTGCATCCTGCAGCCCCAGAATCCATGGCTGCCTCTCAGGGTTTTGGAGGAGTGCTGTGTCTGAGTTTTTGGCTTCAGAGTGAGAAGTGCATGATCTAAACTGTGGCATCTCAGCTGTATTCTAGGAACTCCAGGAAAGCAAGCTGTTATTCACGAGGAACCGCTTACTCTTGAAAGTCGAGCTGTCCTGCAAGAGGTGCTGGAAAGGGTGAGATTTAACCTCATATCATTCTTTCTCTAAATCACCTCTGTGAAACCTTAAAATTCTTCACTAGTTTCTTCAGAACAGCTTATTTCACCCAGAGTGCATTGTAGCATGTCATTGGTATCTTGTGTTATGCAAGATTTTCAGTAACTTTTCCTGCAATTTTCATGGTAATTAGCATTTTCTGTTTATCAAGCACGGCATTAGGCTCCTATTTATGTCTCAGTAATTTGGTATTGTTTCTAGTTAGTTCTGACTCACTTCTACAGATCTTCACTTAACTTTTAGTCATGTTTCCTCTTGCCTTTCATGCAAATGGACCTAATGCTTTTACTGTAGCTTTGTATTGAAATCTAACATCACAAATCAAGTTGATGTTTTGCTCTACTAAAATCTTGTGACTGCAGGTAGGAAGAGCTGGGAGCAAATAGTGTAACTTCTGGTTTAATGTAAATATTTATTTAAATTTTTGTCTCTGAAAGCAAAACATTTATCTCCTGACTTCCCTGCTATTCAGTATCTGCTGAACTGGGTGTGCATTTTCCTAAGCTAAGGAAAACCCTCCCTGTGATTCTGTAATTTCCAAAGGAGCAGCATTAAGTCACTTATGTTTTTCTTGTCTCAATAGCTTTAGCTTGACTCGTGCTCAAAGACAGGAATGACTCAAGAACTGTATGTGGTGAATTGTTAGTTTGGCGGGGGTTTTTTTGCAAGTTCAGGGCTAAAATGTGATGTAAGAAAAGGCTTTTTTTTGCAGCATTAGATTTTTGCAGCACTGCACCTTTTCAAGCTTTCTAAGTAAGTAACCTCATTTTGATTTAAACCATCTTGAAATATGCTGGATATGTTGGGGTTTTTTTTCCCCATTGTTATGTTAGTTTTTGTTTTGGTTTGATTTGGCTTTCTTTTTTGCCTGGCTTAGGAAAATTTTACAGATCTCACTTTTTTCTTCGCCAGTTGAGTGTAGTGTTATCTTTTTAATTCAAAAAAACATTTGCTGTATGGAAAAACCACCTTGCCTTGTGAAGGGACAGGCAGGAGTTTTAATGGCCAGTGCCACAGCCCTGTAGCACACAGATTCCCAGGGAGTGGGGAGCCCTCTGCCAGGCAGACCCACCTGGCCAGGTTCCTGCGGGTGCTGCTGCTGTACCCAGCTGATGAGGTGATAACCAGCTTGGCTTTATTGCCAAAATAAAACTTATCTGTTTTCTTATGAATCCCAGCAAACTGGTCCCAAAGGCTTTGTCACTCATCTCTGCTTCCATTGGTGTGGAGAGGTTGGATCCCAGTTATCACCCCAGGAGTGCCCCGCATCCCTTTTCCCCACTTTTCTGTTCCAGTCGTGGGAAATGCCTGGGCTTTTCTTCCCCCTGCAGTTCACTGCAGATCCCAGAAAACCCACAGGAGGGAAGATCTTACTTGTGCTTCCACCACCAGGTGAGAGAAGAGATGGTCACATCCTAGGAGCCTGATTTTGGAATATTTTATGGAATTGGCCCAGTAGCTTTTACTTCTGGGGTTCCTGGAGTCTGTCCATGGCAGGTCCAGCCCGTGCTTCAACTTAGAGCCCTCAGTTGGCAGGGAAATGAACCTTTGGGAAGTTCTTACAGCTCTGCTTACTGCTTTATGAATGGTGTTGATTTTCTGGAAGTAGGCTGTCCATTCTGACCCTTTTTCTTCCCTCTCCCTGCAGACTGTACCTGCTGAGAGGCTGAGGTGAGACCAGGATCTGTAAAATCCCTGACTCTCCATGTCTTCCTGAGGCTGAAGCCATGTTTGCTGTCAATGACGACATGGTGGAAGATGCTGAACACTGAAAACTTTGGGGTTTTCCCTGAACCCCAAGACTCTCTCTGCAGCTGTGCCCTGTCTATCTCTTGAAAGAGTTTCTGGGTTTATGAAGGTTTTTACATTTTGCAATATTTATCTATAACTCAATTAAATAGAATCATACTGTATCAATGTGGTGTCAATTACTTTGTTTGAGTTGGTTAATTAAAGCAAATTGTTCATAAGGGGTTTGAGCATCCCTTAGTTGGAGCTGGCAGCTCTTATTTAATTTCTCTTCATTCCTTTAATTTCTTTCAATTATTTCTTAGGCAAGTACTGCAATTAGGATATACAGTAAGGACAAGAGCATTTCTGCCCTGCTGGATTGGGAAATCCAAGCCCAATTCCTTGGAGAGATTGAGGGGCTGGAGATCTGTGCCTCAAGCTGGGTTTTGACAGTGGGAATTTGGTGAGGAAGGAAGAGGAGAGATCCCACAGAAAGTGGCTGAGGCCAGTTCTGCTGGCTTTGGGTGCTCCTACCCCCGAGAAAATCATCCTGGTTAAAGGGAACTTGCAGAAGCCGGGGGGCTGTGCCAGGGGGATGTGCTGGGACCCCCAAACCCTGGTCAGGGATGCTGGGCAGTGTCGGCTCCAGAGGAACACTGCAGAGGGGCTGTGCTGGAGCCCCTCAGCTTCCATCCAGAGATGCTGGGCACTGCTGGGCTTTCGGGGCACTGCTGAGAGGCTCCGCTGCCAGATCCGGGGAGTTTTCCCCTTATTTTCTGTCGTGCTGAGCACCTGGCAAGTCATTGCAGCCCCCCAGGCTGCCGATGCCACCGGAACAGCTGGAATCCCAGAAATCACACAGAAACCGGGCTGGGAGAGGAAATGAGCTGTTCCGTGTTGTTTTTCACAACGTATTTTGAATTTATACCAGAATCTCTTCTCTCCCCTCAGATCCCATACCCCTGAGTTTTGAGTTGTCTCATAAAAATGTCTCGGCCTAGGCTGGAAAAAAGAAAATTCCCTGGCACGGCGGGGAGCGGCGGAGTTTGGGGGTGCTGGGGCCGGCACGGGGGTCCCCAGTCCCCGGCCGGTCTCAGTCAGCACCGGGAAATCGCCGCCGGCTCGGCCCCGGCGCCCGGCCCGGATCCCGGCCCCGGCAGCGCCCCGGTGCTCCGGCCCGAGAGAGACCCAGACCCCGCCCGCCGGGGCAGAGGCGGCACCGCCGGGAGCCGAACCGGCACCGCCGGGAACCGAACCGGCACCCCCGGTCACCGCTCGGGACCCACGGCCGGCACCGCCTGGAACCGAACCAGCGCCCCCGGTCACCGGGCCCGGGAGCGATGGCCCCGCCTCCATCCCGGGCGGGCTCGGGGCGGGCCCGGGGCGGAGCTCCAGGGGCGGGGCCCGGTCCTGGCGCAGGTGCGCGGGACCGCAGAGCGCCTGCGCGGGGCGGGGCCGAGGTTATTTAACTGCCGGGAATCGCCGCAGCCGGCATTTGCTCACGTTGAGCGCGCTGCGGACGGGTGCGTTCTGTGCGGGCTCCGCAGCTTCGCCCTTCTCTCCTTCCCCTCTTCTACCCTTCCTTCCTTCTGCTCGTATTCCCCTTATTTCTCTTCTCACCTTTACTTCTCGTCCCCTTTCGGCCTCCCCTCCCGTCCCACTCTACCCTTCCTTCTGTCCATATTTCTGTTTTTTCTCCCCTAAACTCACTCCTCCTCTCCCCCAAACGCGACCCCCCCGCACTCCTCCCTCTCCTGTCCCTGCCCCGCTCCTCCGTTCCATTCCCCCGCTCTCCCTCCTCTCTTCCCGTCCCCTTTTCCTTCTTTCCTCGCAGCCGCGGGGCTCGGGGTGCCGGATAATAAAGCCCAGAGGGCCGGAGCCCGGCGCCCCCCGCCCTCGCTGGGGTCCCCACACGGGGCAGGAGCCGCTCTGCGGGTCCCCCCATTGCAGTGCAACACACGGCCCGACACTGCCGGGGCTCCGGCTTTCCCGACATCACACTGGGGGGTCGGGCCGGGGGGGTGGGAGGGGGTGTGAGGAAGGGCCCCCTCATTAGGAGGGGGCTCTGGGGGGGGGGGCGGGGGGTTAGGAAGGGCCCCCTCCGGAGGAGGGGGTCCCGGGGGGGGGGTCAGGGTGGGCCCCCTCCGGAGGGGGGGGTCCCGGGGAGGGGGGGCCTTCCCCCCTCCAGCCCCTCCCCGGGACCCCCTCCTCCGGACGGGGTCGGCCCCGGCCCCCTCCCGGGGACCCCCTCCTCCGGACCGGGGCCCGGGGGGAGGGAGGGGGGGCGGGCGGGGTGGGGGGGGAGCAGAGGGGGTCACGTCACTCTGCGGCGTAACAGACGTTAAAAAAAAAAAAAAAAAGGACACATGTGCAGCCCTCCCCTCCTGGCCCCCCCTCCCCCGCCCCGGGCCCCGGTCCGGAGGAGGGGGTCCCCGGGAGGGGGCCGGGGCCGACCCCGTCCGGAGGAGGGGGTCCCGGGGAGGGGCTGGAGGGGGGGAAAGGCCCCCCCTCCGCCCCGCCCCCCTCCCCGGGACCCCCCCCCTCCGGAGGGGGCCCACCCTGACCCCACCCCGAGACCCCCTCCTCCGGAGGGGGCCCTTCCTAACCCCCACCCCCCCACCAGAGCCCCCTCCTAATGAGGGGGCCCTTCCTCACACCCCCTCCCACCCCCCCGGCCCGACCCCCCAGTGTGATGTCGGGAAAGCCGGAGCCCCGGCAGTGTCGGGCCGTGTGTTGCACTGCAATGGGGGGACCCGCAGAGCGGCTCCTGCCCCGTGTGGGGACCCCAGCGAGGGCGGGGGGCGCCGGGCTCCGGCCCTCTGGGCTTTATTATCCGGCACCCCGAGCCCCGCGGCTGCGAGGAAAGAAGGAGAGCGGGAATGGGGAACGAGAACAGGGGAGCTGAGCGGCAGCCGAGGGGAAGGGGACAAGGACAGGGGGCAGGGGGAGAGAGGTCGGGGTGTGCGGGGCAGTCGGGGAGGGGGCTGGGGGGAAGGCAGGGTGGAGGAAGGAAAGGAAGGATTGAAGGCAGGTTTGGGGAAGGAGGCGGAACGTGTGCAGGGGGGAAGGGGAGCAGGGAAAGGGGGCGCGGGGGAGCCCGGCTGGGAAGGGAAGGAAGAGGGACAGGACGGAGGAACAGGGTAGGGGTGAGTATGGGAATAGAAAGGGAGGAAAGGGAAAGGGGTGTAGGGGGGACCGCCCGGGGGGGAGGGAGGGGAGGGCTAGGGGGGAGAGGGAGGGGGGGGTTTGGGGGGGGGAGGGTGTAGGGGGTGGGGGAGGGGAGGAAGGGAGGGTACACAGGAGAGGTATAGAGAAAAAGAAACGCAAAAGAACAGAAACACAGAAGAAAAGAAATACAGAGAAGAAGAGATAAAGGGGCCCGGCCGGCCGCAACCTCCCGCTCCGAGCGCCGAGCAGCAAATGGCTCTGCCCGGCCCTCCCCGCGGGTTAAATCCCCCCGGCCCCGCCCCGCCCCGCGCAGGCGCGCTGGGGCCCCGCGTACCTGTGCGCGCACCTGTGCTGGCCCCGCCCCGGCCCCGCCCCCCGCCCGTAAATGGCGGCGGATCCGCGCCCGCCTCACGTTCTGCGGGGGATGCTCGGCCCGGGCTGCGGCGGGACCGGCGCTCGGAGCGCCGTGCGGAGATCGGATCGGGGCTGCTCCCGGCGTTGCGCGGCGTCCGACGGGCTCAGGTGGGACCGGGACTGGGATCCGGGCCCGGGGATTTGGGTCCCGGTCCCGCCGGTGTCTGCTGTGGGAGCCGGGCAGTGCCGCTCCTTCCTCGGCGGGCAGGGTGGGGGTGCCGGGGCCGGAGGATCGGGGCGGGATCGGGGCTGGGATCGGGACCGGCAGCGCCGCTCCGCCGGGGCCGCCGCTCCCGCTCCGGCTGCGCCCGGTGCGGGGCTGGAGGAGCCCGGAGCCCCCGAAGGGCAGAGAGCACCTCCGGTCCTTGGCTCGGCAGGGCAGGAGCTGCCGTGCCCGGCCCGCGGCTCGCAGCGTGCCCAACGCACGGCCCGGCACGGGCACCGGGGCACCGGACAGCGCCGGCACGGACACGGCTGAAGGGCTGCCCGTGGCTCCTCGGCCGGGGGCTGCTCCCCACAGGCACGCAGGGATGCTTCAGCCCGGACAGACGCCACCGACAGCCCCGAGGGACCCCAGGGAACGGCTGGCATCACCTGGGAATGGAGGCACGGCCGTTTGCAGAGCGGCTCTGACAGCAATCCCTGTTTCTGACCTCCCCGAGCTCCCACACAGCTGCCAGGTATGTCCCAGCCCCCCCAAATCTCCTCCCTCTTTTCCAGCCTGAGGCCATCATCCACCAGCAGCGTTTGAGCCAAGGCAATCTTCCTTCACAGATACTAAATGCCAAGCCATAGCCTCGGAGATGCCTTAAAATCAGAGGTTCGAGTGGGATGATGTCTGGAGATTTTCAGGGAGCCAGCTGGAGGTGCAGAAGTGATGGAAAACTCTCACAGGTGGGTCCCACTGGAGGTGTGCTGCAGGCAGGGATGTGCATCCCTTTCCTGAGGGAAAAGGCCATGCAGAGGCCGCTGCTGAGGCTCTGAAAGGAGCGGAGCTTCTGCAGGAGAGATGTTCTGCCTCAGCACAGGCCAGGAGCGCATCCAGCCACCGCCTTGTCCTGCTTTAAAACATCAGCTGGAGCCTGAGCTCCGGGGGGGGAAATCAGCTGAATTCCAAGGAACTCTGTCAAGTGACCCCAGAGACATCCCTGAGGCTGGGGGATGAGGGTTTTAAATAACGAGTTCTATAGAATAGAGACCTGTCCTTGTCCTGATCCCACTGAGCTTCCCTGGAACCTCTGCTGGTTCCTGACACAGCTGGTGCTAAAGTGGCAGCTCTGCATGGGAACTTCCAGTCTCCACGAGGCACTGTCAGGTTATTCCAGTAGTAATTTGGCAGGGAATCTGGGGCTGTGGGTATAATTCACCTGAGCTAGCAAAGCTGATACTGAACCCCAAATCCCAGCACCATGCAGAGAACAATCTCTGTGCTGAAGCCCCTGGACTGGGAAATTTCAGCAGCCAAATGCATGGAATGATCTAAATCCGAGCAGCCAGCATCCCCCAGAGGGACAATCCAAGTGCCAGGGTGGGAGCCCTTGTCCTTCCCCTGCTGCTGGTGGGACAAATTCCCTTGGCACAGCTGGTGGTGTGGGATCTGAGAGCAGGAGGGGCAGGGGCAGGGATGGGAGATGAGGCCGCTGGAATGTCACCTGGAGCAGCTGAACACGTTCTGTCCCTGCAGCAGCCAGGAGCCAAAGCAGATCCCTCCTGGCTGGGCTGGATGGGAGATGAGGCTGCTGGAATGTCACCTGGATCAGCTGAACACGTTCTGTCCCTGCAGCAGCCAGGAGCCAAAGCAGATCCCTCCTGGCCGGGCTGGAGGGCAGCTGCTGCATCTGCTCTGGGGGAAAACTCCCTGCCCCTGCCAGGAGCGCTGACTCTGCTTTTCCTCCAGCTCCTGAGCAGTGTCAGGGCCACCGGGAGGGGGTTCAAACCCAAAAAGTCCCCACAGCCCCCAGAGTGAATGATCCCAGCAGAGAAACGCAGCATTGAAATAAAAAAACTAAGAGCTCTGTCAAAAAGGCTGTGACAACAGTGCAATGGGATTCCCAGGAACCTTCTGGTTTGCTCTTGGAAAGCTCTTGGTTCTCTTTCATGTGTTTTTAGTCCCTCAACAGGCAGCTTGTAGAATTTATTCTGGGACCTAGAGGTTGAGCAGGGTGGGCTCTGGATTGACCTTTGCCTCTGGTGCCACTTTGTGCAAACACAACTTGGCCAGGCTGGGTGAACTCATGGCCTCAGCTTTCCCCTCCAAAATGTCCCTCACTTATTTTCCTGTGGGTGAGCTGGGATTTGGCCCCAGACTGTCACTCCTCACCTCCCCGTGCCCCCACAGTGTCCGTTCTGTTCCCCACAGAGCCCTGGGGACACCAGGGGGTCCCTTTGCCTTCTCCCGCCCCTTTCCAGCTCCTCTGGCTCCTCTGCCCTTGTCCCACACAGCACAGGGGCACAAAAGGGGAAAGGCTCCAGAAAACATTTCTGCAATTAACCAGCAATTATTTCAATTCCCCAGTGAGAAAAACATGAACTCACAGCCACCGAGGCCTGACGGGTTCCTGCAGTGAGAGTTCAGCGCTTGTCTGCAGAGGTGAGTGCAGCATCTGAAAGGGAAAAAACACAGGGGAAAAATGTGATTTATTTTGCTTCAAAGTTATTTCATGTTCTTAAAGCCCAACCAACTTCTGCTCTTGATTTTGGTCGGGTGAAACAGGAGCGGTGGGCAGGGGTCGTGCCATTGATGCGCATGTGCCTGATGCTTTCTGGGGCAGAAAAAGTAGATTAAGCTCACCTTATGTCAAGCAGTTATTAAAAAAGATTTATAGCTCTTTAAACATAGCACCCTTTAATTACCATAATGTTTCTTCCATGCTTTTAACTCATTCTCAGTGTATTTTATAAAACTTAAAATAACACCTCCTCCCCGTAAAACAGACTCATCAAGCATTAGACAAAAAGTCCTACTGCCAGTCTCACGCTTCCACATCTAACAGGAGACCCTCCCCATAACCAAACAAAAAATCAAAATAACGTGCCAAAAGTAGTGCTTACTAACATTAAAAATACAACTCAACCGTATCAAAAAAAACCCCAAATTTATTTCCTACAAACACCAAATAATCTTCAAGTTCTAAATTAAAAACTCTTAAAAAAACAAGAACCATCAAAATGTACTTCAAATATAGAAAAGCTTAAACGTATAAATTAATATTTGTCAAAGCCCACAAAAAATATAAAACAATCTAATCAATATCCTGCATTAAAAAAAAACCCACTATACAAATTAGTACCATTTGCAATGTAACATAAATAAAAAAAATTTACTAAGAAACATATTTCCCAATATTCCACCCTGTAAAGATATAAGTAATAATCACAACTCAACAATTTAAAATTTCTCCAAAACAAAAATACTTTTAAAACCTTCACTATTTATAAATAATAACCTTCAATAAGTTAAGTATTAATAAAATCAAACACAATTAAATGTCAACACATTTAAATAAATACACTAAGTTTCTTTTTATCACTTCAATATTCTATTAAAATTAAGTTGATTATTCCTTACTATCAAAATTCAATCCATCTAAATTTAAATGTTATTTAATAGAACTTCTCCTAAATGTTATTAAAAATCATTTATCTAAACTATAAAGTATAAGGGTAATTTTCTTAAAACAAATAAAACATCTCCAATAAACAACTAAAATAAAACACTAACAAACACCTATTCAGAAGTAAAAGAAATACAGTGTATTATATCATCAATTTCATCAAAAATTCTTTTCTTCATCACAATCTCTACTATTTTTATCTTTTATAAATAACACCAAAAAATAGTAATTGCTATTAATAGCATAGATTTTTAAATTTTTGCTCTATTTATTTAATATATAAATATTTTTAAAGTTATCCTGATTTCTTCAAACACTTACTACTAATATGCTAGTTATATAATACAAATATATTAATTTTTATACTAAACATTATTTATTAAATATTATTATAATATTGACAACCAACTTGCATAAACTTTATCATCTCTTTATATAATTATCTAAAAAACACAAAAAATTTCTACATCCTACTTTTTTTATTCTCTATTTATACAGCTCTTAAACCAAGTTAACTAATCTCTACACTAACTCTACAATTTAACCTAATGTTATCTCACAATTTTAAATATTTTTCAAAATTAAAAAAAAGATAAATGAAACTGCATTAAAAACCTCCTCCAAACTGTTAATCTTATCACTTTCCTCAGTTATTATTACAAAATCACTTCAATATAAAATCCAACTACAACATTAATTTCTTTTTCTAAGTTTCACACTAAGTAATGACTCTCTCATACATTTCCTCCACCTTCACACTCTCAATATCCAAATCCAAACTCACAATCCTGTCCATAACCACTTTCAAATCTTTAAAAGAAGTTTACTATATTCAAAGCATCTCTATTCTAAAAAAACTACTAAAAAATCCAATTATTAAATAATGTAATTAATCTTGAATCCTAACATTTTTACTCTTAACTACTATTTTTAAAAACATTATACAAAAATATATTAAGTAACATCCACCAATTAAAATTTAAACTGTAACCAAACCCTAACTCTACCTAAATAAAATAATTAACAACAAACCCAAATGTTTTTCTACATCAAAAATAAAATTCAAATCATTTTAACTTAACAATTTAACTTTATCAATATAACAAATAAACATATTTTTAAAATAAACTTAAAAAATCATTATCCAACTTTCCAATAATTTAACATTTATCAACTGTTATAAATTCTAAAATAATGTACAATCTTTTAATACTTACTAATTATATAATTTCACCTATGTTACTAATTATAGATATTGTCTATGGAATTCATAATTATCAATTTCTTCTTTACTACATACATTATTTTACTCATATTTCTTCATACATATTACTGAAAAATTATAATAATAACAACTTATATCATTATATTGCAAATCTCTATATAATTTTATAAAACAAAACTTAACAATGCCTTAATTGACATATCCAAACATAAAGTTTACTTATATCTCAACAAGTACAAAAACCCAAGTAAATTTCAATAAGAAACATAAAACCAGATCACACAAAAAACACACTCACCACTGCACAAATAAAACACCAACATAAATACAAGGATAAATTACACTATGTAAATACAAATGTAAATTACACAAGAATTGCAACTTACACCTAACATCTTGTACAACACCCACAAAGAAACTATAAACTTTAAGTTTCTTTATAAATATAAAAATCAATATTATAAAAATCTTATTACTTAATAACTTACAAATTATAAAATTCTATCAAACATTATACTTCTACTCTATTTTATTTACTTTTAATTATATCACTTTACCAATTAACCAACCGAAAACAAACATTTAAGTAACTTTAACTAAAGTTTCAAGTTTACTTAGTATTCATCTATCACTACTCAAAAAATCCATTCTTTACTTAATATACCAATAAAAAACTTTATAAATAATCCATATAATTAAAAACACCTTACATTAACTCTTAATATAAAAATGATTACCAATTTAAAACAAAAGTCATTTATCCATCAATAGTAATCAAAATATAAAAGTAATTTTAAGCCTTGAAACTTAAAATAAAAATGGTAGCATCACTTTTCATACCACCTATTACTTCAACAACACTAAAACAATTAAATCTGTTAAAATATTATCTCAATAAACAATCTAATTCTGCATCCCTTACACTAAATAACTTCGTAACAAATATCAAAAATATTAAACACGCAGTTTTACAAAAAACCAATAAATTTTCTTTTATTAACACAGAAACATAAATATAAAAATTTAATAAAATGTATAAATTTATCTAATCACACAAAATCTACTTATAAAAACGTACAACTTTAAGAAATATTAAAAAAAAGAATAATAAAACATAACAATAAATAAAATTTAACACTATAATTTAAAAAATTTATAACAAAATTATACATTTTAATTATATTATAATAATAATACTAATGATAACACCTTATTTATGTTAATATATGCAACAAATGCTTAACAAATCCATTAATAATTTTTTTTTTCATACAGAGAGAGAGGGAAGACGTGGGAATGGGAAAACCAGAAACTCCCACAGACACTGAAAGATTTGATCTGCAGCCTCGGGAGAAGCTGGGATTGATGTACCAATACAAGACACGGGCATTAAGCAGGAAAAGAATAACATAAAATAAAATAACTTCTGTTTCTGTGGCTGTCAGTAAGAGCCTGCCCCGAGTGAGTGAGAGAGAAACTGTGTGGGCACGATGGGGAAGGGTTTGCAGGGCAGGGCTGGGGCTGTGTGCGCTACACTGAGAGCTGACAAGTTCCAACAGAAGGCATTGAACAAAAGTACCCTCAGTGCGGCAGAACTGAGCAGAGGTGCTGGGTTCCAAAAGCCAAATAAACCCCGGGGTTAGAAAGTTCTGGCCTGCCTTGGAACACAGAACTTGTGGCTGCTCCTGGGCCGCAGCAGCTGCTCGCTCTGCAAACCCTCACGCTCCCAGGCGGGTGTTCACCTGAGCACTGAGTGCTCCCGGCCCAAGAGCAGTCCCATCCCTTCCTTGCTAACAGCACAGGGAGAAAAAATGAAAAAAGATCACTCTGGCCAGCAGCGCTCTCTCTCTCTGCGTGGGTTAGGGGCAGGGCCCTGCAGGGAGCAGGGCGCTCCAGCACCGACAGCCCGAATCCAGAGCAGATCCACGGGGGAGCAGCGGGCTGGGGACAGCTGGGGACAGCAATGAGCAGAGCCCATCAGCCTCCCTCTGGGGCTGGGACTGCATTTAGCACACAGCTCATACCAGCTGTGGGACTTACACACCTCAGACTCCTTACCACAAACCAGTTCTGGTCTAGCTCTCAGGGTGACCTGCACCTCCTCCCCAAAAACCACAGGAATTAGAATTTCCTGCTGGTTTTACAAACTTCACGGCAGCTTTGCAAATGCAAATCCCAGCAGGGCCCTGCTTTCCAGAGCACCCATCCTCAGCCATCTCCACTTCCCTGGAAAACTGCTCCAGCCCCGGGCTGTACCAAGGTGAGCACAAGTCTGGAGAGGTCAGAAACCTCACCTGGACTGCTGCACTCGGAGTGAGATCCAGATACAAATGGAATTCCAGAAACAGCCTCCAAAATGTTCCATAATCACACCTTTAAAATGGCTCCACAGAGCAACAGCTCCGGTGCCAGAGCAGCACCTGCACGAGTCCTTGTGCCAGCCCTGGCTCCCTGAAAAACACAATAAACCAACATCACACAGGCCTTGTTTGCAGAATTCCTGATCCAAACCTCACCTGTCCTGCCCAGCATTGAGGGAAATCTGACACAGTATTCACAGGTAACCTTTGCTGAGAGCAGCCATCACCCCAGTCCTCCAGCCTGGGCAAGGTTTTGTAGTGAATGGACCCAACTTCTAACCCTGAACCTAAATTTCTGTCAGCTTTTGTTAGAAAGATACTGGAGAGAAAATCATACAACAGATTTAAAACAGTGCACAAGGAATAACCGGCCCAGACAAAAGCAAACCACCCCCATCTCTGCTCCACCCCATTTCTCCCAGTTTTGGGAGAAATACTGATATAGTTTGTAAATACTCCCCTTCCATGCTGCACTGTCCTTCACTGCACGTCCCTGGAGAGGATTTGCTCCATTTTCTGTGCCCAGCAGCAGCTCTGCAGCCCAAATCCCACTCCTCGCAGACACAGCCTGAGCAGAGCTCAGGCAGTGTTCCCAGCAGCAATGCAATTCCGAGTTCCCTGGATTGCTCACGGGGCACTCGCAGCAATCTCCCCTCAGCCCAGACTCTCTGTGCTCAGAGGGAAGCGCAGCCCGATGGGACACAGCTCTGGCACCACATTCCCCTTGTTCCTGCTGGCCTGGAAAGCCACAGATAAACCCAGTCCCTCCGACCTTGCACCCTGAACCCCAGGAGAGCCGGAGCTGAACCCAGATCCCAGCGCCCTGCACGGCTGCGCTGACACCAGCACAGGCTGAGCGCTGCCCAGCACCGTTCCTCATTTTCCTCCCTCTGCTCCCAAATCCTGCCAGCCCTGCCCTGCAGTTCCTGCCCCAGCCCCAGCAGAGGCTGGCACCCAGCCCTGCAGCAGCTGGCAGAGCTGGGAATGCACCGAGAGCTCGGCTCCCCGGGCTCCCAGCCCCAGACCAGTCCTTGGGTGCCCGAACAATGCACAGCCTGCCCCCCTGGGCACAGCCAAACACCACAACTCCGTCAGCCCCAAGGAACTCTGGCATTTGCCTCTTCCCTGCTGCCCTTTCCCAGCACACAGAGGTAGGGCTGGGCTGTCAGAAATGGCATTCCCGAGGCACTTAATCCCAGCAGAGAGGAAAAGGGGAACCCTGCGTCCCTCTGACTTACCCCACAGCGTGGGCAGGACCAGGAGCCCTCCAGCGCACACCCCTGGTGCTGAAGCCTCTTGGCTCTGGCTGCTTAAACACTGAAGCTTCTGGCAAAGATGGGAGGAATTTAATGATTTCTCCTGTCCTGAAAGAGAGGAGGAAAAGAACATTAAGTCCACTGTGGAAGCCAAAGGATCCCGGCTTTCACACTTCTGCTGGGATTGCTCACCATGGGGTTTTATCCGTGAGAGGGGACACCAATTCAAATATAAAAGTGCCCTTTTCCTGCATTTTTATTCCTAACTATTTCATTAAAAGGAAGCTCATTTCTCTATTGCATTCTTAACCTAATTGTAACAGAACCATTTTTATCCCAGGCCCCACTTGTCAGTCATTCAATCCTTTACCACAGGACTTTATACAAAGGAAGGGACACCTGGTGATGTGTCACAAGAAATCCCAAAGAGAAATGTGTCCAAAACCTCACAGAGAAAGGTTTCAAGGCATTCCAGTGCACAGACAGCTGCTCATGCCTTGTCAGGCCACACCAGTTCTGTCACACCCACCTGAGCTGTGCAGGCGAGGCAAAGGCTGCCCTTCCTCCCAGGGAACACTGTCTGAGACCACAGAGAGCATCCTGGGTGAAAGGAATGAAATGAAAATGTTTTCTGGCAGAAAATGAGCGTCTGTAATCAGAACCTCTGGACAGATTTAGTAACACCACTTTCAGATGATAAATACAGGCCATGCCCATCCTTCCAGGCCAGGTGAAACCAGGAAGGAGAACTACAGGAAAAGCAGGAAGACAGAGCCCCTATTTGGATATATATAGAATGCCCCTGGTTTGGTGGTTTGCCTTTGCTCCTAAGCTTTGGCTTCACCCCCTCTCCAGAGGAGCAGGGAATTCCTCCAGGGTGAGGGGGAGTCTGGTCCCACTCCAGGATGTGTCCAGTAAAGGAGGGAAGTTGTTTAGAGTAAGTGAGCAGTGTTTTTGTTACACACAAAAATCAAACCAAACAAACACTGAATTGGACTACACTGAGCTGCAACACGAAGTGTTCACAGCAGGCAGAGGCCGGAGGAGCACACAGCACCCAGAAGTACCATTTCACCGAGGCGAGCGGCTGTGGCGGGCGGCGGTGCTGCCGCCGTGTGGGCAGAGAGCGGCACTGCAGCCCCGCCGGGGGCTCGGCACTCGCTGCAGCTTCCCAAGATGGCGGCAAAAAGGGCGGGAAAATCGAGGCGCCGAGTCCGTCCATGGCAAAGACAAGAGAGCGGCAGGAAGGGAAGGCAAGGCTGGCAGGGGAAAAGGCAAAGCAAGGGTAGACAAACTAAGCAAGGCAAGGCAGGAGATGGGCATGCAAGGCAATGGTGAGAGGCCAAGGCAAGTCTAGGGTTGGCTTTGTCAGGAAGGACAAGGTAATAAAAGCTGACAGGGGAAACAGCAGAAAATTGTCACAAAGGAAGAAAAGGGGTGTTCCTCTGGGATGGTGACATGGCTGACTGCCAGGCTGAGGTGCCTTCAATCAACACGTGCAGCATGGGCAAGAAACAGGAGGAGTTGGAAGTGAAACGTAAATTTTAAGGAATTTAGAGATTTTAGAGGAGCTAAGATTTTAGTTAGAGATAAGCCTTACTAGAGTTAATTAAAATAAATGAGTAGGCCTTGATGAAGTTAGGAGTTAGTAGTTCACTAATAATTAATTGCTTGTCAGCACAATGTTTAGTTAGCTGGGTTTATAATGAAGAATATAAACTGACAATTAGCTTTTAGGAACATAAGACAATTGTGGGCCTCCTCTGTTCTGAAACCAATTGAAGACAAGGAATGGGAGTTTTACCAAGAGTTCATTTGTCATACTTGCATTGAAAAGGTAGAAAGGTCAGAAGGAGGAAGACTTCATCTACTTCCTAATTTTGGGACCCCTTCCCATGACAGGGACACCGACCCATTTCAAGGAACAAACTACGCATGCTGAATGGCTTTTGGAGTGATTAGCATACAAAGCGGGGAATGGGATGTACCAAAATTATGAATATGTATTTGTATTTTGTGTATTCAATACTTGTATGGATAAAAAGACTCTGTAATCACCTGGAAGGGGCGGTGTGTATTTGGGAGCGATCCCGCACGCTGCCCGGCGTCGAATAAACACACACTTGCTAACTTTAAACTGTTAGAGAGTTTTTGTCCGTCACAGATATCGATACTAGATCAATATCCATATTTTTTTAATAAATCAGAAGCTACTGTGCTGCAGGAAAGTTACGGCCTTGTTGCATTTCTGGAATTTGGTGGGATGAATCCCATGGCTGGAGTGTCACTACTGATAGCTACAGCCTGTTCAGAAGATACAGGGGAAGAAGGAGAGATGGAGGGATTGCCCTCTACATCAAGAAGTGGATTCCATGTGAGGAGCTGTGCTTGAAGAACAGCCATGAGCAAGTCAAAAGCCTGTAGGTAAGAATCAGTGACCAAGGCAGCCAAGGAGCCCTGTGGTCAGTATCTACTACAGGCTGCCTGATAAAGGGGATCCTACTGCCAAAGGCTTCTTTCTAAAGCTGCAGGAAGCATTGTGCTCATAGGCTTTTGTCCTGCTGGAGGGCTTCAGCCACTGTGCAGTGCAGATCCTTCCTTGGCAGGTGACTGAAACAGAGTTTCAGTGACCTTTTCAGTTAAGATCTGTCACATGCAAGGAAATGTTGCTTTTGGCATCACTAGAAATTAATGCCAGCTGTAGATATGACAAAATCACAACTTGCTCACTGAAAATTTTGAAAGAAACCTGACTGTCCTCAGCAAGATTTAGGATCAAATGCAAAGAGCCACATCTCTTTCATTATTAATTTCATAGCCACGATTTCATGTCTTTTGACTCTTCACATGGGTATTCTTAAGCCGCACTTTGTCATCATTTGGCCAGCTCATGAGGTTTTTTTCTTTTTAAAATTGTATTTTCTCAAGGCAGAAAAACTGCAACTATCTATCTTTGAGTAGAGGAGCACATACAAACTGTCAGGGTGAAAGATTACTCATATCAGCAAGGACAAGGCTGGTATTGAAGGAGAGGTAAAATCTTAAATGCTAAAACTGAAGACAGAGCATCACTAAGTCAAATAAAAGATTTGTCTATTTGCTTTTAAACTGATAGAAATCAAGACAAAGTAAATTATTATAACTACTTCAAATCTAGTAAAAAATGTGCTGAGGTGTGCCTTAAGACAAAGGTGGAAGTTTACAAGTTACAAATGCTTAAAACACTTCTTGCTAGGGATAGATAGCATTGCCTCAGGCAGTTTACTATTCCAACCATTCTTGAAAGATTTGCATCTCAAAAAGATATGGCGTATGAATTCTTAAATTAGACCAATAATGACATACACCCAAAAAGAAAAACATTCTCTCTTCTCCTCCCTTTTTCTGCTTTCTTGTCATAGAGTGTGACTAAGGAGAAACTGAAAGAATCCATGAGTGACAGCTGACTCCAGTCAGTCCTCCCTGCTGGAGTGATCAAAGGCCAACTGTAGTGGACAAAACAGGGCTTTACCCTTTGAAGTATATTTCATCCTGTTGAGATCAGCACAAATACAAGGGATGAAACTGATGTCCCATGGCTGCCATCCAAGCTATGAAACTGGAACTCAGTACCACCTGCAAGTTTGTTTGCTTGAATCCTTAAAGTAATGATCCTCTCTATCTCCATCCCTTAAAATCCAATTCTGTCAGCTTTTCAGTGTTCAAAAATGAACTAGTTAAGATAGCACTGAGAAAAAAAAAACAAAATAAACATATTTTATTGTGTAATTAAGTAGATTTGAGATGGAATTACTAAAAGGTAAGGTAAGTATAGATGGAACCCCAGACAGAGTTCTCTTTTTACAGTTGCACTTAAGCATTGTACTTCAAATATGGTTACACGGAATTCTTCCCCCCCCTCCACATTGACCGCCTCTTAATATTAGAACCTAATCTGCCACAAAATTACATGAAATAAAACAGTGAGAAATATACTTGAGAATGACTGTTGTTTACAAAGAAGGTAATTTATAGTATACAATTACTGATAAGGTAGAACAAGAGTTCAAAAACTGGACTGCATTACAAAGCACTTCTTCAAACATCAATTTTGGATTATTGCTGTAAGGTACTAACTGGTCTGTTCTAGACTAATTTACAGACATTCATAAAATAGTGAAAAATCCATGCTTTAGAAACCTGGGACATTTCATGCCTTTGTGCTAGCAGAACATGAAAATGGAAGTGATTGGCATTTTTCAATGTAGGTTAGTAGCATTTAGAGTTTTCATTCTGGAGTACTAACTGATTCTTCGTATTTTTTCTCTTTTTTTTCAGGTGATTTTTCATCTTCAGGTTTAGTCCATGGAGGGCTGTGAAACTTCTGTATACATATATACATAAACAGAAATTTTAAAAGTATGTTAAAATTCCATGGCAATGGAATTGTCCCTAGAAAAGGGTCCTGATCTCTATTAAAGAAAGCATAATTAACAACCTTCACAGTGCAAAACCATACAAGTCTGATGCTACATACAGTTTCATATCACTGCATATTTTATACATATATATATATATATAAACAACCATATATGTATTTAATATTTAATTATTTTGGAAATTTTTCCTTACTCCTGCTTCCAGGGCTATACACATCACACTGTCAAATTAAGTAATTTGACTACTAATTCATTTGACTACCAGCTCTCCAAATATTTAATAGTTTGCAAATTGTTACCAGCCAGAAAACACTTTAAACAGATCAATTGTGATCAGACACAGTCAAAGTCTGAATTAAGTAGTCTTCTCTTTTGAGACAGAATTTGGTGAAGAATGTGTAAGTATACTTTAAGTAACTGAATTTCACAAGACCTTTTAGTAAAACCCCAAAAATTACTCTGGAAGAGAATACCTGAAAGCTTGTCTCTGTTTCTGCTGCTTTCAAACGAGATGCTGAATCATTACTATTCCCCAAACATGTCTTGGCAACCTGACAATAGAAATGTCAGAGATAACTACTTCATATTTTTTCCAAAAATATTCAGTTTTCAAATAAAAAAACCCAAGAAAACCAAAATACTTTAAAAACAACAAAAAAAAAAAAAAACCACCCCAATTTGGGTCTTCTTTTAAGTCTACTTGATGAAATGGAACAAAGTTTTCATATCTAAGCCTATCCCAGACTCCCATCATCCCTGTAAAAGTCTTCAACAATAGTCTTGTGACAGCAAGTTTAACAACTTGATACTTACCCTGTTTTTTTCTTCATGTTTAAATCTCATCGCCAGTAGTGAAGTTTACTTCTACAAGTGGTCCTAGGGAACAGAAAATTAATTACAAGTGTCTTTTATGGGTGAGGAAATAGTAACAAACAGTAGAAAATCAGCATTACAGTTAGAACTTCTCTATTACTATTCTCTTGGCTATACTCTAGATCTCTTAGGGATAATAATCCCTGAATAGGAATATAAAGTCACTGAATGGGGAAGTCAGATGACTCTCAAGGCAGAAAATCTTGTTGCATTACTTGCTGTCATTTTAGTCAAAAAATAATGTTGTATTCTTTGCCAATATTCTTTTTAATATCTGGGAATGCAGAGTTGCACAGCATAAATAAAATTAATTACAAAGTGGATTTTTGAACTAAGGAGATCTTCAGATATGAAACCAGAGATTCACTCAACACTGAAAATTCTATGTGCTTAAATCCAAGTCACTTCAGGAGTAGGATTAAGATGCTGTAAGAAAAGGAGTTGAAAGATGAAATACAGTCAAATATTCATAATACTTAGTCATTACTCTAAAATGAGTTCACATTGGAATTTCTCTACTTGTTTTGCTATTAAAAGTGACACATTTAAATGGAGTGAAAATGACAAGGTTTTTTTAAAGTTTTAAGTCATCAAAACTCTTTCCAGGGTAACAGTGGGAGGGGTTTAGTCATGTTTAAGCTACTGAAGGTAGCCTCTGAGATGATGCAGATGGATTTGATGTGGGGAACTCTTTTTCAAATTTTCCCACTCTAGACAGTAGAAGTAAAAATTGGATTAATGTAGGGAATAATCAACGCAGTATTGATTAAAACAAAGTCTATTGATAAAGCACCTACTCCTTTTATGACAAAAAATCAAACAAAACATCAAACAAACATGTGGTTTATGTCTTAGATAAAGACTAAAAAGTCACATGACAGAGTAGCAATTTTTAGTAGTCTTGTAATACTTCAAAACCTTATAAGCGTGGTCCTGTCAAAACTTCCATTTAAGTTATTTACTCTTAATCTAGATTTAAAAAAATATTTCAAGCTGAATTCTCTTCAGAAAAAATGAAGATTTAGGTGACTTCTAGGTATGTGGCTTTGGGACAAAAGATACTTTAAGTCAAACAATCAATAGTATTGCAAAATGTGTAATGAAGAGGATAGAAATAATGCTAATTAAATATGATAATTTACATATCCAGAACTTTCTCTGAACATGAAATCAGGTGACCTATTTCACCAACATAATTTACAGGAGATAGGAAGCAAAAACTATTAATTGCATTAATAAAGCTAAAGGTCAACTTCTTAAGACACATGCAAAGGAAAAAAAAAACCCAGGTCTGCTTTAGAGAAAATAAAAGCAAACAATAAAACAATGCTGTATGAGTGAGTAGTCTTGCATACTCTTTTCATAGGCCAGATAACACAGGCTATCTTGATAGGAAAAGAGCAATAAAGACTTATGTCTGTATTATTTCACATTTGTTCACTCAGATCTTTTCCTTTTAGTAGCACACCATATGGATCACTGTTGGAGAAAGATAGGGACTTGTTCTTAAGGATGTCTTTATGATGTTAAAGCATAACATATTCATTATTGACCCCTTGTCACTGTGAAACATTGTATATCATTACCAACTAAATTACAGCTTGAACAACAACAGTTCAATAGCCAGGACTGTAACCAGCTCCTGTGGATGAGGTGCAAACACACACACACAGGGGACTGGGTTTAACAGAACACAAACTGAATCCCATACACCTATGACCTCAGGCATATCTATATAAATACATACATATACATACACCCCCACACCCCCACGTGTGTATTGATGTGTTTTTATATGTCTGTATCTAGATGCATATATAAACACATAAATATGCAAACACACATAACACATATATCTGTGTCCCTCAGCTAAAGATCAGTGGCAGAATATAAACTCAATGAACTAGAATACCTTTCACAACCTTAGGTGACAGACAAAGAAAGCAAAATATTAAACTTCATAGTTCCCTCTATGCTAAACAGTGGATTGTTTTGTATGTTTGTCTGTGTGACTCTTTCTGTCTGTCAGATTCCCTCCCATGAGAGGTACACTAATTACAAAAGGACAGCATGAGAGCTTGACATGGCAGAAACTATCAAAAGCAAAAACTATTTGCTGTGTTGCTTTCCTCAGCTTAGCATGCAGCCCAGTAAACAAATTATCTGTGTGTGAAATTATGGTTATAAAATCTGCATATTGATTGGTAATGTGTACAAAATTTGGGAAGTTATGGTATTCAATTGTCCTAGTAAATAACACTGCAAAGCTGGAGAGCTTCACAGCTGGATGTATAAATTACAAAGGTGGATAAACCAAGGGTGCATCTTTATTAAAAAAAATTTTAACAAGCCAGTCAGAACTCAGCATGTCCATTGGCTATTAAATCATGCATCAACTCAGGAAATCAGAACTGGCTTTATGGTTGAAAAAATCATAACAATTTAAGGTCAAATAATCAATTCACAAGTGAACAGGAAATCAAGTTTAAATAAGTGGTATTGTAACAGTTTTTGTAGTTGGGAAATAATTCTGCTGCTCCTAAAGAGCATCATACAGAATTAGTTGACCAGACTTTGGAATTTCAGTGTTCCTGTCCATCACCACTCCTTTTGGCTTCATAGGGCACAAAAAGCAGATATGGAAATTGTTTGTAAAGCACGATGGGGGAGAAAGTACTGAGTTAATTCTGAAGAAAATAAACCAGATACAGGAGAAAAGAATGGTGTGGTTAGGTCAACTGACAAACTAATTATCTTAGTTGTCAGGTTAAGTTCACAGTTTACTCAAAGACATGTTTTATCAGATTTTCTCATGAATTTTCTACAGGTCTGTACTGGGAGCTGCTTTAATCACTGTTTAGAAGAAAGATACAGAACAAGAAGTATGTGAAATGTGCATATACCTTCTCAGAAGACACCTCTGCAGTTTTACAGACACTTTTCCTGTTTTAGATCAGTGTGCTAAGGGGATGGTTAAACTCAGATAAAAAACTTCTTATGACCTTCCTCTTCCTAGTCCTCATTTACAGAAGCAAATTTACTTTAAGGATTTTATTAGTTTGAAATTTTGTTACAAAAATGGTTTTTTTTTTCTCTTATTACACCCTTTGGAAAACAATTGGAGAGTGCAATTTGATCAAAGCTCCGAAACTGATTTAAGAAAATAAAGCAAAATGCTGTAGTTGCTTAGAAATGCATACAATTTTGGCTCCAATACTGAATATCCTTTGTCATTGGATGATTAATGAACATATAGTGTTTTTTTAATGCAGGAAATTAAGGCAGTAAACAAAAGCACTACCACTTCTATTTATCAGAGAAGATTCTATAAGGACAAAGCAAAAAATCTAATATGACAACAGAGAACAAAGAATAATTTTATAAATTCTTTGATGTTTCAGCAATACCAAGTAGGTGGTTTTAAATGATATGTTATATGCATAAGAATTATCTGACATGAAAAGGCAATTAAGTAAATTATGGCGTAAAAGCCAAAATCCCAAAAGCTTTTGGGAAGACACAAAAAGGAAGGGATACAGGGGAAAAAGCTCCTCAGAGCTCTGGTTCTGCACAGAGGCTTTCAGGAGTCAGACATAGGAAAGCATCTCTGGATAAGGCTAAGAAAAAGTAGTACTGACAAGATGCCTCTAATAAAGTACAAATAATCAAAAGATTGGAAACTTTTACAACAATACTGAAGTCAATTTTTTGGGGGGGTTTTGATGAATTTCAGATCCTGTATCACAGGATATTGTACCTACTTCTGGCTATTACTGGTCCTATGCCAAATTTCATTACAGATAAATATCAGCAGCGTCTCATTTCCAAATTTGCTACTCTGTATCCCATTTGTCAATAAATTTTCATTTTTTTGCATTTCAGTATTTGTTCTAATGTAAACAACACTAATTACTCTGAACAGACATAAACCCCATAAATACAAAGTTGCAGAAAGATCACAAATTTAAGATAGAGATGCTTAGCCATTCAGACTTAACAATACCAGTTGGAACCAGCAATTAACCATTTTGCTTTATTTTTTGCCTCAGTATCTATAAGATTGCATGTTCTTCTCTAGTTAGTCTTCACTACCTTAATTCTTGCTAAATAGAAATCACATTTTATTTATCAAAGACACAATAAAAGGATCTTTGTAAAGTTCTGAGAAAGGATTACTGAAATATTAGGTTTCTAAGCAACACAGTTTTTAGTACATCTTCACTAATTTTTCTTTAAAATGCTGCGTTACAACCTTAACCATCCAACCTTAATCTTCCTTCATTTGAATGTAAGAAGCTGTAAAAACTTCAGAAAAAATTACACACAGTCAAGTAATTAAAAAAACAATTAAAACTCTTCCTAAGTGTTGCATTTTCTCCAAGTGATAGTGTTCACAGGTACAAATGGCAGCTTTGAATTACCGAAGAATTACGATCCTTTGGGTATAAATTCCTTCCAGTTCTTTCAGAACTTAAAGTGGTATTTCTAATGCCAATATATGAAGGCTAATTGTGGAAAGAAGATTTTTATTTCAGTTCTCAAAGCTAATAATTGGAATTCTTCCTTGTGTCTTTCTCTCTATGTTAATGTGAGATGATGATGATGAAAAAGAAAAGGTTGCTAGACCAATGTCATCACCTGCACTATTTTTATGGCCATTTTAGCCTATGCTAAGATGGACAGCATGTCTGTCTGCTGATGGACTAAACAGTTAAAAATATGAGCTGTTAGAAGGACAAAAAACAACCGCCTAAATAACTAAAACCTTGATTTTATGGAAAGGTGAATCCTTTAGGTGACTTTCATTGCAGTACTTAATACAGAAATTAAATACTGGTTTGATTTTTGAAATATATACCCAGTTATTTTCTCTTTCTCTTTTCATGTATCCACTTCAGTATAAAAGAGCTGTTTAAAATTTCTGACACAAGTATTTAGCCTAAATATTGTTTCAGTCTCTACTGAAAGTATTCTATTATTTCATCAAGCCTTACACAAATTTCCAAGGAATAACTAACCTCTAATCATAATCTAAATGGAGTTCACTCCAACTTCAGTTTTACATTATTTTCTTCCCCTTCTACAAATTTTATTAACAAGATAAGTCTCCTTTACCTTTAGGTATTAAAAAATGTGCAACAGCAAAGTTGCCCCTGAGGGGGCCACCTGCAAAAAATCCAAACGGCGAAGGCTGTGTCCCAGCCCCAAGCTGCCCCCACCTCAAACTTGAGCTGCCCTGGCAGTCCCAAGGGAACCCTACAAACTGACACCAGGAACCTGGGATGCTGAACTTGCTTTCACAAGGTAGATATCCCTCATTCATGGCCAGGGCCCTGCACCCCCCTGGGGTGTCAGGCTCTGAGTGTCCTTTTGCCTCCTCAATATCCAAACGGTGCAGGATTTCTTCCAGAACAAATCTGCCACCCCCAAGTACTCTGGGGTTTTTTTTGGTGCCGAATGCCTCCTGCAAAACTGACAGCACAAAGCTTGGGGCTTGATTTTTTCTGTGCTCTGTATCTCCTCCAGAAAGCTGTCTGTATGTGACCCTAACCACAACCACTTTGCTTGGCTCAGAAATCACAGCCTTCAGACCAGCAGCACGGGACCTGACCCACTGCCCCTACACTGGCACCTTTCCAAATAATTCCACTGCATTCCAGTAATACTCTGCATTTTCAGCAGGCATCCTGTCTGACCCTCATCCTGACCCTAAAAATGCACCAAGGAATTCTAAAATAGCCATTAGGAAGGTGTAACAATTCTCTAAAAGACACCAGAAAAGTCCTAAAAAGCCTTCAAAAATCCCCTAAATCCTCCTAATAGTCCTGCAAAAAAAAAAAAAAAAACCCTCAAGGAAGCCTGCTCAGCCTCCAAACCCTTCCTGTTGCTCTCTAGCCCACAGATGTCATCCCTACCTTTTTGCAGTGGGTCCTGCTGTCCTCTGAAGGTTCTGGCATTGTCCTGGTGCGAGGGTCACTGCCCTGTCCCAGTGGGGGGGTTCCGGTGTGGTCTCTGTCAGGCTTGCTCTGCTGTGCTGCTGTTGTTAGGGGTGAAAAGGGAAAAGGCTGCTTAGGGTGAGGTTAGGATTGGGGTGAGGGGTGCTGCACCTGTACCCTAACTTGCCTCCTAAGCTGTACCCTGTAGCCCTGATCTCCACTGGACTGTCCAGCCCTCAAACCCTCTCCCTTCACCCCTCAACCCCTCCCTCTGCCCCCCAGCCCTCAGGCTCTGGGTGTCACCCTCGAGCCCCCCTTTGCCCCTCAAGCCCCCTCTCAGCTGCCCCTCAGCTCCTGTGTGCCACCCTTAATCCCTCTCCTTTGCCCCTCAGCCCCCAGATTCTCTGTGTCACCCTCCAGCTGCCTCTGCCCCTCAGCATCTCCCTGTGTCACCCACTGTCCCCTCCCCCTGTTCCTCCCTCAGCTCCCAGCCTGTCACCCTCAAGCCCCCACAGTGCCCCTCAAGCTGCCCCTCAGCCTCTATGCCATGAAAAGACCCTAAAAACCCATAAAAATTCCCTAAAAAACCCTCATCTTCCAAATGTCCTAAAAACCCCACAAAAACAGAAAAATAGCCTCAGAATACCCTTAAAACACAATAAAAATACCCTACTTTTAAAAAGCCCTAAAAGACACTAAAAATCCCCAAAGAACCTTTTAAAAATCTCTAAATATTTCTAAAAGAGCTCTAAAAATTGCCCCAAAATCCTTAAAACACACTGCTAAGACCCTAAAAAAAACCATAAAACTTCCCTCAAAAATTCTAAAAATACCCTAGTCCTAAGAGTCTGCCACATACCCCCAATAGTCCTAAAAAAGCCCTAAAATTTTTAAATAGTCCTAAAAAGCCCCAAGAACACTACAAAAAAAAAAAACCCTAAAAATTCTAATTAGTACTAAGAAAGCCCTTAAAATACCTTAAAAAAAATATTTTAAAAGCCCTGAAAAAGCCTTAAATGTACCCTAAACATTCCCAGAAAGTTCCTAAAAAGCTCCTGAGAAAAAACAAAACCCTCAAATATCCTATAAAAACACAAAAAAAACCCCCAAGAAACTAAAAAGTGAGCAGTCCCCAGCCTCAACCAGTTGCTCTCTAGCCAGCAAACATCATTCCTACCTTTTAATTAGGGTCAGTGCCTGCAGCTGCTGGGAGGGTTCTGGGGCTGTCCCAGCATTAGGGTCACTACCTGCAGCTGCTGTTGGGGAAAACTGGTGTTCTAGGGGTGCTGTTTGGGGTGAGCTTAGGGCTGTGGTGAGGGCTGCTGCTGTGCCCTAAGCCTTCCTGATACCCTGTGTCCTGTCCTTTGCACCTCTAACCCTCAGCGTCAGCTCTCCACCTGTCAAGTCCCCCCACTTTGCCCCTCAGCCCGTAATGTCAGCATGTCACCCCAAGCCCCCAACACTATCCCTCGGCCCCCTAACCTCCACCCTGCACTCCCCACCCAGGGAGGGGTGGCTTTAGGGTGAGGTTAAGGGTGGTGTGAGGGCCCGGGCTGGCTTCTCTCCCCAGAGCTCCAGCACCTGATCCGATGGTGTTTGGCCAAGCACCCTGCGGACAGGCCAGAGCTGGAGGAGATCTCACGTCACCCTTGGGTGCAGGGCCAGCGTTTTTGATGCCTTGCTGGAGCCTCTGCAGCACCCACTTACCGTGTCCCACGCAGGACTGAGGACCTGGAAAATAAAACAGCAAACCCATTGCAGTGTGTCATGGCTGGTCCTTGTCAGCAACTTCAGCTAAAGAGGGATATTGGTGGGGAAAAGGAGGACTCAGAGTGCTGCCTTCAGCTTTTGTCAAGCTTTCCATACCATTCCTCCAGGGTTACACTTCTGTGTCTTCAAGCTCAGGCCATAGCGTGAGTAGGAGGGGCTTTACGGAGCCAAGAAATGGGACAGTGAAACAGCAGCTGCCCTTTCAAAGTGGCAGGGCTTCTTGGTGTCTCTTGAAGTGACACACGGCTGTGTGTGCATTCCAAGGGTGGTGGGTTTTAGGGACAGAGACGTTCCTCTCTTACCAGAGCTCTGAGGAGAGCCATAAGCTACAAAATATCATTTCAGGTTGAGCCCTGCTCAACTCTTCCTTCTTCCTCTGAAATGGGAGGCAGGGCTGGGCGCTTGACCAGCTGGGTCTGCACCATCCTAAGTCATGTGCATGGAGCCCACAGGAAATGTTGAGATGCTGGAGTCATTCCCATGGTGCTGGTCTCATTTTACCCCCCCCCCCAAAAGTATCTTCTGCTGCCTTAAAAACAACCAATGGTGAAGAAAAGTACAGTAACCAGCCACAGGAAAGCACCCAGGTGCCTGCCTGTGGGCAGGTACCATCTACTAAACCTGTACCACCTTCTGCCTACTGCCCTGACCTCCCAAAACAGGGAAATAAATGTGGGTTTGTTTTTTTTTTTTCATAAATGTGCCTGCTCTTTCAGTTTTCTTCACTGTTGCAGAATTTCTGAGAGAGTGGGCATGATTTATGTCTGGAGTGAGAATTGAGCTACCCCTCAGACTAGGCCCTGATAAGCATCCTTGATGGGGCCTAGAAGCCTTTGACACAGTCAGAAATTAGTTGTGGCGCAGTTAGAAATGATGTTAAGGTAACTACAAAGTAATGAGCTATCTGAGTGTGAATTAGGGTAGAGCTGCAGTGTGAAAAGCCTGACCACCTTAAGGCAAAGGTAAACAATGTTAGTGTGCCAATGAGATTGCCTCTGTAAACTGTGAACTATATTGAAGTGTATATAAACTGCCATATTCTCACTAATAAATGGAGAATGTAGCATTAACCATACTGGTTCCATCTGCGTTCTGTCCTGTCCAGCTTTCCTGTCTTATGAGGGCCCTGGCTTCGCTTCCCTTTTATGCTGGCTGCTGACGTTCTTGTGCCCTGAATGGCTCTCCCAGTCTCTACCTGTAGACCTGACTTGAGCTGTGATCCTTCCAGCCAGGACCCCACTGTGACAGGATGGTGAGAACTCTGTGTGTCAGCCACCATCTGGAGCCTGAGCTGGGAGTGGTAATTATCCCTTTTCCAATGACCTGTGAGTGGTGACTGCCAATTGTCCAAGGATCATGACACATTTCCTCCAGGAGCTGGAGGTCCCCGTGTCCCCACAGCTCTGGGATGTGACAGCATGCACAGAGCCATTGAGAGCTGGAGGTCTCTGGTCACCCCATGCTGCAGTTTCTCCTCAGGCTACAGGAGATGACATCAGTCTGGGGGCTGCCAGGGTCCCAACTCACCTGGGACATGTGTGGATGTTTGACACATTTGGGTGTTTTCCCAGTTTATCCCCATTTCTTCGGGGGAGGGGGGCACTTGCACCTCACAGCTTGCCCTAAAATGGTGGCTCCTCCCTCACCCTGGCCCTGGTCATTAGGAGGGGACATTGGGGCTCAGCTGGGGGTGGAAATGGTCCAAAATGGTCTTGAACTTCTGTGGGAACCGGGCCAGCAAGGAGGTGGCACTGCTTCTTTCAGGGAATTGTGCAAAGTCAGAAGATCCTTGCTGAAGGCCTTCTCCTTTTCTCCATGCTGAGCTCCTCCAGCCGATGTGCTTCAGAGCCTTGACTAAGGGATTGCTTCCAGCTGCTGAGGCACAAGCCCTGAAAAATTCGCCAGCAGAAAATTCGCTGGGTCTGCCACCCGGGGAGATGCTGTGCAAAAACGAAATAATTTTCCGGTGTGGTTGCCGGGGTAAAAGGGAAGGAGTTACTTCAGGTACAACTGAACGAACTTGGGAGCTGCTGATCTGCTTGCCCAAGTGGCTCCGCTGCAGCAGGGACAGCCCCAGGACAGCCTCAGGGACAGCCTCAGGGACAGGTTCAAGGACAGCTTCAAGGACAGGCTCAGGGACAGGTTCAAGGACAGCCTCAAGGCCAGCCTCAGGGACAGGCTCAGGGACAGCCCAGGGCCAACCTCAGGGTCAGCCTCAGGGCCAGCCTCAGGGCCGGCTCAGGGATAGCCTCAGGGTAGTCCCAGGACAGCTTCAAGGACAGCCCCAGGGACAGGTTCAGGGACAGCCCCAGGGACAGCCTCAGGGCCGGCTCAGGGACAGCCTCAGGGCCGGCTCAGGGACAGACTCAGGGAATGCCTCAGGGACAGCCTCAGGGACAGCCCCAGGGACAGCCCAGGGCCAGCCTCAGGGACAGCCTCAGGGACAGCCCCAGGGACAGCCCCAGGGACAGCCCCAGGGACAGCCTCAGGGACAGCCTCAGGGACAGCCCCAGGGACAGCCTCAGGGACAGCCCCAGGGACAGCCTCAGGGACAGGCTCAGGGACAGCCTCAGGGACAGCCCCAGGGACAGCCTCAGGGACAGGCTCAGGGACAGCCTCAGGGCCAGCCCCAGGACAGCCTCAGGGCCAGCCCCAGGACAGCCTCAGGGACAGTCTCAGGGCCGGCTCAGGGACAGACTCAGGGAATGCCTCAGGGACAGCCTCAGGGACAGCCTCAGGGCCAGCCTCAGGGCCGGCTCCCCGGCGCTCCCCCGGTGCCTCCCCGGTGCCGCCCCGGTGCCGCCCCGCCCGGGCCGTGCGTGCCCGCCCCGCCGCGCAGCCGTGCCCAGAAGCGGGAGCAGGAAGCGGCGGGGCCGCGGGCATGGCGGGCAGCGGCCCGGCGGTGAGTGGGGAGCCCGCGGCAGCGCCGGGGCTGGAGCGGGGCCGGGGCGGCCGCGGTGCCGCCGGGGTCTGGCGGGGGCTCCCGGGCTGGAGCCGTCCTTGTCGTGCCCTGCGTGTGCCCTCCTGTGGGTTTCTGCTGCACGGGTGGCACCGTGGCTGCCAAGTGCGTTTCAAAGCTTCCCCGAGGCCGTAGGTTGTGGTTTCTGGAGGGGCAGCGCTGCCGTGGGTGAGGCTGCTGTGTCGGGAACCAGCTCTGCAGGGTGCTGAACGCTTCTGTAATTCCTCCTTGACCCCATCCCTACTGCTCTCCGCAAATGGAAGGATTGGTCTCTTGCCAGGAGGCTTTAACTGTGCTTTGAATTCACATCTTCGTTTGTATTAACAGAATTTATCACGCCCAGTGAGTGCTTCTGGTAAAGGGGGAGGTGTGTGTGGTGTGAAGCCGAAAAATAACAATGGTTAACAATTGTTTTGTTAACCACCAGTGTAAAAGCCATTGCCAGGGGCCTCATCGACCTCATATGCACAGGAGCCACAGCATCCATGAAGATGAAGGTCTCCCAGGCCCATATCCCATTGCTGAAGACCCCAGCACCTGTGATATTGTCAAGGCTACACAGTAAGTACATCTTCTGAGTGTTCAGAGTGTTGAAATCGATGGGAGTGTCCTCAAATGTGAGCCAGGCTGGATATTTTTACAAAGGAAATGTTTTCAGTTTCATTTTCTCCCTGTAGTGGAAGAAGAAAAATAACTTACTGTTGCTATTATAAATAAAAACATTTCAAGCAGCTTTGTTTAAGTAGAAAATTATACCCATCAAGGCACAGCCCCACTCTTTTTACAAGGCTTCCATTGAATGTAATGTGGAATTTGCTCCAGTAGGTACTGCTGTGTGATGCTTACTGCGATGTATATTTTCTTTAGGATGTAACTGTCTCCAGACTGGAGAATACTGAAAAAATGGTAAGTAAATTGGTTTTTTTTCTTTCTCATTTAAGGTATGGAATGCTAGAGCGATGCAAAGAACTGGTAGAAGCAGGATATGATGTTCGACAACCAGACAAAGAAAATGTGACTCTTCTTCACTGGGCAGCAATAAACAACAGACAGGAGCTGGTAAAGTAAGCTGGGAGTCCCTGTGGCAGTAACACAGTGTATTCTGCCGCTGTTACCTATAATCACTGTTGCTTTTGTACTTGAAATCAAAGGAATGTGGTGCTTGAGAAGAAAAGGGTAGAATTCAAATTTTAATGTACTTATCTTAGTGAAAATGTCACTGAAATGTAAAGGTAGCCTGTTTCTTTATATATGAAATCATGTAGTACATGAAATCATTAGATTTTCCTGTGTTTGTTTCTGTAACAAAGATGAAACCTGATTTTAGAAATACCTTGCTAATGACTCTATTTCTTCAACATTTTCTTGAAATAGCATTATTTACTACTAAACCACTTTTGTCCACTTGCTTCTCTAGTGAATTTTTTATTATGAGCAATTTAATCCTTTAGCTATGTTATCTTTAGTGTAATGTTTTGCTATTTAATTGTGTTATTATATTGTGTTTGCTATTATGTTGTGTTAATGCCTTACTGTGTTGTTGTTACACAGATATTACATTTCCAAAGGTGCGGTAGTGGATCAGCTGGGTGGGGATTTGAATTCTACGCCCCTGCACTGGGCCATCAGGTAATGCTGCTTGCAACCCCCAACTGCAAATCTGTGGGTATTTACAGCTGTGGTAGCATTTTCTGAGAACCAGAGAACAAAGCACTGCTTGTCTGGAGAAAACATGACCTGAAATAATTATTCTGGGAAAACTTCTCCGAGTGGGAAGTCTCCCATTGGAAGATGAGTGCTTTCTTCTGGACTGTCAGTCTTTTGCCAGAGTCAGAGGCTTGGATGACTACTCACAGGAGAAGTTACTGTAGAATAACCACCATAGTCTAAATTAATACTTCGCCCTAGGCTCATTTATTAATGTGTATATATTTAATATAATTTACTGAATAATGCCACAAGAAGCTGAAATATTTTGTGGGATGCCTGTGAGAATTATTAAGGCAATGCTTTCATTAAAGTATCCATTTTTAAAATCATCTCTATAGTTTCATTTCACATATTGTTGTAGACAAGGACACCTTCCGATGGTGATGTTATTGTTGAAATGTGGAGCGGATCCCAGTCTTATTGATGGGGAAGGATTCAGTAGCATTCATTTAGCAGTGCTGTTCCAACACATGCCCATCATAGCCTACCTCATAGCAAAAGGCCAGGTATGTTGCTGATGCCCCAAATGTTTCTTGATTACAAGTAGCTGCCTGTGTATGGGAGACATTTCAGAATTAACTGTGTTTTTTTCCCTAGATGAAAAACAGTGATTTTACACCTACTTTTATGTGCTAGAAGCACAGACAAACTTAGATGTTTTTTATATTTCTGTATAGAATTTTTTTTAATGCCCTTCCCTATTCCTGTCATTCCTCACATCCAGATTCACTTACATTTCAGCATGTTTAGGAGTTTTGTTATGGCTATATGGATTTGTGGTGCTGTGAAATAATCAATGGCTTTTAAACGTGGGAACAAAAAGCAGTATATGATGTGTAGACATCATTAAGTATTTATTATTTGATTACAGCTTTGTAACTAATAATCTGTGCAGTTGTCCATAAGTTGAAGAAGGCAGAATGAATGATCAGACTAGAATTTTCTGAAATTTCATTAGAAATTTCTGTCTTGTATCCATGGCAGTTGATGTCTCTTAGCTTATATGTGAAATGAGCAGAATTGATGGCAAGTGTAACAACATGCTAATAAAAATGACAGGAGAGTTCTTAAATGATGTAGACTGATTCTGAGAAACAATCTAATGTTAGGATTTAAAAGTTTGCTAAGTTTATTTTCTTTCTCATGAAGTTCTTTTTGGGGAGAGTAACTGACTTCTGGGATGTAGGCGTAGTGGTGTATATCACAGGCTTAGTAAAGTTGTTGGCCCACCTTATTCTACTAAAAATATCCGGTGAATAATTATTTTAAGTAAATATGCACTAATGTAATGATGGATGGAGGCAGGAAGCAAGGAAACCTTTGTTGTGAAGAAGGAAGAAAGGTCAGAAAGAGGAAGGAAGATAATTTAGGTTAAATGTCTTGAGATAGGTAGTTCTTCTTTATTGTTTTAATAAACTGGTTTTATGTATTTTCTGTACGTCTTTTATGTACATCTATTTACACAGAGGACGTGGTTAGCATTGCTTTACAAGGTCCTTCTTATTGATAGTATTTCTTTGCAAAGAAATACAGTTGACATAATTCACTTAAAAATATCCTTAGTGGAGTCTCTCCCTTAAAAATTACCTTAAATGGAAACTCAAAATATTCTGAAAGGAATGACATGCAAGACTTGTAGAAGGAGAAAAAAACTTTAAATGAGTGTTGGCTTCTTGGCTGATGTATTTTGATTTCTGTCCTGTTTCTGTTTATTAGTGAAGCTAAGAGAGTTATATAGCCCCAAGTTCCACTGTTTCCTGGAATCACTGGTAACCACTTGCTTGTTATCTTATTCTTAGAACATAGACACAACAGACCTCAATGGACAAACACCTTTAATGTTAACAGCACAAAAAGCCATTGGGTAAGTAGAGAATAACTGGAGAAATGTCTGTTGTATTGTACTCAAGAAGCAGTGAGGTAAATTTTTCCTTACTGTCTTTTTTTAAAACTGACAATCATTTCCCTTCCATTTGTACTAAAATATGAGGTGTTTCAGAAACCCAGAGTTTGAAATAGCTCACTGAATATAGCAAAGTGAAAAGAATTTGTAAAAGAAATTTAGGTTCGAGGCTGAATCATCTGCAGCCTTACTGTATCTTCTGTAAAATGAAAACAAATGGGTGTGGATGCAGTGAAATGCATTTAGAACTAATAAAATGGGGAGATACAAGCTATGGTGTTGTAGAAGATAAAGTCTGTGTTATGTACCTCATATATGTTAAAATGGCAAGGTAACATCATCTGGAGGAAAACTTGCAAGGCAGGTATGGAATTCTAAACAGGAGTCTACCATTGATGAACTGGTTGAGAAGACATTATATATCTGCTGTTGTTTTATAAAGTATTCAAAAATTTCATTTCCAATCTATATTGTATTGTGTTTGTTAACTGTTATACTTTATTTTCATCTAGACCGGAACCCATGAGGTTTCTCTTAAAGTTTAACCCCTCTCTCAATGCTGTAGACAATGTTCAAAAGAATACTGCACTACATTGGGCAATAGCCTCAGGGAATACTAGTGCAGTGGATCTGTTGCTGGAAGCTGGTGCCAGCCTGGACATACAAAATGTCAAGGTAGGATTTCCTTTGTGATATTTTATCCCATGTGGCATGAATGTATAAAATGAATGTAAAGAAAAATCTCAGTTCTCCATGTTGGATGTAAATTGCAGTAGGGTTTGGCTAAGAGCAGGTGTTCTTAGCCTTTCCCAGAAGGGAGTTAGTGCCTTTCTTGAGGTGTGGCTCAAAGTATGAATGCAGAGGTTCTTTGCAGCCTTTGTGTAATGACCAGCCAAGCCTTTCTCAAGAAGGAGTTAGTACCTTTCTGGAGGTGTGGCTCAAAGTATGAATGCAGAGGTTCTTTGCAACCTTTGTGTAATGAACAGCCAAGCCTTGTGTTCACTCAACAGTAATTGTGTCCTTTGAATTCTGCTCTCTTACCCTTTTCTGTTTCATTTTCTTGGGGTGTTTAATTAGTTTCATTTTCTTGAGGCCTTGTTTCATTTCTTTATCATTTCTTTATTTGGCTGTTTCCTACTTAAAGGTGTTGTCATGAGGACTTGGGCAGATTTTAAAAAATATGTTTCTTAGCGTTCAGTCAGACTTGTAAAGACTTCAAATTAATTGAATGCCCTCCTCTGAAAGCTGGTGTTTGGCAATGCCTGTTTGTACATTCAAAAGGTTACCACATATGAAAGGCTTCAACTTATTATTTGTAGAAATTGATAGCATAAATGTTGAAAGTACTGTATAGATATATTATTGGAGGCAGTCCAACAGATAAGCAGATGCAATCTATTTACAAGTATCAGTTTTCAGAACTACAAAGCTCTGATTTAAGCATGTTAGCACTTTGAATTTAGCTTACCTTTGCCTTTAAAAAATAGTGGAGGGGGAGGTGGGGGTGGGAAATAACTGCCCAGTTAGTCTTGTTTTAATGATATTAAATTCTTGCTTTTGTTAAAAGTGAGAGTATTTATGTATTAAGTAATAAATAAATAAATAAATAACCCTCTCTGTTGTTAAAGGGAAAGACACCGCTTGACATTGCTTATCAAAGTCAGAATCACTTCATGGTTTACATGATACAAGAGGAAGAAAAAATGAGAAGCAGGAAAAATAACAGGTTACTGAAAATAGTAGAGAAATATGAGGTAATTTCCTGAGTAATAACTAATAGAAATAAAACTAGAGCATGATGTGTTTAGATTGATACGCAAATTAACTCTAAGAAAAGTAATTTCTGAAATTGGATGCACAAAATAGAGTTCTTTAAAAGCATGATGGAGTGGTTTGGGTCAGAGTTTTATGTCATACCTCACCCCTGCTTTTGATGTATTGATTCATTACATGAACTGAATACTTTTAAGTAAGACCTACTTGAGTACTTTGTCATATTTTAGCAATAATTATTTTAACAGCTCTTCCTGATGTTAGCATCTTTCTTGACATTCGTGTGGGCGATTGGATACATCATGGATTTAAGTTCTGATTCTTGGCTTTTAAAAGGAGGTTTGCTTCTCAGCCTGCTATTTGTGATGTCTCTGTTTGTGAGGTTTGTGGCTTTTTCTCACTGTTTATGTACTTACTCGTCAAAGACACTTCAAAAAGCATCTGATGCATAATTCTTTTCAGAGTTCAATTTCAGTTAATATGAAAGATACTCCTGAGAAATGGTTGCACGGTGTGTGAAGAATTTAAATGCATGTATTTTTTAGAATAAATGGCCATAATAATTTAATGCATTTAGGTGCACACAATAATAGTTTCTTGTCACACAAAGATTTGAAAAAAAAAACCAAACTCAGTCTGTTAGCTAATTTTATTGTCAGAATGTTACTGATGGTCTCTATCTGGTAGACATTGAGATATCTGCTCGGAAATGTCCTTTATCACATTTGTCCTTTATCACATTGTCCTTTCCTGCTATATTCTGTCACAAAATGAGTTTTAATGAGCCATCCCCTCTCCTGCTCTCCAGACCTCCCAGTGTTATCCTGAGGCATTCCTCACTTTTCCTGCCAAAGTCAATGGTCACTGATATGGTAATGCTATCTGTGTGCAAATAGACAGAGATGGGACTTTTCACCCAGTCCTACAGCACTTCTCAGATGTATAATACTGTGCTGGAAGAGAGCACTCTTCAGTTTTATTTTTGCATTGTTAACCCCCTATATGTATGGATAAAGAATGCTTTTGACGGGCAGTTCTTGATAGCTTTGAGCAACTTGAAATATGCATGAAGTTTTTACACTTACAAACCAGATGATTTATATTCTATGGATTTATGTTTCAAATAGATTTTGAAAAATGTTTATTACTTTTAATGTTCTTTCAGGCAATTCGTGGGGCTCAAGAATCTAAGGTATCTTCCCACAGCATTTCTGCTAAGTTCAGTTTTTTGGATGTCCATGACCTGGTTTTTCTGGTTCCTGCCTGATATCCTTTATACTCAGGAATTGCAACTTTGCTTGGAGTTTCTTGGAAATCTAAACCTTGTTGTGTAAACTATGTTGAGCAGTACCAGATAATTCCATGTGACTGTTAATGTCTGGTAAGATTGGTTTAATCCCACTGGGAAGGGGCAAAGTAACTTTAAAGTTATATATAGACTTAAATTTTGTATATTCTTGAGTCTATAGATTTTTGTCTTCTTTATAACCTGACCTATTTCATATGTTACTGGAATATCAGAATGAAGGTATTATAAAGCTAATGGTTTCTGTTAGCATCTCCACGTCACTCTTTAATCTTCCTCACTGAGACTGTTGTACAGTGTTGTATTTTGTCATGTGGTATAACTGGGTAACACATATCTTAATACTGAGAGCATCTCTTCTTTCTAACATGATAAGCATTTGACAGCTGGTGGTGTTCATGCTCCTGCCTTTAAAAACAACATCCTCTACCACCACCTCCCTAAAAAAAAAGGAAGAAATTTCTTTGTGTTCCTGCAAAGTAGACTGTCTAAGTCTCCTGACTTTGTTCACAGGTTACACTCGATCTTTAGTATACAGTGAATTAATTTCTATCTGACGCTCACTTGCTTTAAAGTGGTTTCTCACTGATGGGTACAAAAACATTTTCATAGTTTGTGCTCTCTTTCCAGTGCCTTGCTCTTTTGTTACACAGTGGACATCTGTTTATTGATAAAGTTGTGTGAAAAAACCTTTAGGAAGATACTTAGAATGGCGAATAATTTTGTACTAAAGTGTGGGAACCCAGGGCACAGGGACTATTTCTCTGTCTGCTCTGAGGGGACCTGACCCCTAGAGAAGCACTGACTTTTACCTTCGTTCATGGAGAAAGCTTCCAAGACTTCAAGATAGACTAGAGTCCACAAAAGTGTGAAATAGATTATAGAGAGTAAGTATGGCATGTCACTTGGGTGAGAAATGTAGGGTTTGGGATTTTTAGTATGGTGTAGATGGGAACAAGATGGAGGTTTTAGGGTGGAGGCAGGTTGTTCTTCCTCGCCTTCTTCTTCCTTGTTCTTCATAAGTTTGGGTGATGTCTTCTAATTGGTCAGAAAAGTCCCCATCAATTTGATCAACTGATCAAGGGGTCAGTTATTGGGTTAAAAGGGAAAATAATCTGGGTGTCATTTCTTAATTGGATAGCTTAGTCTTAAAAGACCTTGTAACAAGAGATTGTTGGCCGTTTTTGTGGTGCTTTTCCAGCGTGCAGTCTGGTATATAGATGGCGTGCAAAACTTTAGATAAGATAACAATAAACAAGAAGCTGAAGACTGAAAAAGTCCTGTGCATCTCCTTTTCCTGACACAGAACCACTCCAGGAGGGTTTCCCTCCAACAGGGGAGCCCCCAGGGAGAGGCCCAAGTGGGGCGAAGAGACTGATCCTAAAGCAGCTATAATGTATTGCCACACAGTTGCAATTAATTTTTAATTCAGCCTCTAAATTACATTTTCTCTTGTACTGTTCCCAATTAAAATGTCCTTAATGGAATTATCAGGATTAACTTTGATGAACTGATCAAGTATATTCCTGCTGGGGATTCACACACGTGCTTGTATAAATAGAAATGGTGTTATTCAATTGCTGGGAAGGTTTAAGGTTTGTTTTATTGGTGTCATCTAACTTAAAAGGGAAAAAAAATTCCAGTGTTAGGGATTTGAGTCGGACACTACTGACGATAGTGAGCCTAGCAACATTCTTGAAGTGCTAACCATAGCTTGGTGAGATGGGCCAGTGCACAGGTTTCCATTTCACTGTCCAACACTTTTTCTCATGAATATGTTTTCATTCTGGAGCTGGTGACAGACCTGGGTGTTTTAAAAGTTTTCAGAATTATAGTTAGCTGTATTTGTCTGTCAAACTTCCTCTGGACTGAGTAGAAATCCAGCCATTCTAACTAAAGATTTCTCTGAGCTCCAAAAAACCATAGCAGTACAAATAGACTAGTAGTATCCATAAGAAACACACCATCATTTTGACTTCTATAATTTTATCCTGCAACTGCATTGTAACAAACACAGCTGGTGTTTGTGCTAGTATTTCATAAGTTATCACTTTGAATTTAATTAGAACTGTTTGCAGTATTGTTAGTTCATAAGACAAAACAACTTTGAGGTTGCCATCTTGGATTTTTAAAAATTGTTTTCAGTGGAGTTCATGGAATGACTGAGGGGGCACAGGACATGCAATTCAGACTTGAGCTCTCTGCCTGCTCCTTGGTGGCAGCAGAGACTGTTCTTTAGCAGCCTGAGCTCTCAAGTTTGATGCATGACTTTAATTTGTATGAAACTTGTTCCACTCCACATTCCTCTGCTGCTGTGTAGAGACAGTTAATCTTGACATGTTTTTCTTCCCCAGTCATCTGATACACAGAGGGTTTTAGTTCATAGTGTAAAAATGGTGTTCCTAATGTCCCATTACCTTTGGAAATGTTCAGCAGTGTGTGCTTAGGCTTTTCTTTTTTTGTGTGTGACAAAAATAGTTTCAGGATGACTTTCAGTTACACTTTTGAATGAGTATATTTAGTTGCTTTTGGCTGAAATGAATGGGACAAGGTAAGACTGAGTAAGAGGCTGTTTGAGTTAGGGGTGGGTGCAGCAGCCAAATGAATCTCACAGCTGCCAGAAGCTTAATAGCTCTGCATGTCTGACTGATATTGTTTAAATAAAGTACAAAAGCTTCAAAGGGGAAAAAAGCAATCAAATTTGTTTCATACCTCTGAAATATTCAAAGGCAAAAGTCTGGAGGACTTTTAAGGAGGATCACATGGAACTGTATTGTGATGCAGGTTTATATAGTTGTAAACGTCTTCTTCAGCACTCAAACTGGGCAGAATATTCAATTTCTCTGATAAGATGATCTTGGAAGGACAGAGAGGATCCCACTGTAAAAGTGCAAGTAATTTTTTTCCTTCTTGTGTCTTGCTTTTAAAGTCGTATTAACTAATTTTAGAATATTTTGCTTGTTTGATGAATAGTGGTGGTAAGAGTTATAAGAATATAGTCCTTAACCTGACTATCACATACAAAAAATGTAATTCTTAAAATCACTGTTGTGTTCAGCATGATGGGTCTTCTCTATTATTTCTATAAAACCTGGAGTACTGATCCTGGATATATAAAGACTTCAGAAGAAGAAAGAAAAGAGGTAGGTGACTTTGTAAAAACAAATGGAAGGGCGGGTGCAGTGCAACATGTATCAACCACTTCTAGTAGCTGTTTGTTATCATGAGAAGCTTTGTTAAACTGGAAAGCAGTGAAATATTCATCCTTAAAGAGGTTTTAGCAATGTTTAACAACACAGATCTTGGAGAATTTCTCCTTCTACTGCTTGTTTCCGTATCTTCCTTATCCTGCTATAATTTCCTTACCTCTATCTTTGAAATGTGAGCTTTGGTCAAAGATTGTACAGACCCACTGGTGTTATCTGTGATTTGAATTCGCATAGAACTTCACTTTAAAAATATATGTTTTGCATGGTTTCTGCTTCAGTTGTCTCTGGTTAGAAAGGAATAGTCACAGTGCTTTCCTGTATATCATATGCTAGTAAATATTTAAATTTTATCATGTGCTTTGAGGATGTGTATAATGGTTTGGCTTTTATGCTTGAACATTGTGCAACTCACATGCTGTTTCCTAACTATTTTATAGTGGGCAAAAGAAGTCATGGGCAGCCAGTCAGTAGAGAATTTAGTGTCTGATCTCTCCAACCTATGGATTAAGGAAAGCATTTTGTTTGTGATCTCATGGTTCTCATTGGGGTTGTATTTCTTCCGATTGCCAGGGAGAATAAACCACAGTTTCAACATATTGCCACAGAACTCATAAATGTTGTGTCCTTGTAAAGGAGCAGGCTTCATCTCCCTGAAATCTGGCTGACTCTATGAGAGGTGGCATCTCATTTTAAGGAATATTTAATTCATATAATTTATTAATTTTGGCAACACAGAAATACTTTTCTGAGTAATCTTGTGCGGGTGAAGGTGTATTAATCTTTACTGGTTTGTTTTTTCTTGTGCAGCTTTTTAAATAATAAGTTCTTATTCCTGTTCATGCTTGGCACTTAAAATACTTACAAACTGCAAAAGTCCTAATATAGAAATCTTCATAGCACCTATGGAAATGTTATCCAAATGCAAGCACAAAATACTTTGTCTTTCAGAACATTATAGCTCTCGCAGAAGCTGATTGCTTGGACTTCAGAACATTTTGCACATCATGTCTTGTAAGTAGGGCTTTTGTACTTATTTTCTTTGTGAACCTGCCTTTTACTCAATACTGCCATAAAAATCCTTTTCCCTCACTGCTTGTCATTAAGGTGTTACACAAGTAGTTTGTTATTTGTTGTTTAGATTTCTTTATTTCTTTTATGGTGATAAGAGATGCTTTGAGATACTTGGACACTAAGCTTTAAAAAATTCCATCTTTTTTTTAATTAAGGTGTTATGAGGTCTGTGACAGAGTAATTATGCAAAATGTGGTGGTAACTGTAAGATGATGCCTTAAATTTTGAGCAAAGTAGATGCTTCTGCTATGAGTGTGTTCTTTCCCTTCCTCCTCACCTAGGTAAGGAAGCCTTTGAGATCTGTGCATTGCCTTGCTTGCCAGGCATGTGTAGCCAGATATGATCAGCATTCTCTGTGGACTGGACAGTGCATAGGTGAGAGGGTGTTGTTTCATCACATTTGAAAATGCCACATATTTTAAAAGCTGCAGACATAACATTTATCCCCCTAAAGAGAGAGCACAAATGATGCAAGAATAGCCTGTTGATACTGAAGGACTCTGATAGGTGCCAGAGGGAAATTAGTTGGAAGAGAGAAAAGCAAATAAGAACACATACTACACAATCTGTAACTCTTTCTTTGGAGAGGGAAGGAACAGGTGATATGATTGAGACTTTAAAAAAGGAAAGAAAAAATTATTAAGATGGTGGCTAAAGTGAATACAGAATTATTAGCCAAGCAGGTCATAATAGAACTAGGGATTCAAAACTGGTAAAGGAGAAGTGTCTCCACATGGCAGGCAGGGAAATTTTGGAGCTTGCTGCTGTAAGGTTTGCAGACACAGGCAATATCAGCAGGTTCAGAAAGGGATCAGACAAACATTTTTGGACAATCTGTCCAGGAGCAGATACTAAAAGAACCAGACAAGTGTGCACAGTCTGGCATTTTAATGCAGTAGCTGTGGATGAGAAAAATGAACTACAGGAAGTGACTGGACTTGTGTGTCCTCCTGAACTTCCACTGCCCCTTGTCATTGTTAGGGACAGTTCTGAGTGGAGCTGCTGTACCACTGAGATAACCCTGCAGGGCATTTCCATCTTCTTGGGTTCTTCCCTCTCGCCCTCTCTCTTCCTTTCTGGCTCATTACTGGTGATGCTCAAGATAGGAAGGTGAGAGCTTCACATTTGTAACAATATATTTTTCTTTTTTTTTTTTCTTTTTTTTTCTTTTTTTTTTTTGTTGCCAACAGCCCTTTTCCTAGTGTTAAATGCTATTTTTGCAATGCTTGCTATTTACAAGTTGCTAGACATCCTTCTGATGTGTTGTCTCAAAGCTTTGAGCAGTATCATTTAAATGTAAAAAAAAAATATCTTCACGTAACTGTTTTTCTGACAGAGGTCTAGGGTTTTTTGTGTGTATGTTTTCAATTCTGAAGCACACAAGGTCCAGCAAATTGAACAGCTTAGATTTCTTTATATGTGATACAATTTTATTGTGCATGGGAGGGAGGTTGTGGTCTCATCAGACTAAAGCAGCTGAAGGCATGCTCTGAAGGTGAGACAAATCCTGACTGACTTTATCAGAACTAATTCTAGTATATAAATTGGGATGGCTTACAGGACAAAGTTGAGAGAGAGAGATCAGTCTTGCCAAACTCTTTTGTGGACGGCAGAGGTTAAAATAAGAAATGGTTTTAACTCTTTTTATTCCTGCTAACTTTAGTAGAAATGCAAGTACTGCTGAATTTTAAAATGTCCAACTTTAATTTTTTTTTCCTTTTTTCCCCTCAATTTCAGGCATTGGAAACCATTATTACTACCTGTTGTTCCTGGTTTTCCTGACAATGACTGGAGTCTGGCTGCTTTATGGAACTCTTCGGTGTATGTATACGTGAACTTAGTTTTTTTTAGCTTTCAAATCCATCTCTGTGTGGTCTTTATTTTTCAGCATTTCATTTCCAGCAAGTGCAACTTGCACAAGTGATACCTTATTTCAGCAGTGATGCTACTGTGTAGCTTAAGTGAAAATGCATCCTTTCTGAGTCTTTGGGCAAGTATCTGATTCCATTTATTTTGAGCAAGAACAAAGATGCTGCTGTAGGGATATCCATTGGAAAGTTGCTTAGCAGGAGGCGTTTTTGTTAGAGAGGAAATAGGGAGGCCATGTGGCAGAAGGTCAGGTGACAGGTTCTAATCTGGATGCCCTTTGCTGTAACAGAAAATAAGTTCGTAAATACATTATTGCAAAAGCTTGATTGATTTTCTTTTTTAATTTGGGAATATCCACACTAAACACAGACATTTCTTTTTGGTTTTAAAGTAGTTTAATTATGAAGAGAAAAAAAGTAAATTATCTCATTAATGAGTCTGAACTGCTACTTTGTAAAATTAAAAGATTTATTGGAAAGGAGAGGCAAGCCCTTATAATTTAGTTGCTGAGGATGAATTACTATAGCACCAGCCTTTAAAAGCAAGGATGTTTTTCTGTGGATCATGAACACAGAGTGTAAAGATTGTGCAGCCAGAATAGCAAGCACTCACACATCTGTGTGGGTGCTTTTAGGTGGCAACAGGGTAGATGAAACATATTTCTAGAGGGTGTTGCTATGTAATATTAATTTCATGCAAATAATCTTTCCTCGGCTCTTAAGGGCTTAAAAACACAATTAACTGATTGTGTGTCTTGTCAGATTGGTCCAACCACTGTGCAGCAAATTTCCATCAAGATGGAGCGTGGACATACTTCACCCAGACAGTGTCCTGCTCTCCCTGGGTTTCCTACATCTCCTCGTTAGCCTGCTTCCACACCCTGTGGGCCTCTGTGTGGCTCACTGTTCAGCTTTATCAGGTAATGTTTTCCTTCAGTTTATGCTTCTTGTCTAATTAAAGCTCTTCCCTGGATGATTTGCTCCCATAAAAACTCTGTGCCTGCTCTCCCTGGTTACTGTCACAGCAAGGTGCTTCTCTTAAATCTCAGGGCAGACCTTGAAGTTTTACAGGTTCAGCTTGTGCACTCAGCATTTCTCTGTTGGAAGTAGAATCACTGCAAATAATTCCTATAACTGAGCTTTGGGTTTATTACTCAAAATTCCAAGCCTATAAAAAGTTGTATTTAAAGACAAGAAATTTATTTGACGAATATAACTGGTATTAATGCCCCCAAAACTGCATGAAAGCTCAGTAACCCAGTTATTCCTGAGTTGAAAATTCTGTGGCAGAGCTCAGCCATATATCATTAAATTGTATTAAATCCCACTGCTACTGTAAAAATATATGACCTGGATTTTATCTTGTTGAGGACTGTCAAATTTCTTGTTTATGTTTTTCAGAGAAAACCTTGGCTATGCAAACAAATTGAGAAGAGCTGTCTTAAAACATCTGTGAAACAGCTTTTTAGCAGCTCTTAGGAAAGAGGTGTCTTTGAAATATGTGTTAAGCACACTGAGCTAAGGGCTTGTTTTACATCTTGTTCAGTAAGAAAAACCCAAAAAACAAAAAACTCCACAATCTTAGATGTGTAGTGCTACATTTTTGCAATGTGTAAGACAGTGGGATATCATGCTGGAAAAAGACAGGGAGGATATTTACAGTTTAACTACTGTGTTTCATACACAGTGATTTGAAAATATACTCCTTTATGGTATTTAGTGTCATTGTGGATCAAGGGATCTTTTTCTACATTTTGTGTGGTAGAATGTAGACAAAATGCTGAGGAGATTGGTGCTTAACTGTGATAGATCTTATACTTCTGCAGATGTCTGTGCAAGTTCAGTCTTCACAGACATCCCAATTAAGCTTGCCTTCTCTGGAAGCTGGTGTTAGATCTTGCCAGGTTCTGTTTTAGCCCAAGTGACATTTAAAGACACACTTTTCAGTCATCAGTTATAGCAGTGGTTACTTATTTGTTAGATATGTTCAGGTTCTTTCCCCCTACTCCCTTCTTATTGGTATATTTTGCTCACTAGATTTTAATTTGTGATGTTCATGTTGTAACCATTACTTATGCTTTTTTTCCAATCAGACAGTGTTCTTAGGGTTGACCTCCCATGAAAGAATGAATCTCCTGGTACAGAGAAAATCCTCTAAGCATCCTGTTTCACTCAGGAGGACACCATACAAGTGGGTACTAATGCATAGAGTGTTTTAAGCTTGTTGTCTTTTCAGTACTGATTTGCTTCACTGCTTCATAAATGCAAAAACACTGTTTTTGGGGTGAGGGAGTGCTGTCCAAAAATTTGTTCATCAGTCTCTGTGTCTGTTGTGTAGGATCAGAAAGAGAATTAAGGTCTGAACTGTCCCCTTTCTGACTTCTCCTGCAGTATTTAGCTCCATTAATAGAGAAATCAGTACCAAGGTTTCCCTGTTTCCTCAGTATACTAATAGATGAGATCTTACTAACTTTTAAATATTTGAGTTCAACTTAATCTACTCTCATTTGTTAGAGTAAAACATGTTGTAAAAGTTCAGCAAAGGAATAATGCTCAGTTGAGAGCTCTTCTGTTTCTTCTCCCTGAGTTGTCTGCCTTGACAGGTTAATATCTTAAGTACTGTCTCATGGTGAAGTGGTATTTTGCACACTTGCAATCTTCTTTTTTTAGGTTTATGAATGCATATTTTTCTCTTTTTTTCAGCCTTGGATGCTTCCAGAATCTTGCAGACTTTTTTCAGTGCAGTTGCTTTGGTATGTTCAAACCCAATGTAGTTGACTGGACCAAGCAATACAAACTTTTTCATCTGGCGAAGGAGAAAAATGTTCATTCTGTTTAAAGTTTTGCTTAATTTCTAAGACGATTGAGCTGAAAGATAAATAAAACTAGATATTTTGTTAATTTCTACAAATTCTTCTGAAGCTGCTTGTTTCTATTTTTTATTGTTGTTTCAAATATTAAACTTACCTTATATAAGATACAGGAAATTTGTATATGGAATAGTCACTGTGTGTCTGTGTATGTATAGTTTGAGCTGAAACTATTTAAAATTTTATGTGAGGAGATGACACAAATATATATATTTTTAAAGGTAAGTTTTTGGGGCAGAATTTCAAAATTATCTTGGTATCGTTTGCTTTACTTTTCTGGTGACAAAAGACAATTAAATTTGAAAATTAAGGTGAGTGTTCATGTTTAAAAACTTAACATTACAATTACACTGTAATTTTATTGCTTTTGCTGTGAAAATCTCTATTGAGTCTTTGTATTTGAAGAGTTTACATGTAATAAAATAGAGCTTTCATACTTTTAAGTGTATTTTTGCAGATTGAAATAGATTCAAGGCATATGTGACCAGTGAGGTATTTAAGAGTGGGTGGGCACAAAACCAGAAGAAGGAGCCTGACTCTTCGCCTTATGTTTTTCACATATATATGCCCTGTTAGGGTATGAAAGTGGGTAAGTTTATGATGGAAGATAGCAATGTACATTAAAAGAGGGAATTGTTCTCCACTGCATCTGTAATAGCTAGTGCCAGCCATGCTCCCAGGAAAAGGAGGGGCCAGCTGGACAGTGTGATATGAATGTAAGTCAAAGTAGGTAACAGTGAAAACCAGCAGGGAAAGAGTTCAAGATCAGGAAATTAAAGCCAGATACCATCTAGAATAGACATTGTAAGTATTGTAGTGAAATGCAATTCTTGTGAGGGGTTTCATTGGTGAAATCCATTTATCTGAAATGTTGTAGAATGCATAAGCACAAGCAAATACAAATAAAAATAATGTGAAGCAGTAAGTAATTTATTGTAGCTCGAAAACAGAGAAAACTTATAACACTGTATTCTGAGAAAATATTGGGGTTTTTTAGACATATCTCCCTCAGAGAAAGATAGTTTCAAATCCTTTTTAGTTGTCTCAAAGCAAATAACATCAACTTGTTTAACACAGATGCCATCATGTTCAAAACTCAGTTAGGAAACTGGTGGAAATACAGACAGGTTAACATTGTGAAAAAAAGAAAATACAATCTAACTGGGAACATCTGGACCCTTCACTCTAGAAGGGATCCCTAACATAATGGGGCACTATGAGTCTAAAATTCCAGTCTAAAATGTGACAAGTACTAGTTTAAGAAGCAATAATGTTCCATGAGGTTCCTTGTCTTTATATACTAAACGCAAACATGAGTCTAGTTTTATCATTGTACCTTTTTAATCTACTCTTAAGAATTTCTGTAAGATACAACTCACAAATTTTTCCTGCAAGGAGGAAAATCTTAATCAAATGCCCTAGGTACTTAGCAATGTGTTGTTTAATGTTTTACTTGACAGCTATCACTTGGTGTCATCAACAGCAATTTGAATCTGATGCATCCATTTCTTCTCATTCACACTCTTTCTTTTCCACTTGAGTGAGGCCACCAAACCCAATTCCTTTGGGACCAAAGTTTTTTGCATAGCAAACTGCAAAAGAAGGAGTGGGAGGTAAGTGGTACTTGGAAGGGTCTCAGAGGTAAATGTCTTTCAGTTTTCATTTTTAAATTACTATCAAATTAAGGTTGATGAAAAGGAAGGAAATCTGAAATAATGTATTTCCCATAAGTTTATCCAGGTCTTAGTAGTAAAACTGGTATTATGTATTTGAATTGCACAGAAGTTGCATCTGGTGATCTCAAAGAAAGTTAAGAAATTATATATATTTTTTAGATCTAAGTAATACTTTCATTAAAGCTATTTTCCTATCCGAAATGTTCAGTAAAACTTGGTCTGATGAGTAATGCAGAGTAAGCCAGAGATTTTTAAGAAGAACTGGAACATAATCCAGAAACTATTGATGGGCATTTAAGTAACTCCATTTGAACTCTCTATTGGTTAGTATGTGCCTAGTTGTTTATCACAACTCTGCTAAGTTGTAATGGTGAGCATATTTCTCCAAATATGCCAGTTTGATCCACTTGTGGTTGCCAAACTGTACCCAAAGTCACAGAACGCCAGTATTCTTTTACAGGGTTATCTATATATACAAAGTTTAGCTTTGTATATAAAAGATTCATGTTCTTTTTTTCCCCCTTAAGCTATTACTAGGACTCGAGTGAAGTCTGTGAACTTTGTGAATCTGACAAGAACATCTAGACAATTTTTGCATTATCTTCTCTGCTACCAATGCAGTGGAAATATCTTTAAAATTTTACTGGCAAGAATTCTGATTTGGAGGACTAAAGATCTGTATCTTTGTGGATTTTTTATTTTAGTGAGCGAGACTGTGCAGGTACAAGAGCCTGCCCAGCAGATATGGCCAGTGTTCTGTTAGAAGGTCTGACAGATTTGAGAGGTTGTCCCATTTGTAGAAAAATTACAGCTTTATAGCTAAATATAGTTAATAGTAGAAGCTGCAACTGCAATGTTACTGTAGCTCTTTGCTTTCAGAAGGTTGTTAGAAGACAAAAATGGAATTTTTGGGGAGTATTAAGCGTACAGCAAGGTAAATCACAATGGCAATCCTAGGTGAAAAGAGACCTCAGTTGAGATTGTTCTGTAGCCCCAGTCACTCTCACCTTTACAGTAGAGCTCTCCATCCTTGTCTGTAACGTTGGTGGATTCCAAACTCTTCCCACAAATGGCGCAGCGGAAGCAGGTCTTGTGCCAAGGCTGGGCAAGGGGAGACAATTCATGGTGTGGCACAGAAAGTGCACAGCCAGCAGGCACAAGAAACAAAGAAGTACTGCTTTGTGTGGTGTGGAAAGGTTAAAATTCATTTGTAGATCTTGTGGCTTCCATTTTTAGTCATTCTGGGTTAGCCTTTTTTCAGTTATGTTGTCTAATATATCTTCAATTGCCACTACACATAAATGTTTATAAATATACCCAGAGATGGAGGAAGAGCCAGCTTGTACAGTAATCTGTGCTTGGTCCTCAGACATCAGTAAAAAGCAAAAAAATTGAAAAAGATTTACAAAAAGTACAAGATTTTAAACCTGTTGCAGCAATTTGCAAATTCAACTCTGTGTTTCCTTTATGAATGAAAATTTAAATGATCAAGGACCTCTTAGCTATAATTTCTCACCATTATAAAATGGTGGAGTTTTTTCCCTAGTGCTGAAGTCACTACTTACTTTTCCTCCTCCCATGATCTTTTCTGCAGCATACACTGATTTGCCACAACGGGGACATTTATCCACATCTACCATCTTTTTGGCAAACTTTGAAGCATTAGTTGGTGTTGAAGGGCGAGCAGGCTTTGGTGACCCCCTAAAACAGAAGTTTTTAAAATCTTACCTTCTTTAGAAAAAGGATTTAATTATTTTTTAAATAAGGCATAAAAAACCCTAAATTGCTTGTATCTGACATGCAAAAAGGGATAAAAAAAAAATCAAAGTATTCTACTGAATTCTGTGTTGTGTGATTGAGAAGCTTTTAATGTAAGCTCTGATATTACCTGTTCTGGACTAAGTTCATGGAGCTGGCAGCAGCCACACGCACAAAAGATTATATTTAATGAAAATTGAAGTAAAAACCAATTTTCTCTCATTGAGAAGTAACAGGGAAAGTACAAGGAAAAGATGTCTCTAATCTTTGTAACTGGTTATCTGCTGGTACTCATCAAACTGAAAATAGAAATTCAGGTTTTGCATGCCATGGTTTCATTAGACAGTGAATTGAGGTTCTTACCTGGCCTAGGGTCAAAATGACATCAGAAAAGTAGCTTTGTTTTTTATTTCTGGACTTTGTGCTTTAAATCATTGTGCATAAAGCCTTTCACTGAATGATTTCTGAATTACCAGATAGTTGGACTGCAACAGGTCATTTTATCCACAGGATGCCACAGTTTTGGGTGCGGAACTCTGCCCATAATGGCTTTGTATGGTACAAGGAGTTACAGTTAAATACATTGTTTAAGCTTTTATTTCCTGCACAGCATATTGGTTAATTGGTTTCTTTATAGCAGACCACCAGAAGGAAGAAGAAGCATTGTTGATTTAAAAATGTGCAGCTTTGAGAATTGCAGGAAAATCCTATAAAAATGAACTGTCAGAGCTAATTATGTGCTTTTGGAAGATGGTATCCCATTAGAATTTCTCTGTTCAAACACATTCTCAGTCTGTTGTAAGTGTTATTAGAACCACAGGGAGGATTTAGAAATGTTATTTCCCCCATTGAGAGGAGAACTAACAGTATGGGGTAGTGTGATTATTTCTCTAAGAGTAAAACGTTAACTGTGTTTTAGCCTCTAACAGGAAAAAAAATTATCTTTTTTTATGGTCAGTGTGACTTTACCACTATTCTACAAATGGCAGATTACAATTGCAGTGAATATTTACATGTGTGGTGGCATATAACGGCTGCTTCTACAGGATAATTGCCTGTTGAAGTAGGGTATAATTTGTAAAGCAGGCTTAAAGAGACTGAGCATCATTAAAAACTGTGAATTACTGTGTCCATGGAAGGAAAGGGTGTAGGAAAGTCAGCTCTGCTCCTTATGCTAGATGTTGTTATGGAAACAGAATGAAATATATAAAACCCCCTGGTAAGAGACAAATAGGACCAGAAAAAGGAGCTGTCACTGGGGTTTGACTCACTGCTGCAGGTTCAAGCCCAGGTGGTCTCCGGTGTCAGTGCTGAGGCATCCAGCTCCTTGTCCAAAGCCAACCCCTTTGGGGCCGTATTTTCTCCCATAACAGGTTTTGCAGTAGATTTCAGATTCATGAGCTGCTACTGTGGTGCTGTCCAGAGCCTTCCTGCAAGCCACTGAAAACAGGGACAGAAAGGCACGTATCAGCAGTTGCCTTTTCAAATTTGAATTTATGTGGTTTAAAATAATTGCAATTAGTATTTCTTTTTGTTTAGCTTTAAAAATGTGGGGAAAGGAGCCAGTCAGTATAAAACTTGTCAGTATAAAACTTGACTGGGCTGTTGCTGATGTAAGAGTGTGTGCACGTAACCTGTTCTTCTTTTGCCACTATGAAGTTAATCCTGTAACCCCGGTGAAATCTAGATCTGTGAAGCTTAAAATTGGGCATCCTGAACTCCCAAACCTTAAATAAGGGGGGAAATAAGTTGCAGGGACATTGGTCTGGACTTCTCAGAATACTTGCTCTGAGTCTGTGGGGGCTTTTTCAGCTCAGCCCAGGCTGAGTTTTAACATTGACTCCTCTCTGGAGTCAGACAGGACATATTGGGGTTTTTTTTTGTCATTATTTGTTTGTTGGAGCTGTGACACCAAGGCAAAGCAAGGGTTAGCTCTGCCAGACTTCCTCCAGGATGAGAGGAGTGTGGCTGTATTGAATCTTTCAATTCAGATTCTCTCTTGAAAACCACGATTTTGCAGTATGCTAAAACATTACTATTTCAGTACTTCTTAACAAACTCTTCACTGTTCAACAGCTGTTGATTAGAAGTGGGGAAAAATAGGCAAAACCTTTCTCTTGAGGTTCCTTAGTACAATGCTTGCCCTGCAGAGGGCATTCCAGGCACGGTTATTGATAGCTTGGGAAACAAAGTTGGTGAGTTCACGTATGCTACAGAAAGCTGTGAAATACAGAAGTATTGGAAGTGGCTGAAGTGGAAGTTCTGCAGGAGGTGCCTGAGGGTTTGATTGGCACCTTTTCCCCACGTTTACTTTAAATGTCCTCCTCTCAATCCAATTTATCCACCGCAGGGAATTTACACCCTGCAACCTCTGCAGCTTTAATTACAGACTCCTAGAATGGTTTGGGTTGGAAGTGACTTTAAAGATCATGCAGTTCCAACCCCCAGACCAGATTGCTGTTAAGGGGCAATATAACTAGGTATACATCCCCAGCTCTCTGGTTATCTTTGTAGCTTTCCTCCTCCCTGTATTGCATGAAGGGAGAAATAATTTGCAAAGATCTTTATACTAAACAGAAGTAAAATTAGGCACTTCTGTAAATGTGTGAACCTGATCTCCTCGTACTACAGTCTTGCTTTGAGATTGTAATTGTATTTGCTAAGGGAGTTAAGGGATGATGGAAACTCTAGCAGTGGATTAAGTGTTTCTATTTCTGGTACCTTAGGGATAGGGTATTAATTCACCACAACAGATGGAGCAAAAGGTCTTGAAGTGCTGTTGTTGAAATAACTTTGAGACCTGTCATCTGCCAACAGATCCTGCTCTCCTGCCGGCGCTGAGGAGATCCAGGTTGGTGGTGTGAGATCCTGCCAAATGTCCATCACAGCTGCACTTTGGGTAAAAGCTGTCAGTGAAACATCAGTCTGCAGGTAAACAGGAGTCTGCATGGGAAGGAGGGATTGCTGGAAACAAATTTCTCTCTTGCAATACTTGTAGGGAAAAACTATGGAGCGGAGAGAGTGTTATAAATAATTTAGCTTGTCTCATTCTTCCTGTGTTAACAGGTTGCTTTGAGTTGTTTATAAATCTGCTGAAATTGAACTCTTTGGCCAAAAAATACCGATGTGTCTCACGTGCCTGGGCAAATATAATGTGAAATAGAAGATATATTTGGAATAGTTCTATATAGAAATACACAAAAGTACAGCTAAACTAAGTGTTTGCATGCCTGAGTTTAGGGTTAGGGAAAAATTGGTTTCCTTCTGTTGAGAAATAAAATCCTATAAATGGTTCATTAAAAAGTTCATGAATGTGATAGATGATCCTGAGGCATCCAGAGCTGCTGAATAGTGTACATGAATCATGGGGGAAAGTAAAGCCAATTAACATACCTTTCATATGCCAGCTGGGCAACTTAGATGCATCTTTAGGTTTTGACCTTAAACATATTTCTGATGGGAATACTATTTTTAGTATCTAACCTATTAATAATTAATTCAGACTTAAAACAAGGGACAAATAAAAGAACATAAAAAAAAAAACCCACAACAAAATACACCACCAACCTAGAAAAGCCCCACAACAAACTAAATATTTGATAGAGCTAATGAATGTAAGTTGTTTATCATGAATCATTAAAAGAAAATATTTAATTTGTACTACACTTGAGTAATATTCATAACTATGCTCTATTAGGGCAGATCTTTATTTACTATTTATTGTTATAGGCAGAACATGGAAGCATTAAGAAAGTTTTAGTTGAGACTGAGATTTTCCTTTTACCATTCTGTAAGTGTTGGCTGAAGGTTGTCAGTTAACTGAAATTTTTTTGAGGGAATCTTTTCTTACTTGGCCTTTTAGGCATCACTAAAGGCATAATTCGTACTTTCAGGCATCACTTTTGGGGCACCTGGAGAAAGGCAAAGACACCTCAGGTGTGTCCTTTGGTCTCACTCTGCAAAGAGCTGTTCTGTATCAGCTAAGCACGTAAAGTTAGTCTGATGCCTCCAAATAAGAAGTCTCTATCCCTCCAGAAAGGGAGGGAGAAAATTGGATTCAGTGGCTCCTAAACTGTCATGCTGGAAGTCGTACTGCAAAAGTACCAATCCCAAGTATTGTCTGCAAAATAAACTCTTCAGCTGTCTTTAGTTCTTAGCAAACTGTTCGGTCTCTCACTCTCCACAAAGGACAAACAGAATGGAATTGGTACTTTCTCTCTGAAATTTTTTGGTTTTTTAATTTTTACCTCTTCTTCAGAAAAAGCAAAATTCCTGGAAAATAAACATCAGAGAGGAGTGTGGAGGGAAAGAGTAAGTGAAATGGGACTACCTGACATATGGGGAGGAGGCTGAGGTACATGCAGAGTTGGTGGGAGGTTTTGATGACACCAGGGTCTTTCAGCTTTTAGGTGTGAAACAAAATAATGTCAGGATTCGCTGTGAAAGTAATCATCTCCTAAAAGTAAAGAAGTAATCATCCTTCTGTCTGATCAGTGCTGTTTGTTTAGTTCTGCAGGACTTTTTAACCTGAAGGAAACCTGTAGTATGCCACACTGTGGGACAGAAGGAAGAAAGTCCTGGAGATGGACTTAGATACTGGGATTCTGCAGCACCTTCATGTCCCTGACAAAATCCATCTCATATTTGGGCAAAGAAAAGCCAGGAGCCCAAGAAGCAGATTGCTCCAGGTAAAAGGCAGCAAAACTGCCTGCCAAGTAATACAAAAATAAATGTTCTGGCTTTAATTGAAGAGTTATACAGAGCTATAGGGGTGCTGTGATGTTAAACCATTCAGCCCAGCTTACTGCAGAGGAAGCATGACTTGTGAAAACTCCTTCCATTGCACTGGATTTCCTCAGCGTGGTACACTGTCTTTTCACAGGCTCCACACTTGGCTCCTCCTCCCCAGTTCGGCATCCTTATCTGAAGGGTTAACCTACGAAATCAAATTACATAAATAAATGCAACAGCAAATGTGAATTCTTTTAAATCGAACAGCTTGACTTAAAAAAAAAAAGATTTCTTTCCTCCCTCTCCAGTCAACTGCTACTGCATGCTTGCAATATACTTCGTACCTGTGTGGTAGCAGAAGTGGGGGTGCTACCCTGGTGCTTTGGGGACAGGACAGTCCAAATCCCTGTGATTCTCTTGTACAAAAGGATATTCCTTAGCTTGGAATATTGTGATGGTAAATATGTGAAATGATTGCGAGGTGTTTCAGTGAAAAGGTGCTAGGATCACTCAACCCTCTTCTGGAAAAGAGGATCTAGGGTTTATTTTCCATCAAATAGTCATTTTCTTTTAACACTGCCCTCTCCTGTACCCCAGCATAACCTTTTCTGAGTTCCTCATGAAACAGCCACAAGTTCTCTGTGCTGCACAGCCACTGTAAAGTAATAATGGACAGGTTGCTGAGGTGCTTAAGGTGTGTTTTTTTCCCTTTGTCAATTGCATTTAAAATCTAAACATCAGAGAAAACAAAGGGCCGTGGTTTCTGTTCCATTCCTGCTGTTCCAGTTTGTACTGGAGTGCCTTGCCCAAGGTCACACAGGAGGGCAGGAGTCCAGCCCAGGTCTCCTGATGTCAGGCTGAGTGCTTTTCCCTGTGATTGTGCAGTCACACACCTGGAACAACCCCAGGCTCCAGTGTGCCCTTCTGTTTTCTTGTTTGAGTCATTGTTTCTGGAAAGACTGGGACGTCATCTGCACACTGAATTATCAGGTTGTTCCGAGCTCCTGGCACAGGCCTTCCTCCTCCTTCTTGGAAAACCAGTCACCTTCTTATTATAGTTATTTTGAAGCCTACTTGTGCTATTTGTATTTGATTAAATTCACCAAAAGGTACTTTTAACTAAGAGGAGGATTTTGAAGGCTTAATCAGGCCTGCTACTTGAGAATTTTCTTCTGAGGTCAGGTGATAGAGAGAGGGGAATTTATCACAGCAGTGATGTAACAGAGCTGGTCTTTTCAATTAGTTGCATTTTAGACTAACATTTTACTATATATTTACATTGGACTAATGTCCTGTGCTTATCATCATCTCAGTGACTTCTGCACTTTAATCTTCTGGATTTCAGAATGAAATGAACAATGTCTGCATGCCAGCTCTGCACCGTGAGGGGAATCCTTTCTGACAACTAAGACCAAAAATCCTGCAGTGGTATGAAATACTTGTCTGTCCAGCAAAAGGAAGGGACACAGACTGAAGCAATAGCACTGGAGACATGTCAGTGGGGGCAGGTTTTGCAATCTGTGTTTGATAACAGTGCAGATACCAGCGTATCCAAACATCTCTGCCTTACCACAGCAGTTATTAGAATATCCTTAACCCTGTGTAATTAAATAGTCACTGTTGTGACTGCTACCTTCATTAGACAGTGTACCTGTCATCCTCGTGCAAAATCCAACCTCTCCTCCTCTTTGTGAGGTTGACTTCTGCTCAGCTGAACACCCTCCCCAGCTCAGCCAGCCCAGCCTCCTGCTGTCACACAGCAGCAGCGCTGTTAATCTCTTCCAGACCCTCCCAGCTCTCTTGGGAGGCTGCTCAGAACTGCTCTGGCAGTTCCAAAACGGCAATGATGCAGAAAGGAAATGAAAACTCAGCTTTTTTCTAACTCTGTTTATCTGTATTGTAACAAGTGAGAAGCAAAAAAAAACTGATGTAGCTGAAATAAGAGACAAAACTCTGCACAATGAATAGATGATGAATTTGATCTGTCTCACTCAGTGAAGCCTTCACTGAGCAGCACTGTTAAATTGGTTTTTCAATTTCTTTTAAATGTGAGATAATGGAACAGAAAGGAATCTTTTATGTAGGTAAAATCTTATTCTCACTCTGCCATTCTATATTTTCTTCTATTTTTAAAGTACTTTTGTGTTGGTGCCATTTTTTCTTTCTCTTACAAAAACAGTTCAAGCGATACTTCAAACATTTTAAAAGAAGGAAGAGCAACTGTGGATAAAAATCAGTTTTGTGACACTTCCTTGAAAATTAAATGTGATTTTTTTTATCTACAGTGTTCCCTTTCAAATCAGGTTTCCAGTGGAATCCCTTCCCAGCTGAGGCAGCACTGACAGCTGGCTGGGAGGAGAGTGGTTTGTACCTCTGATCTCTGTAAAGCTGCTTCCTCTCTCTTAGGTCTCCTCAAAGGCACACCAAACCTCCAAAACTGTGGCAGCAAGGATAGTTGTTGGAAAGTTACTCCAATTACATCATCAGCTGAAGGGGAAAAAATAATCTCTGAAAAATTCTGATAAAGTATGATAGTGAACCTTGTGCTGTCAAGGGCTGTGGTTAAAGCTCTTAGAAGGATCATTGTTCCTGAGGCTAATTATAGTAACATGACTGGGCATGCATACACATTTTCCATGGGTTTTTGGCATCACCTGATGGGAAGCTGTAGGAGAAAGAAGAAAGGCATGGCAGAAATATTTCTGTAAGGATACTGGGGTAAGAAAGAAGTTCATGCTATGATGTCTGTGCTGGCTGGAGGAACAGCTGGGTGAGGTACCAGGGCACATCTGTACTCCTCCTGTCCGGGCTTTGCTCATCCCTATGGAGCTGAGTGGCCATCCCCGGGGATGCTGCCTGTGCAGCAGGGTCACCATAAGAAGGTAATCTCCACTGGGGATGTGGCACTCATGGTTTTGTACTCATCTGAATTATAACAGTGGATAAAGCTCCATCCTTTCAATAGAAATAGAACTTGGTCTCCCATTTGTCATCAGAAGAAAATAGATGCAAAGTCTCCACTTCCCATAATTTCATTCATGTCAGTGTCTAAATCCCTGTGAAATTCCCTGGACTTTGTTGTCTTAATCTGGTTAACTTTTCATGTCTGCTCATCACATGGTTAATTATATTCTGGTGATCTGGTGGGAAGTGGAGCAGACTCATCCTAAAGGTAAGAAATGCGTGACACAGAAACTTCTGAGTGTTAGTTGCGACGTGTGGGCACGCAGGGTGCTGTCAGGCTGGAGGAGTGTTCTCGGGCTTGCTCAAATGCTGTTCAGCAGCTTGTGTCATTCTTCAGAATGTAGCTTCTATATGGAGCAGACTTTATACATCAGATGTGCAGCCAAGGATTCATGCCTCCCATTATTTAGAGCTTATATCACTACTTTGTAGGCTGGGCTTGGAGCAAGGAAGCCTTTGAAGTGTTGGTGTGCTCTCAACAGGCATGAAAACATTGTGACCTGTCTTCTTTCGGGCTGTTAGTCATACTGTCCAAATCTGGATGTCTAATCTGTCAGATTAGAGGGTCTCTCTCTAATCAAAGTGCTATTGATAAGGATAAAATCAAAAAATGTATTTTGATCCATTGATCTAAGTGGGTGGTGGATGCAGTACAGGCCTGATGAAATGTGGAGTAAAAGGTAGTGCTAATGCCTGACTGAGCTGCAGGTTAAAAATGTGATTGATTAATGGATTAATTGGAATTAATTCTGGTGCTTCCTTGCTAAACACAAGGTTTACCCTTCTTTGTGCTCAAGTATTTGACAGTCTAGAGCTCAGGTCTTATCTGAATGGACTGCTGGGTTGTGCACTGTGTGGCTGGCAAGGTTATGTCTTTGCCAGGATTTCTGTCTTGTGCTGCAGGATGGCTTTGAAGGGGATAAGCAGAATGGGCAATATTGGTCTTTGTGACCACTGGCAGTAGAAATTCTGAGTGGGAGTGTTGGGCAGGGTGTGCCTTGCATCTCTCTGCGTTTTAGTTCCAGCTAAACCTCAGAGAGATAAGAAAACTGATTCCTTGATTCCTTACCTAACACACAAGCAATAATAATATAAAACTCACACACCCCTGTCTACACTGAAATGCAAAGTATCAAGGCCATATTTGAAATTCTTTTCCCAGCTGAAGTCTGTGGGAATGAATGCTAGTGCAGCCAGAACTTAACTCTGGTATCTAATCACAGCTCTGCTGTGACCTGTCCTGTGACCACCGTGACTCGTTTGACCGTCCTTAGTGGTACTCACCTCACCAGCACCATGGGGGTAACAAGATATGTCTTCCTTTATATAATAGCCATCAAATGCTGCTGTGGTTTTTCTCTGCAGCTGACACTCACGGTGAGGTTTTCTTTTGATGTGTCTGCATTTGAGATGCCACTGCACCTCGAACAGCCTGGAGGTGTTTCTGTCAAAATCCAGGCCCTTGTGGGACACGCTTCTCCCTCAGCAGGAGAGATTCACAACAGAGGGAAGACTGAGCTCATTTGTGTTTGAAGACTGAGCTCATTTGATGGAGATATGATCTTCTTATGTGTTTATAATCATATTTCTGATATTCCAACACATTCAGCGGGCTGTGGCTACAGGTAAATTTTCTTAGTGTCATACATTGTGGCTCCACCACAATCACATAATAACCAACATTTTCCCCTTTACATCTTGTTGCAGTAAAGCAACACAGAGAGGTCAAGGTATGGGGATTCCAACACTGGAAAGTAAATATTGATTTTTCACTGACACTAGTCATGCTAAGTTACACGTGGCACTTTGAAACAAAAGATTTTAACTGACTTGATGTGAAGCACATGTGCATTGCTGAAGGGTGATAGATAGTGCCCCATTCCCTTGCTTTTATCTCTGTTCTTCCACTTTTTCTATTATTTTCTAGCCTAGTTATGCCACTTGTCCTTCGAAACCTCCTTGATGCACACTTTTGCAGAAATTTAAGATTGCATCTCCAAAAAATACAGTATCCTGACTCTAGAACAAGATACTTAATTCTGACTTAGAAACCAACCACACCCCGCATTGGCGTGCTTGCACATTCACACTCATGGCCCAGTCTGATCCATGTGGCTGTGGAAAGCTGCACCCTGCTGTACAAATGACCCATTCAATTTTCCAGGCCTTATCCTGGGCTATCAGCTTTCAGTATTCCTTCCACAAGATCCTTCTCTAAATTCTTATCCCTGCACTAAGTCCTTTAAGTGCCAGGCAAAACTGTTACAGACTTTGAAATAGTACTGTGATGACCGAGATAAGACACAGAATTATTTTATCTACATGCACGACTTTATTCTCTGAAATAATTTTACCTTTAGGCGGAAAACTAGTAAAAACACATATGTATTTATGTAGTTATTTATTTATTTGAATTATTGGGGTTTTGTTCTGAAGATTTGACCAATCATGCTCTCTTAGAATGCTTGAATAATGGATTTGGGAATAATTCTTTCATCCTGCATTCTTACCTAACCATTTCTTGTCTAATATGCACAGAAGTTTTCTTCTTATTTGATATGAAACTAGTTAAATATTCATCAGCGTTAAATATTTTGAAGATTTTGGGGGGTTTGTTTTGATTTTTTACTTTTAGGATACCATTATGAAAGCACACAAATTTTTATGCTGTGTAAATGCACTTTCTAAAGACTGACTGTTGGCAGAAAAATAACTTTGTAGATTTGTAACAAAATTTTTAAACATCCTGAAACTTCTGTTACCCAGTCTTGCCTAGTCCAAACAAGTGTCTCTAATGAGGATCCCCCCAGCCCTGCTCTTGCAACACCAGTAGCTGTTCGCCTGGCTGAGCCAGAAGAATCTCTTTCTGCTGGCTACTCCAAACCTAAAACACTGCTCTGTAGGACTCATATTTCTGTACTATACCTACATGGTTTGCTTTGTCAGGCAACAAATTGTTTCTATCAGCTGTTAGGAATAAAAAAATACCCAAACCCTTTTTGGCAGAACCAGTGGGACTCTACTCACCGGAGTCGAAGTTTCTCCTCCTTTTCTTGGGTCTCAGAGGGTTTGAACGGGAGGGGTTCCTGCTCTCTTTAAATGCAGTGACCACCTCTGCCAGCCCTATAAGCTGGGAGGGGAGGGGAGTGAGAGTTTCAGGGATCTGAGCAATGCCACTGCTATCACCAAGCTGAAAATAACCTCTGACAAAAGCCTGGCATTTTGTTCCCTTATGTCTGCTTGTGAGTAGGTGGACAACAATGCAGCCCCTCAGATTACACCTAAAGGACATTCCTGACTGCAGCCTAACAAATCAGAAATAAAGATTAAAGTTGTATAGTTGCTCTACTGCATTGCTTGAATGTGAATCATAAAATAACAGTCCTTGAAATTATGATCTCGTTATTAATTGTCACATTGTCAAAAATAATTTACCAAAATAATTGTTAAAAATAATAATACATCAAAACTTGTTTGTAACACCTCCAGGAAAACAGCAGTTTTAAACTAAATAGCATTTCATTCTGCAGTTCATGATTTGAGAAATACAAGTGGTTTGTCTTCTAGGATACAGAGGATTATGCTTTTACCTAAAATCTTTAATTTTTTACTGTTTTTAGGCATTAAGATGGGTAGATAATATGTATAATATTTAGCCTGTGTAATTATTGCAATTATCTTTGCTATGCCTGCCTGAGCTCCTTGGGAATGGATGAGGCTGCAGATGTATTAGAGATGTGGGCAGTAAAGTATGAACTTTTTTACAGGTCTTTATTTTTAGGGCTTTAAAAGTTTAGAAGGTAATTCTCCTTTTTCTGAGCAGATACCCGGATTTAGCAACTTTGCTCAGGATCTTGGACTTTGCTGTGTGTGAAAGGGCTCATCCCAAGAGTTAAACACCAGAACTCTCAAGCTGAAAGTCTCAACTTGGGGACTCTCATGGAAGCATAAGAAAATAGATGACAAATCCATGTCAGACTTTAGGATTTAGGGGTCTGTTAGCTGAGGCTGCTAAGAAAACTCCTGGGAACATATATATCTGTTTGCTGTTGAGTCTGGCGCAGATTTTATAATGCAGAGACAAGTCCTTGATGTAAAATTGAAGGACTATTTCTTTCCTGAGCAGAGGAGCTGGATTCCATCTCTTCTGGGTCGTTCTCCCCAGATAGTTAATGGAACTATTCTGTATCAGAGAAAGCCAAATGCAGAGGGGACAATGCAGTGTGTGGTATGAGGGTTCCTTGTAAGAGGGCAGCAAGAAGGGGTTGGGGCAGGCCTGAACTCCCTCTTGGAATACAAGGGAAGCACTGAGAAGCTTCTTAAATCTTTGTGTTTGCACCCTTGATGACTTACATTGGGAACCCTGACATTTGTGAGGGATGAACCTTCTGTAATGTTCACTCATATTTTATAGATCATGTACTTGGATGGATTTGCACCATAACCAACTGCAGGGAACTCTGTGAAGGAAGCTTTTGGCCCAAAATGTATTTTCCCTTTGGTTTTGGCAGAGGATTTAAGGAGAAAATGCAGGTGATGATTGTTTAGTTTTCCTGGTGCTGGGTGCTGCCTAATTTCTGTGCTGCTGTGTGCCCCTGTAAGGATTGTTGAAAGGCTCTTTACAGTGCCAAGGAACAGCTGGATCTGTACAGGTTTCTTGGGATTACCTGTCATTCCAGGTCAGCTGTGGTTAGCAGGACCTGGGACTGGAAGGAAAGACTCAGGATATGCAGCTGGAATTGCATATGCATGAACTGGAGTGAGAAGGTAGAGTTTTCCTCAAATCAGTGGAAGTAAAAAACCCTGCCCCTAGAGATGGAACACAGCAACTCCAAAGCAAAGCCAGCCTGGGGATCAGATGGGCTTCCCCAGAGCACATCAGGCACTCAGGGCACGTTCCAGGGGAGGTGAGGCAAGGTGGGAAGAGCAAGGAGCTGGGCTGTCAGAGACAAATGCAGGCCTGCTGGGGCAGGAGACCCTTGGAGCTGAGAAAGCAGCAGCTTTTCAGCCTGCAAAACCCGCACACAGGAAGAAAATGCTCATGAAAAAGCAACTGGACTGTGTCAGGAGGCAAGGGACACTGGACAGAAGGTCAGCAAACATGCTCAGCTTTCCAAAATATGCTCAGCTTTCTCAGCACCATGTGTGAGAAGATCATTTCACCAAGCCTAATTACTGTAGTTTGTCTGCCAGCTGTGGTGCTCAAAAATGAAAGGGGTGTAGTTTGTTTCCTGAGTAATGCAAGTTTATAAAACCTTTGCCTTTGTATTTCCAGAATGAAGTTGATAGCAGGTGTAAGGAAGATTAGTTATCTCTTTGGAATAGATCTACTCAGTGCTCTAGTGAGAATTCTTCCCTCTTCCACCTTTTATTCTTCTTTCCCCCTCATTTAGGAATATTTCAATAGTGATCCAATTCTGTCAGGTATATTTTGTGTTAGAACTTTGCACTACTGAAGAGCAGATGAGTTTTTTTACTGTGGTAGCTGGTTTTTGGTTTTTTTTTGTACAGTCCAAGCCTGAATCTTGGGCCTTGCTACCATTTCTCCCAGCCCAGGTTGATCTGCCAGGCACATTTCACCTGGGAAGGCAGATACATTGTATTTTTATTTAATTTGTCAGCTATTACTTGTTATCTGAGTGTGAACTGTATGAGGAGTCTTCATCTTTCTTCCTTCAGTGTATGTGAGACACTGCTGTCCATATTTAAATTCAAGTGGTTTGACTGAACCTGTTTGAAACTTGTGTGACATTTGGATACACGTTCCTCAATGCTCCAGGGTGATACCTTATTTCCTAACTTCTTTGTTCTGACTTGCTTTTAGGAGTTGTAATATCTACTGATAAGAGTTTAGAAGTTACATTGAGTTACTTAATTCGCTTTTTCACAAAACACCATTTTCCCCCCTTCCTTCAGAGCCCAGCAACCCCTGCCTGACAAAAGAAGAGTTAAGAGATGTCAGTGAATATGCAATATATGGATATGCAATGTGTAACTTAGGTAATCTAATCTGATCAAACAGAAAAAGTCAGTGTAGAGTTTTATGTAAGTTTAATCTGAACAAAGTGATTTAAAAATACAGTATAAATAATTCTTAACTTATATAAAAATTGATTAAGAAAATTTGGGGGTTTTTTTGTGCTTCTTATTAACTTTACAAAAGAGTATTATTAAACACAGAAGCAAAACATTTTACCTATGGCCTTTTTGCTAAGACATAAAATATTTACATGCTCACAGTACTTTTTTTTTTTTTGGTGCAAAATATGTGCTGACTGATAGACTGTACCTTTCTGTACAATTTCAGCTTACTTTGCATAGAAGAAATCAACACACACTCACAAAAAAACCCACTAGACACGTAACTTTGCTGTTAAAATACTTCACATAAGCCTTTTGAAAAAATTCTTTAGGCATTAACTTTCTCCTTAAGAGTCAGTTTTATTTTCTAAAGCATCAATTAAGGCTATTCCAGCATTGAGGTCTTGGCAATACATGTCCAAACCATTGTCCGTCATACAATGCCAGATGTGTGCAGTGTGTTACCAGCAATTTTGCCTGCTAACACAATCAGCAATTCCCTATCCCAAAATTAGTCTTCTGAAACTTCAAGTTTTCGTTGAGGAATACATAGAGTTCCTTGAGAGGTTCTCTGGGTACCATCTGAGTTTGCAGATAGTGCAGGTTCTGTGTTTGGCCCTCCTGGTGTGCGGAAAAAGTTCTCTGTAGCTGCCTGAGGCTCCTGAGGTTCCTTTGGAGCAGAAGGCTGAAGAGAAATGAGAAAGTTACTTTCATTTATGGGGGAATAAAAAGTAAATTCTACTTCTAAGTTTCTGCAGGATGTTAGCAAACTTGTTTTTTCCCTGAAATTTAAAAACAGAACTTTTTACTGAGAAGGATATACCTGCATTCTTGTATATATATCTATGTATAAATAGATAAAAATATGGTTTTTCTAATCCCCTTCTTTTTCAACATAAACAGATATTAGGCAATACAGTATTATATCAAATATGGAGAGAAACTTCCTGTGGGGGAAAAAAAAATATTTAAATTGTACAGTCCTATCCTATTAAAGAATAGCTATTATTAAACACAAAAACTTGAGGGTAGATTAGGGAAGTAACAAGAAGGAAAGAAAATAACAAAGGGACAGTTTTTTAATAAGGACAATCTCAAATTGTGCTTATTAAAATATCTCTCAGATATGTAAAATCCTCCCTCTAAAACAGTTGTCTCTTCACATCTTGTCATCTTCCAGCTGGCTCCACTTCCACCACAAATAAGTCACTTATCTTCCTTGCTAACCTCTCATTTCTACTGTACTTAGGCTGGCCTTCACTGCTAGCTCTTTTTGGGCAATGCTGATTTCTAAAGATCAAAAAGAAATGTTTATTTATAAATTTTACCTGCTATAAGGGAATTACTGCACTGCACTTCCCACTCAACCCAGTATGGTGGAGTTGCAATATATTTTAACTCACCTTCCCTTCCTGCACGTTTGTACTCCCTGAGCTATGGCTGATATTTTCTGATTGGGAAGAGATTGGCACGTGCTGAAGAACGGGATTTGCAGGAATTTGCACACCAGCAGGTATTAGTCCTATGTGTTGCAGCATAAAGTTCAGAGCTGAAGAGCTTGGATTTGGGGCAGAACTGGTACTGCTCGAATTGAGGCAGGAGTTGCTCAGTACAGGTGCAGCAGCTATGGAATTTGGTGACAGCATTATGTTCAAGGGTGTTATATGAAAAGCAGGAATATTGACTGTCTTCAGTTCTGAGGCTGGCATTGGAATGACACCTGGAACAGAAACATCAAGTGTTGAAAGGAGTTAGGACAAGCTGGCCCTGGCCCCTTGAGCCGGCCCTCGTGCCTGTTTCCCTGGACACTCACCAGTGATGGGAGAGCTGTAGGCTGTGTGCTGCAGAGAACACAGCCCAGCCTTCTCTTTAGTGGAGCACTCTGCCTTGTTGCCATGGGTGCAGTGAGTCAGAGGAATAAGATAACCAGATGGAAAAAAAGTCTGAGAAAGAGAGAGACAGCACATCTTTAGCCTAAACATGGAATAAACAAACCTCAAGTTTTCTCCAAAACTGCAACCCTCCCATGCCTCTTTCTTATTCTTTGTCCTCCGTGTCCCCAGGATGCCATATCCCATGCCTGTACTACTGTCTGTCTGAAATGAGACACAACAGACTCAAGGACATGCTCGTGCAATTAAAACCACACAGAAGTCAGCTGGCTCCATTTCTAGCTGATACTCTTGGTGGGGAGCTGGAAATCCACCTGGGATTAACACAGTGCAATTTGACCAGATGGAAAAGAAACCCCGATACGGACTACTATTTTTCCAGAGTAAACATTCTGGACCCAGTAAATCATCACATCACTTCATTCTTGGATTGTGTTTTTCATAAAACAAATGTTGGATGACAAAACTTTTGCATTTACATATTCTGTTTTTGTCAAACAGAACTGTTCCTTATTCAGGTTCTCTACAGCAATCAGTCTTAACTACAGAATACTGAGTTTTATTGATGAAGAGAGTCTCATGTGATTGTTTCAAAGCCTTTGACAGTAAGTATAATGCAAAGAAAAGATGGGGAGGTAAGGGATCTCAATATTGCCCTCAGCTCCTTAGTGTGACCTTCATTCCAGTGGAAGCCTGAAAGCTTCTTTATGTCCTCTTTCAGCGTAGAAACAGAAATCCTACATTCCTCCAAAATAAGGTTTTAAAAGCACACTAAAATGAATTCAGCCAAAGACAACCTATGTAGGTGTAGTTTGTTGTAGTTTTGTTTCTTTTGCAGAGACTCCCAAGTAGTGTTTTCCTAGGGAATGGTAAGACAAACCTTACCTCAGGAGCAGGAATGGCAAATGCCACAGGTATGTCTTGTTTTGTTTTGATTTTATCTTCATCTTCTGGAATAGTTTCTTTTGTACATTGGTCACAGCAACTTGCCATGTTTTGATCTACTGTTTTGGTTTCATTTTGCCTCTCTTCCTGGACATTGTCCATTTCATGATTAGTTTGTGAGCTATTGGATGGTGGTTTTTCATTCTTAGTGGGTTCTCCCTTTGAAAAAAGCACATACAAAAAGTAAGGCAGGTGTTGTAAGGCTTAACAATCCCAATTTGAGCCCTACAATGATAGTTATAAATTTGTAAAAGCTGGAAAGAAAGCTTTTTACTTCCTCCTGATTCCCAAGTTTGTACTATAAAATTTTTATGGTCACTAGGACAGCCAGGCCCATGTTATGTTGTTTCTTCCCAGCTAGTGCATGTTGGATAGCATGTGCTGTCATAACACACCTATAACATACGATGACTGTTTCAGCAAGCCAAATTTACAGCAGATTTACAATTTACAAAGATGCTAAAACAATCAGCAACTGAGTAGAAAGCAATCCAGCCCCAGTCTCTCCATATACATCAAGTTTATCTGAACCTCTTATTATCTTCATCTGCTGTTCTATTATGCCTACAACAATCCAACACTGGGTGGAAATATTTAGAAGGCACCAGGATTTTGGGACATTCCCTGTCCAGTGACTTTTATACATCCACTTACCTCCTAAGACCTCTAAAGCCAAGAATGGATGCCAGCAAGTTTACAAAATCGTAGAATTCAAGGGACCTTGAAGATCTCTTGCTTCCAAACTTGCTCTCAACCTGATATCAACCTGACCTACTCCAAAATCATGTATAAATGGGTAAGTTTGGACAGTGTTTTGTGAGCTGCTTTATTTTCACCTGTACACTTGGTCTTCTTAGATAGAAACCCCAGCCCCTCAAATATCAGCAGGCACAGCAAATATACACCATCTCTCCAAGCCTGATGTTATTTAAAACACCTACACACGCTGGCAGGTTCCTACATCACTTTGAAAATGAGTAGGTGGCAACATCACTAAGCCATAAAGTGACATTTTAAAACTAATTTAACTTACCAAAGAAGTATCAAGGCTTTCCTCATCACTTTTACGCCTTTTAATTAAATTAGTCTCTGGTAGTGCTTGTGATCTTTTAAGGCACCGCTGAGATGTTTCTGATTTTGTTTCAGGTCTTTCTTCAGCTGCCAAGGATTTTGGAGGCTCATCCAGACCTCTCTGAGTGTCCCCTTCCTCAGTGGTTATTTTATTTAATACTTTTGAATTATTACTCTTAATTCCAGTTACGTTAGCACATGGCAGAGGCTGCAACATGAAGCCTGGGCTGTAGGTTGTCACGGTGTGGGCTTGGGAAGGGTGCAGATAGATTGCATATGAAACCCCAGACTGAGGCTGAGGTAGGATGACTGGTGACACAGAGCTGTGGCTTGCAGGGCACACCCCGAGGGGCTGGCTCAGAGCTGGCTGCTGAGAGGGCTCAGGCGTGGGGACAGCCTCAGGCGAGGACAGGGCACATTTCATTTGCATCTCTTCTGCTGTCCTTCAGCAAAAAACAAACAAACAAAAAATCCCAAATGTGTTTTAATTCCTTCATGCAGAAATTAATGTTCTGACAAATTATCTTCTGTAATGTATGATATTATCTCCTGTAGTACAAAGGCTTAACCTGAACCTGTACTTCTCAATCCACTAAAGAGAAAATAAATGAAAAACTAGCCTGCAGTACTCAAGGTTACTGTTTTGTGCAGGCTATTGCCTCACTTGAACTGAGCCTAACTTTAACTTGTTCTCACCTTTAAACTTGTGCATACTTACTTGGCTTGTCCTTCCAGCTGATGTTTAGTGATTGCTGGAAGCTGAGATATTGTATTTGGGAAAACTGGTAAACTTTGGTAAGTACCTGGTTGGAGAAGAAGAAATCAAAACAGTAAGTTCATAAAATTCAAAGTAAAAATTTAACTTTAGGTTGAAGAGACTGCATTATGTAATATAACATTTAATGAGATAACTTATCCTCAAACTCAGCCCAGATTTGATTTGATCTGGACACCAAATCTGGACATCAGCTTACATCGAACAAATTTTAAAGGCCCCAGAAAGAATCCCTAGAAAGGACATGAACACTAACAGGTAATTTTCTGGCCATGTTGTGGGATACAGAACTGCTTAGACAGTATGAACCAAAGCAGAGTTTCTACAACAAAGTAGGTTCAAAGAAGATCCAATATTCAGTGATTCTAGACAAACAGAAGGTTTGTAGCCATTTCTGTATTTTTGACAGCTCTTAAGATATATTTTTTGAAAGCCACCCACACATCTACATGTCCTGTGAGAAGAGGGCAAGCTCAAATATTTAATACAAGACTTCATCTGGCTTAAAAACAAAGGAAAAGAAGTTCCTAAAAGAAAAATGATGAAAATATACATACTGGCACTTATTTTAACTGGGGTGGTTGGAGCAGACTGGATCTTCCTTCTGTCGTTCTCTATACTCTTAACTAATTTTATTAGAGATGAATGCCGAGTGAAGTTTTGCTTTCCTTTTGAAGGAAAAAGGGCTTTTGAGCACTGCTCTTTGGAAGTGACGGATTCTGAAATAGGTGAAGAGGTTGTAGAAGTTGCTTCAAGTTTTGTATCTGAAAAACAGAAAGAAGAAAACATGTATCATATGCAGATTCAGTAATCAAAAGCAATTATTTGAGCCTGGCTTACAATTCTTGAATTACCAAGAGATGCAAACATGGAAATTCAAGAATCTCAATAGCTGAACATCACTGCATGCAAATAGATACTGGTTGCTGTGCTGATAAGGACAGTGGTGTGACTAGTAAAAGATTTTCTGCTTAGTTATTCTGTCTTTTGGCCAAAAATTTTAGTGGAAAAAACAAAAAAAAAAAAAAAATCAGTATCATCAGCAGAAGAAAAGGAAATGACACATACACCTACCCTGAGTATTTGGTAAGACCTCAGGTCCTGTCCACTTGAATGCTGGTTTTCTACCTCTCTCCTCTGTAACATGAACTTTTTTTATAAGCTTAAGGCTGCTGAGAACATTTGCTATGTCATAAAGTCTTCTAATTTTGGCTGAAAGAAATAAATGGAAAGTATAGCAACTGCAATTAACAAGGTAGCATGTATCAGATAAAGAAATGTTCTAACACCCGTTAAGCAGCTGAAAGGAAAAAGCTTTTAAAGAATGATAAGAACAATTTTGTGGAACAAGTATTTATACAATGAAATAATATTGTGATACAATGTTTACATGTAAAATAGGAGACATAGAGATCGAGAAGAGACTGCAAATTTTATTATGCTAAATATGGAAAAAACATTTTCAAAACAAGTTAATTTCTGTGCAATGATCAAACCTACATAAATCCTGTAGTAAATATAAGTAGATTAAAATGCAGGTACACACATGCAACGGCAAACATGGGAACTGGAGGGAAGAGACACACTAAAATCCAACAGGATAATCATCCTGCATATCTTCCCTGTCTCTAGGTTGAGCTATTAGGGAAAAGTTTCAGGCAGAAGCCAAATTACAAGTGAGTTCTAGAGCAAAGTGAATGTGCTTAGGTCATGGAATTTTTTGGCTTCATAACCAAGAATGTGGTAAAACATGGGATTGATACTTGAAATAGAGGTAGACAGATGAAATGCCCTGAAAATGCTTTTCTTGTGAGACAGGTTCTTCTTATGGAAGAATAAAAGCAAGCAAAAAACCCTACTGAGTAGCCACCCACCCTCTCTATGTTGCTGTGAGGCAGTGGAAAGAAAATCATGAACTGAAACCAGCAAGGATAGACACAATTCCACCAAAAAAAACCTCAAAACCAAATCAAGAAATAACCCAAACAAGCAAAGGTATCTGAGAATTAAGGAAGAGTCTAACTTTCAATGAAATCCACAACTATCCCTCAAAAGCAGCACATTTTTAATTATTATATATCTACCGACCTAGACCTAGAAATACCATTTCATTTGAATGGAGGGGAAGGGGAGGAAGTGTGCAGGGAACTGAGAGAAGGGTAAAAGAATGAAGAAATAATTGGCAGTTAGAGCAAATGGTTTCACTTCCTCTGACATGCAAGTTGGTCACAGGACTTTTACAGAATTTCTTTCAATTTCTAGCAAGTTAGTTATGTGGCCAGAACACAGATTTTGCATGATTCTGGGACATCTTTGGTGAAATGATGCAGAAAACTTTGACAGGCTGCTTGAGGAAAGAGAAATTGTTACCAATATGGAGCCTTGTGACAATACTTCAGGAGGGAGGATTTCCTATCAGGTGGGCATTATGTATCAATACAAAAGTTATAAACTGCAGAAGGTGTTTAGTGAGGCTCAAATAAACATTTGTGGGAGGAAAAATAAGACCATATTTTTCCTTATATGAAGTAGTACTGGGATAATTAATTTAGCTTCCACTTGCTGTTTACTTACTTTTAAACTTGCTTTTATCCAAGTCTTCTAACTGATCTTCTCCAATCAGGATTTTAGCAGCAACTTCAAGGCTCACTATTTGAGGTGTTGATACAAGAAACAGCATCACAAATTTCTGACTCATCACTCGTAAGGACTTGTATTTCCTGCCATTCACTGATGCTGCAGCAGACAGGAAAAAGGATTAAAGTATTCAGCGACACACCAGCTACAAAGATAAAACACTGAAGAAATTTGTCAGTAATAATAATTTTAAGAATAACACAGAGACTAGGCAGGGCCAATGCTGACTCCAGAATCATGTTTCTACGTGACAAGAAACAGATGATTGATTGGGTGGATACCAAGTCTACATATACATTTCCCATTATCTGAAAACTTGTACTCTTAAAGATGCTTAAGCCTTAATTAAAATTTCTTCCATGAATCAAAGCTAAATTAATAAAACAAATTGAGGAATTTATGCTTTAAGTTTCTGCAACATTTAGTAGTAACTTCTGGTTTCTATGACAATTCAGTGGTAATGGCAATTGCATTATATGTTGGTGTATTTGATAGTTTCACCTGATGTAGAAACAAATTACAAGAACTGAATGAATAAAGCAAGTGAAAGTGCAGAGCACTTTTTGCTCACTAAAAACAGTTGTGGTGCCTTTGGGGCAGCACCACCTCCGAAAAAAAAAAAAAAAAGTAAGGCTAATAAATGTTTTTTTTCCAATTTAATAGAAATTTATCACTTTAAGTACATATTATTCTTAGCATTGTAGAGAATTATTACCAGCACGAAATTCCACTCCTGGGAGCTCGACAAAAGACATTTCTGACTGCTCACTTGAGCCAGAAGAACTTGCCATTTCTTCATTCCTTTCCGCGTCAGGATCGAATTCATGCTCATACTCTCTTTTCTTGATCATCTGGATTTGCTGTATGTACTTGTTCTCTTCCCCCACCTTTTTCAGGGCCTGCAGGGTCTGGGGGAGGTTGTGGCTCCCGTGCCAGACGTATCTGTTCCTGGCCAGGCGGCTCACCATGTGCAGGCTCTCCAGCACGTTCACAATGTCATAGATGCGCCTGCGCTCCACGTCTGCAGAGGGAAAGGTGAACCTGACAGCTCTGCTATAAAACACGTGTGCACTCGTGCATTACCTGCAGCACAGAGTCCTGGCCTTCCTCTTCGTATACTCCCAAATCATTTTTGCCAATTCCATAGCACAAACTGAAAATAGCCCTCCCAGGTCTTGCCAGCAAGGAAAACAAAGCTTGCTTCGTATATGCAAGGACTTGCTGTTCCAGAGTTATACTTGGCTTTCAGCATTCCTTAAGAAATAAAACTTACTGTTGCCAGAAGAGCCATTACATGGGCTTCAAACCAGCTTTAGAAAAAACAGAGCATTTTTAATTATTCACTGCATTGGTTCTACATTGTGTCCTTAAATAACCTTGGAAACTCATGGTAGGAAACTGTTTTATAATTTCTTTTTACATGTCATTTTATTAGCACACTCTTTTTTTCTCATTTGCCTGATAAACTCTTGGTTTTGGCCAGACATTTCCTAAAAGTTATGTCCTTTTGTACAAAGTATACAAAAAGGTAAATCATACATAGCTTAAAAATTTTAAAACTGTTATCCATATATAAGCTGTAGAATACTGTAACTCCAGAACTTTTTTTGATTTCAAAAAGCTTCAGCTTGATGTTAGAAATATGGAATCGGAATCTGCAGGGATTATTGGTGCAACATAAAAAATAGTGATCTAGAATAAGAAAGTTAATATACCATCAAGAAGAGACATTTCTTACTTTGATGACATGATCGGACGGGAAGCTGTGGACTCAGTTTGAGAAATGCTAGTTCCTGCTGCAAAAATCTACCACTAATCTTAGGTATCATCTCTGAATTAAAAAAACTGCAACTGGTTATTTGTGATATAAGCAATAATTTAGATGTTCAATATGAAACAGAATTCAGAGTTTCTCAGTTCAATTCACTGAGGAAACATCAACATTCTAAAAGAATTGCTGTAGGAATTAGCAGTTTAAAACTGGATTTAAATAATTTTGAAAACAGAGTATGCATCCGAAATCGTATGGAGCAAAAATAGACTAACAAAAATGGCAGGTTATTGGCCAATTTGCATTAAGAAATATTTAATAGGATGAACCCCAACTTACGTAGCTCTTCAGTGACTTCATCAAGGCAAATGTAACTTTTCTGTGAAGGGCTGGGGTAATCAGGATACCGAGCTAAGAATTTATGACACAGTAATCCAAGACTTTTCTCTTTGCGACTTGGCTGAGATTTTTCATATTCATCCCCCAATAAGTGCTCCTACGTGGGAATAAGGAAAAGAGATTGTGAGGTTTTTGACAATATGTAAGCACAGATATTTAACAGCTTCACAGTGAGCACTGTCAAGGGGCCAGTGTTCTCCCTGTGTCCTCAGCAGCTGTGAAATAAAACCAGAACATTACCCGTTGAATATAGCTAGTCAATATCATTGCTCATATTTGGTAAATGCTCCAAAACCATAACTTTAAAAAAGATGTGCTGTGTCAATGTATAATTTTTATACTGAATAAACAGCTACCGGCTAACTTAACAAAAAAAAAAAAAAAAAAAAAAGAAAAAAAAGAAAATACATACAGACAACTTTACAACATACCTGCAAACAGTGTTTTGTCTGTAGGACCTCACTTGAACTGTCTGACAGTTGCCTTCTCTGTTCTCTGCTCCTAATCTCAGGACTGGCTGCACTAATCAGCATTTTCAGGTTGGAAGTAGGTGTCCATGGATCTGCCAGAGGAGTTTCCTTCGGTTTTGGGGGAGTGGTTAGAGGCTGACAGTCAGGCTGTCTCTCTGTCAGTACCAACTGTGAGGTAGCCGCTTGTTTCAAAGGGGTTTTCAGTACATTTTTGCATGGCTCAGAATGCTCATTTTCCTACATGTCAAAGAAAAGAACAATGGTGATATTAAAACCCAGGTGCACCATGATCCATTTATCAATAACAAAGGGGGATAGAGATATATCACATTTTTTGGGTAGTTCTGAGTCAAGGGTTCCAGTCCTACTCTGAACCAATAAGTCCCTTTCCTAAAACCATTTCTGTGCCTGTAGCTAAGGCTCGGCTCCCCAGGCATTTATTCCTCGGGTAATTTTCCTTTTCCTTCCTCTGAGGCAAATATGCTAGTACATTGCAGAGAGCTACAAATAATAGCTGAAATATATAACGACCCGGGAATAAACACCAGTTTGCATGTCAGGGAACTCTTACCCTTTATCATATAATCGCCTCAACTCCGGTGACCAGCCCGGTATTTAGGAAGTGGTGGCTAACAAGCTCTTAACTTTTACAGCGAACTTTAACAAGCTCGGAGAGGAGTAAGGGGCGGGATGTGATGGCGGGGCTAGCCGAGATGGAGCACGAGAGGATGAAGAGGGGAAGGCGAAGGAAAGGATCAGGAGCGATCCGCTTCCCTCAAGTTTCTTTCCCTCCTATTCCCCTCCTGACTTTTCGCGCCGCGTCCCTGCGCATGCGCGCTGGGCGGCGCGGCGGCCTCCGAGGAATGGGTCTGGGGTCCGCGGCGGTGCCGGAGCCGCTTTCGGGGCGCTGCCCGTGCCTCCAGCCGGGAATTGTGAGGGATGCGGCCTCGGCCCAGCGCTGCCCCACCTCCGCCGGACCCTCTTCCAATCGCAACTTCCCTGTCACGGCACCACAGAGTGTCCCGAGACAAACACGCTCCCAACATCGCTATCCCCGCTCCTCCACACACCTTCTGCTACAGGGAAAAACAAAGAGGAGAGGAGAGCCCGGAGAAACAAGTGTTCTTCACGGACGCCGTGGATAAAGGTCGTGAGAGATGAAGTTTCAGGAGCTTTTGTTGAGGACAGGAATTAAAGTGACGGTAAAACACGCTCGCTTTCCGCCATCCCGCGGTTTCTACGCGCGATCGTTCCGACCGAAGCGGTTTCACCCCAGCCGGGCTGAGCGGGGCTGTCACCGCCCGCGGCAAGCGGCAGCCCCGGGGCTCGGCTGCTCTCGCTCGGCAGAGAAATTACCTTGTCGCCGGCCCCCATCTCCCCGCCCGCCGGCCGCATTCTCTCGCCGCCTCAGGAGGCGACACCCGCCGCTCCCTCCGCGCCGCTCCGCATCGCAGGTCCCGCCGGCTCTGCAGGGCGGGAGGAGGGAGGGAGGCACTGGATGGGGGCCCCGCGACGGGCCGGGTCCCGCTGTCCCCGGGCCGCCAGGCTCGTCCCGCCGCCTCCCGCCCGCCGGCCCGGCCCGCGCGCGCCCGCCGCCCAACGGCCCCGGCCCCGCCCCGCCCCGCCCGCTGCGGCCCAGCACCGCCCATCGGCGCGGCTGCCGGCGCCTTTAAACGCAGGGGAGACTCTCCCCCGGCGCCCTCCCGCTCCCGCCGCGCACCCCACGGTCCAGGAGCGCCGGCGGCCCGCAGGACCAGCGCTGCCACCGCCGCCCGGCCCGGCCCGGCCCGGCCGAAGGGCGGCGCCGCTCCCGGTGCCGATTTGAATTCAACGCGCGGAGCCGCCGCGGGCGGGTGGGGCGGGCGTGGCGGGCGCGGCAGCCAATGGGCTCGCAGCCCCGCGCCCCGCGCGGCCAATGGGAGCGCTGCGCTGCGCAGCCTCGCCCTCCTCCTCCCGCCTCCCGCTGCCGGGCGAGAGCCGGCGGGGCTCGGGCCGCGCCTTTGGCGGGGTCCCTCCCCCTCTCTCTCGCTGCCTCCCTCCCGCCCCAACGGCCGCGGGGTCGCGGGGCGGAGCGGGCGGGGGGCGCCGGGCGGTTTAGCGGAGCCCATTTACCCGCCGCTGCCGCCGGCTTCGCCCCGCCCCGTCCCGTCCCGTCCGTCAGGGGCCGCGCGGGCTGTGCGCGCCCCTCGCGCCTCCCGCCGCCGGCCGCGCGCCCCGCGCGCCCCTCACGGGGTCCCGCCCGCCGCTCCGGCGCCCGTTCGCGGGGTCCCCGCGGCCGCCGCTCAGCGGAACGAGGGGATGAGAGGTGAATGAATGGCTGGGCCGGGGGCAGCGCTTCGATCGCCCCTGGCCAAGGGGTTTATTGCCCCCCAGAGAAAGGTCCCAGCCCTTATCGCAAAATCACAGAACCAGCTAGGCTGGAAAAGGCCTCTGAGGTCAGCGAGTCCAGTTTATGACCAACCCGGTTATGGCAGCGAGCGCCACATCCAGTCTTTCCTCCAACACCTTCAGGGACAGTGAGTGACTCCAGCACCTCCCTGGGCACCCCATTCCAATGTCTGATCACCTTTCCTGTGAAGGAATTCCTCCTAATGTCCAACCAAAAACCCCTGTTGACTCTTAAAACACCTTGTCCTGTCCCTCGTTCCCTGGGAGCAGAGCCCGACGCCCACCGGGCTGCACCCTCCTGCCAGGGGGTGCCCCTGACCTTATTGCAGAGCTTACAATACTTTTCTTCTGCAGGCAGCATCTGGGCTTTCAACCCACCTCGTCTCCACTGCTTTTTATACTAGAGCCAGGATTTCCAAACCTTTTAACGTAACTCTGTAATTTCTTCTGAAAGGCAGGTCTGAAAGCTTGTAAACTCAAATGAAAAAATTGACCCCAAAGTGACCTTCACTCCTTGGTATCACCAGCCATGTAGCAGCCAAGGGTTATTCTCTTGCAGTACCTATGTGCCACACCTTAAAAAATGGGATTTGTGCGGACATTTGCTCTTTTTCCTTGTTTATGCTTTGATACAATTACTGTGCATTGGTTTCTTTCTATAAAATGTGCACTAGAAGGTGTGATTGTTGTAACGCAGAGCCACTAACAAGTAAAAATGTAAATACTAAAAAAATAATCTGTGTTTTTTCTTTACTCCCCCAACCAGGCATGACCACATGGAATTTGAGTTACTTAAATGAGGAACACTCACATGTTTCAAAAATCAAACCGGGGGGAAAAAATCAGGTTTTTACATTCAAGCTGTCATTTGAATATTTATTTAATTTATGTTGAGCTTTGAAAATTACCTTTATCAACTAGTCAAGAAGCCATTATCTCTGTTCAAACAACACACTCTTGTGACCTTTGTTCAGGGGACTTCTTGCCTGGTCTTCAAGTCAGCCTTATAAGCTGCCCATTACAACAATATCAGACATTTTAAAGTAAAGGTTTAAGGAATTTCCAAGGTTATAACATCTACTGAAATAATTATTCTGTTAGTAACTTCTGTGCCTCTTTTACCATGCTCCTTACCATGAAAGTGCTTTTGTGTTTCTGAAATTATGGAATTACGTGGAGCAATAAAGGGCATTCTCACTTGCAGCCATCAATTGAAACTGTTTGTGTTTCCCTCTGCTCTTGCTTGACTTGCCTAAGAAACTGCAATTACGTTCTCTGCCAGGTACCTCTTAAAGGAAAAAGAACAAAGATTAAAAATTTTAATATCCCTGACATGGCAAACCAAAAGCACCAGTAGCTAGTTAATAATGGGCCCTTTAATGTGTAACCTTGAAGCTTTTTGTGTGATGATCCTTGTGGGGGATGTTTGCTGTTTTCAGGTATTGTGCTGAATCAAGACACCACCTGATGCCAGAAATCAGAGTTGGAGAGTGATAAGTGATTTTATCTATGCTGGTTCAGCTAAAGAGTTGCTTGTCGCATTGTCATGTGGATTAAAGAGAATGTTTGATGTATCCTAGAGGTTTGGTCAAACCAAATCACTGTTAAAGTGGTAAAGAAGCAAAGAATTTGTGAAATTAAGTGCTTCCAGTGCCTCTATTCTAGTTTAGCATCCCTCCTCACCTGCCTGTAGAAATCTTCCTCTCCCAGAAACAGCTTTAGCAATGCATTGTGCTAAAGAAAGTACTAATCTGGTTTGCACTGCATGCACTGCTCAAATTGTATTTCTTGTATGAACACATGTTGTCAATAATGGATTTGTTTCAGTGTGATCACAAGGCAGCAAAGTTCAGCATCTTGTGCTGGTGTGCTCCTAGATGTGGTGCTGGACTTCTGTCAAGAGGAATTGTAGTTAGTGGCTCACATAAAGAGAAAATACACACTACATTTTACTGGAGTCATTCTTATTAGGTAATTCCATGCATATGACCACTTACAAAATGCCCAGGTGGAATCTTCATCCTCAGGGTTACTCAAAAGCTCTCTGGATGTGGTCCTGAGCAAGGGGCTTTAGTGACCACGTTTCTAAAAATACTCTGTTGTAAAGTTCCAGTTAATAATAATAATAACAATAATAATAATAATAATAATAATAATAATAAAGTCACTGATTGCAAATTGAATATCACTAATGCGAATTGAAAATATTTTGTGATCTCCACAACCTTCAGAAAGCTGAACTTTCTGTCGCTTTATGCCCTGCTGTCAGCATGCTCAGACTATTTTAGGCTGCTTTCCTCAAGGAGCTACTTTGTTATTTCTCTTTCTAGGGCTGGAATTGTGAATTTGAACATCATAGCTGCCAGCAGGAGATTTGCAGGGAAGTGCCTCGAGTTCAGCATCCAGTTCCACTATTGAAACAGTGCCTGTGGGAACTCTGGCAAGTGATGCTGTTCATTGCATATGTCTCTTTCAAGTGTCATGTTTTCTGGTAATGTTTCTTTTATTCAAGTTAATTTTATAAGGCAATTGATACCTTTCATTTATTATACCTTATTTTTAATGTCTGATGTGTTTCAAGGAGAAGCTGCAGCCTTCTATAGGTGTGTACTTCTAGGCAAGAAGTTAACGATATAAGCAGACCCCCAAAACCCTCATAAATCTCTCAGTAGATTGGGTTAAATGTTTGATATATTTTAAGTATAAATACTGAAATTATTACCTTCAATAAAAATGAAAAGAAGGCAGAGTAGTTTCAGGAGTACAAGGTAGTAGTCAGAAACCACAGTGCTTCCTTATTCACATGCTGCTGTAATGTTAATTCCTCACTTCAAAATTGTGATGAAATTTGTATTATAACGTTTATCCTTTTCTTCTCCTTGTCTTCGTTCTGGGCTGCGATGTAACAAAAATATATCTTCATTTCTGAGCTATGAATAAAGTTTTGCAGAGTGTGCAGATAACTTCAGGCTGTGCCTCTTGCAGGAGTGGCATAAGCACTTGGGTTCACTAGAGGTCACACTTCTTTTACTCCTCCCTGTCTGCAAGACAGACTGCTGCTCCTCACAGAGATGTGCTGGCAGGCTGTGCTCCTGTCATGTTATTTACCCAGCAAAGTGACATTTTCCCTGCTATTTTTCCTGCCATATAGTTTTCCTGCTAGGATGAATTATTAGGAAAAGAAGATAACAGCTCAGAAATGTGTGTTTATTTAAGATCAAACACAGGGCACTTCCTTAGCTCTGGAACATTTAGAGCTAAGAGTTTAGAGTAGTCAGCAAAGAGCATGTCTGTACTTCAAATGCATTTTACTTTTTGTAGTCAATACAGAATTACAATTCCCTGTAATTCTGTACAGGGTATAGCAGTATTAAGTGGCTTTTTAATGATTTTCAAAAAAAAACCCAAAAAAAACCCCCAAAAAACAAAATAAAACAAATAACAACAACAAAAAACCACCCAAACCTTTTAAAGATTAAACTGAGAAATGATGACAAATAAATGACGTGTGGCAGACTGAAAATACAATATCTAAAAGTGATCTCATGGATTTTTGTCTGACAGTATCTCCACAGGATTCAGTTGTCAGAGAATCCTAAAATGGTCTGGTTTGGAAGGGACCTTAAAACTCATCCAATTCCTCCCTTCCCCTCCCAAAGGAGTCCCTGCTGCCACCTACCAGCCTGGGGACTGCTGTGGTGGCAGGGAAAAGTGATGGGGAGGAATAATTGGCAGCCCCAAATCCGTGTGTGGGAGCAGCTCTCAGTGCAGGGCACAGCACCGGGTCGGGAGGTGGCAGTGCCTGCTCCACAGTGCCCTGTGGAGTGCTCTACTCCAGTCCTACCTAATTCTGTATTCATTAGTCTGCATAAAATTAAATCATATTAAGGCATATTATTGAACAAGCTGATTTAATTTAACTGGAGTTTATTTGCTTTCAAGTTGTTACATTATCTTTTAAAATTAGGCAAATTAAATCAGCTGGTCAAGCTCTGAGGTGAAGGCTGAGAAGGAAACAAACCCAAAACATAATGAAAACATGGATTCCTAAACAAACAAATGCCTTTTTCAGGCATGCTAATTTCAGGGAATGCTAATGGAAACTTAATGCATGCACCAGAAACTACACTGCAAGAATATTAATAGCATGGTACATAGGAAAATAGAGATACAGTGTTTCAGTGCTTCACTTCTGTAGGTATATTTTTCCTGCTAGGATGAATTATTAGGAAAAGAAGATAACAGCTCAGAAATGTGTGTTTATTTAAGATCAAACACAGGGCACTTCCTCAGCTCTGGAACATTTAGAGCTAAGAGTTTAGAGTACTCAGTAATGAGCATGTCTGTACTTCAAATGCGTTTTACTTTTTGTAGTCAAACATTTCACAGGTAATACCATCTAAATTATTTTAGTGTACTTTAGATGTTGTTGTTTCAATGTTTCAGAGGTAAGTTATTTCCACTAGGAGTTGAGACTCATGGCCATTTAAATGAGTTAATATTTTTGAGAAATTAAGAGGAATTCTGATTACCAAAGGGAAATATGCACACAAGTCTTTCACAAGGATTATTTCCTGAAAGAGTAAGTTGGAGCAAAGGTCTGCTTGCTTCATGGTCTTGAAGCAGAAGATTACGTTTTTTAAAATTATTTATACACCCAAGTTTTTTATATTTAGGGAAAAAAAAAAAAAAGATTGCTATTATATTGTTATTTGTGGGAGCCTTTGGAAGATCTTATTTCCCTAAGTGATGTGCTACTGAAAATGCTTCATTTATTTTGTATTTGTTCTGTCACTTATTTGTAGTGGAATCCAGCATGGATTCTTAAAGCAGCCTATGAAGCATTTTTCTTAAGACCTGATCTTAATTTGTTCTTGTCAACAAGCAGCATCTAAGTACTCATTTAAGAGGATTCCTACTGCACAGACGCATCCAAAATTTAATGTTTGTTTAAAACACAGATTCTTACACAAATTCCTTCTCCCCTCAATTCTTTAGCTGAGAAATGACACATGTAATTTTCAATGGCATGTCAATAGCATAATACTTTGTACTGTGGGATTAACAAAACAGACTACACTGACATTGTACAGACACTTGTCACTGCTCTGGTTCAACTGAATAGATTCTCAATATTCTCATGCCAAATTGTTTGCCATAACTTATTGAGTCAGAATAATGTTACATTCACATCAAGATATTTTCCTCTACTGCAAAATGACTGGTTTCAGAGGATTTACATCAGGAAGGAATTTAGTTTGAGAACGCTAATAGTATTTTCTATTTGAAGACTTTTCTCCATGTCAGTGTAATTCTCCTTTTCCTGAGTTTTTGTACCATATCATATTTGAAAGCTGTTTCTTTGAGTTTGCTCTTTGCATGTTGCACTTAAACCTTCTGCCCAGCTCTGCCTTTCTAACTTGGGCCACCTTTGCATCTTCTTGCTCTGAAGGTTCTCTTGCTCTAACTTCTGATGGCTCATTAGTTCCACACTGATCCTCTTTTAAGCCTGCTCTTGGTCATTCCCACTCACAAAGGGGGTGTTCTTGCAGGCTGCCTACAACCAGTACATGGCAGGCACCTGCCCAGGGACATGAGTGTGCATTGTAATCATCTCTAAGTTTGTGATGTATGGCTGGACACACTGGACAAGGACTCAGCATTCCTCTTGCCTTCCTTCTGCCATCTTCCCAGCTGAAAGGACTGCCTACGGAATGACCTTCTGCTTTTCCAAAGTTATTCAGCACCATATGCCCTGTATCCAGACTTCCTTGGAATAAGTAGATATGAAAGGCTTAGCTTGTCTGTGCTGTGGATTCCACGTTGTGGAATGGGTAATAAAAATTCCTGGCTTCTTGGAAATGGCATGCATTATAATGGCATAAAGGGAATAGGGGATTCTGAGCTTCTTCCATGTGCAATTAAAAGCAAAATTCTGTTATGAGTTGAACACAGACTTTTCTCTCCATTAGCTAGTTTTCCATGTCTTTTGCATGTAAAGAGAGTTGTTCAGCACTACACACATAACCTTTTTCTTTTTTCCCCTATGAGAATCTGCTTTAATGCAATAAATCCACCACAAAGCCCATAATACCCGAAATAAACTTTACTTGCACCTGCCATCTTCTATTCCAAATACCATCTCTATTAAAACACTCCTCAATACTCTGTATGTAGCATCTCAACCAAACTGAATTATTTCATCTGTCACGAAGGGATTAAACATGTCAACAGTAATTATCTTTGCCTTAATCTCTGGCAGTTGATTTTCCTTAAATATGCTCAGAGGTTCATTATAACTTTCTCACTGAATCTCTTGCTGCATAAATCTACCAAGGTATCACTTGCTGGCATAGCAAGTGCTGACACATGTATCCACTCTTGCAAACCCAAGATGGTCAGGAGGGTTTTACGCATAAATTCTATTCTGTGTTGTTCTAGTTAAAATCCCAGTGGAGTTTACACTTTGCTTGGAAGCCTGTTAGACTGCTGGAAAGTGATCCTAACCTATGAGAGGACTGAGAATTTTTGCAGAGCTTTGTGTTATTAATATGAAATACTTAGTGCTTTGAATTCTAATGGCAGTCAAGCTTTACTGGCAGACAAGCTTTTAACTAGAAGAACTGGCAGTGAGGACAAGAGAGCAAGCAAGAAGAATTACTAACCTGATATTTAAATTTCATAGATTTTTAAAAGATACATGGACCCCCAAGCAGTGGGCTCCTGAGAGTTTCAGTTCATACAATGACTGAATAATATTTTGCAGACAAAATATTTCAAGTGCTATTTTTTCAAAACCTACTAGTAATTATTGCTATTAAAAACAGTTTAACTTCATGTCATGATTAATTAACAAGTTTAGTTACTTAAAATGACTATAAAATATCACTTACCAACACCTTGAAATAAAGGTTTTGATAAAAAATCACAGAAGTCAAGAGAAATAAAAAATTTTGTTAATATCAAGTTTTAAAGGGTGGTGCTTTTTTAATATTAAAGCCATGTTTCACTCTTTTGAAATACTTGTACTGGAAAAAAGTGCATCATCAAATATACATTAACCTAAAACTGCATGAAAAGATAAGTACAGTCCTCTGTTATTAAAGAAAACTTGTGTTTATTATGTTTATACTATATTCCTGATGGAAGGCTAGCAATTAAAGCTAATAACTAGACAAATACATTTAGGGTTCTCTCTGGACATTACAATATTCCAGATAAGGTTTTTGGCATAGGCAGTACAATGCAGTAAAATACTTGTGCTCCAGGAAGGCATAGAGGATGACAAATACACATTGTGCTGTGCCCATCAGAATAAAATCCTGTTTGCTCTTCTTGGCAGACTCTCCAGTTCTTCATAGAAATGGTAAATCTCTGAGGATATTTTCTTGGGAAGACACAAAAAAAACCCTCCTAAACAATAGCGTTAAATGCATTTGAATATTCATTTCTTAGCTATCTTGTTCTGTTTTGTTTCTTTCCCCTCAGAGAACACAGGAAAATGCGTGGTGCACTAACAAAGAGCCTTTTTTTTTCCTTCTGAATAATCTGACACAGGGAAATTCTGCATGCAGTGACGATGATGGTGAAGTGGGGTTTTCTCTGTGAATCCCCTGCTGGCTGCACTCCAGAACGTGGGCTGTCAGTCAGGTAGGGGCCATGTGCAGGGCTGGCTTCTCTTCCCCCTGAAGCGTTTAGCCACAACAGAGAGTTGTCCATTAAAATGACAGGGGCCTGGAAAGAGCTGGGCAGGCTGAGCTCCGAGATGGTGCAGACTGGGCTGTGAACAGGCAGGCAGGCACCTTTTCCAAGCACCATCTACCCTGAGGGAAGCTCCCTGAGCATCCTCACCAGCCAGGAATGCCTTCGTGTTAGTTTAATGAAGGCAAGCTCCTCCTGAGAGAACTTCGTGGCATGAAATGATGCTCTGCGACGTGTGGTTTGTCACCAGGCTGGGACAGCAACCAGCTGGTTTTACACCTATTTCCTCCTGCTGTTTCTTGTCTGAGTTACAGCAGCATCCAGGAGCATCAGCTGAAATAAAGTCTGTTTTCATATGGTGCTCACCACCACAAAATACACAAGGATGGGTTTTCCAGCAATCAGGTTCTTATTGGAAAGATGACCTTAGATCTTCTAGAATTCTTGCTCTCTTCTGTGGATTGTGGACTTTAGATACTGAGTCCCTTCCCCCTAGCCAAGCCCATTCCACCTTCCCATTCCAGCCTCTCCAAACAGCTGCCTCTGCCTGTGCCTGGGATTATTTTAAACTTTCTGCATTATAGATAAGCAAACATTCATTGGGCCAGAGTGAAAAAGCATAAGAATGTGTCACAGCACCTTCATCTGTGAGAACGTACTCCTGGTGCCTTCAGTGATTACTTCACACAAAATACCTGGTTAGCATAGGGCAAGAATGGCAGTTGGATTCCCTCATTTTTATATTGTAATGTTTTTCTTTCCTAATAAAAAGTCAGTTATGCTTTACAAGTGAAAGAGTTTCAACCAAAAACTGTTCTCCTGTGCTTAAGGCCATCATAAGGAAACAGGACAGAAAAGTTCAAATGCCCCTGTGTAGAGAAGAACTTCAACTATCTTACTAGGGAGGATTTCCCTAGATTAATTTCATGGAATGGAGCAGAGGTACTATATTGTAGAAGATGGTGTAGACCAAAAAATCCTGAGGGAAAGAAGTTTCTGCTTATCAAAATTACAGAGGCCTGGGAGGGTGAGGGTTCAGCTTACTGAGTATGTTAAGAGCTCAGTTTTTTACCATCTCTTGAGCTTGTAGTAGCAAGAATATGTTCTCTTTATTCATTTAGCCTAGATACCCATTGCTTCCTTAATCTATTTAAATTAGTATCTTTACATTAAGAAAAGCTAAATTCTGAAGTGTTTTTTATCTTGAGGGGGGAAGATTGAAAGATTCAGACACGTCTCCGTTCTCCGTTTCCCCACATTCAACAAATCTGTGCAAGAACAGATTCAACAAATCTGTGGAAGTCAGCACCACTGCTGGTTTTTAGTTCACAACTCAACAGCTGGATTTCATCTGAACATATGATCAAAGAGAGACACTATCAGGTAAGCAATGCTCAATATTTTTCTTTTAGAATGTATAGTATGCACAAACTAGCATTGACAGACAAGTTTCAAGCAATTAAATAGATGAATCAATGTCCTGATTAAAGCAGGAGATTTGGGTGGAAGCAGGGTCAGGTTCATTCTGTTATGAAAAGACAAAAACTCCCTATTCTGTGAGCTCCAGGGAGCAAAGAAGTGCTCCCAAAGGAAATACAGTCTGACTATGGATTGGTATTGACATGGAAAGCTATTTCTGTGTTGGAAAAGACGTGATGGAGGTTTTGTGTACCAAAACTCACCAATTACCTTGGTGGCAGTGCTAGTAGTGCCTTAAGTGGCCTTTTCACTCAGGCCAGATTGCTGTAGGAAATTTTGTTTTCCTTCACCTAATTGCTGGAATGAGGCTGAGTGTGTCCAAAGCCAGTCCATGGGGATGGTTTGCCAGGGTGAGTGACAGGCTGTTGGGTTGGAGATAAGCATGTTTCTTCAGCTGTTTGCAGAAAGTCCTGCCTCATGTTGAATCATTTCTCTCTGTAATCAGCAAATCACAGATCAAGATAAACACTGGTATGGAGTCAATGAACCTAATTTTTATTTTTATAATTAAACTTGAGAGCCACCTGATTCTGCATTGAATCAAGACTATAATTTCAGCAGTAAACATCTGATATTTTATTGTAATGAGGAAGCTAAATATGAATAGAGCCACATTTTTGATTAATTAGAATTTTGTTGCCAAGGAATTAATCTGTTTTCCCTTCTCTGTGGAAGAAAACCCCAACCCTCTCTAAAATGAGTTTCTCAGTAGGGATAATTATGAAATGTTGAGTGAACTCCAGCAGCAGACATGTTTCAATGTTTCTTTGTTTTCCTGGAGCAAGGGGAATATGGGAGAGAATAGATGACCATTAAATACTGACTATGGCTGTTACTTTTCCTGATAATAGCATGACACAAAACCTAGTCCTGGACCTAGGACTTCCCAGCCATTTAGCTATTTCTGGGTGAGACAAGAGCGAGTTTAGCTCAGGCTGTATTAACTCAGACCCATATTCATGCAGAAATGGCTCCAGGCTAGAAGTCTGTACTAGTTAGCTGCTGCTGTATCAACAGAAGAGCTGCTGTAGTAATACACTACATGACTGTGCTTCCTTGGATGATCCTTTGGACTGATTCCCATCTTCTCATGAGGCAATGGGGGTGATGCTAGCAGAACTGACAAGCCCCCAAACTGAGTTAACTGTACTGAAGTAAACTTTGCTGAATTACTTGTGATTTATGGATGTGAATCCATTTGTGCACACGGCAAGCTAATGTGTAATTTCCATGGTTATGAAACTACTTAGTATCTTAAAGCATTGCTTTCTGTCATTACTTATGGCAGCAGGGGATGCATTTCATTTCTCCTAAGGTTAAGGGAAGAAATGCTTTTTCTTTGCTACAAAAAGCTACCACACTTGCAGGATTTGCAGTAAGCAATGTGCCTGTTGCCATGTTCCCGCTTTAATATGTCTCTGTAGGATGCAGAAAGCTGAGTTCAAAATAGGGATAACCAGGCAGCATTAGAACATTCAAAAGGATACTGTCTCCATATCAGAAGTGCAGATCCAAATGCTGCAGTTCAAGCTCACCAATATTGATTCAGATGTGAGTAATTGAAACTTGCTGTCACTGCATGCTTCTAGCAAAGTGTGAAATTGAGGAACTGGAAGACAATACCAAACGCATGGATGCATGACTGCAGCCTTGAGTGCTTTCCTTGTGGGTGACTGAAGGATTTTATTGCCTGGCTACCCACAGAGGAGAGAGCAAAGAAACTCTTAGGCATGAGAATACTTTGAGTCCTAAACTTTACTTCTTCATTTTACTGTTAACTAAAAAAAAAAAAACCCCAACCCAAAGCCCCGTGTAAGTTTGATTAATGTATAATAAGCAGTTAAGTCTTGCTGTTAACATAGTTGAGACTCTACTGTTGATATTGTTAAATCTCTTTCTGTCAAAGAGGTATAATGTAATTTTTCTTGTGTGAGTGATGACATACATGGATTGAAAACTTGAACATGATGATCTGGGCTATTTCTTAGGAAAATGTTTGTGATTAAATAAGGATTGGGTTGTTTTGTCCTCCAGCTCATACTATGCAAAGGGCTCTCCCCATACAGAAAAACTTGTCTGAAGATTTTCTGCTGTATTAATGATTTCTCCAGTTGTAGGGAGAGGGATGAAGAAAAAAAAAGGCCCTTGTCCCTTTAAGAGCCATGTAAAAGAGCACCAAATAAGTTTGCTCAGTATACAGAGTTCTTGTCAATAAGGTATTAGTTCTTGAGTACTAGGTCCTAAATAGTGAATGGAAAATCTAGTATCTGCAGTAAAATATAATAGACTGTTCTGTGTTAGGTCTAGCTAGACCCTGAATATAGCAACTTGGTAAGAAGCTACCTCCAAAGACAATTTCTATTTTTGCCTGTTTGAGCAAGCAGGACATGGTTTATTTTGAGCTACAAATTTTTTGTGAACTCAAATTTTATCCTTCTAGGACAGGGAAAGTAATTTTATTCCATTCTGGTCAGGTACATTTATGTCTCATGGAAACAGGGAACAAATGCGATTTAAATTAAAGTACCTCAGTATACATATTTATCATTTCCTGCATCCTTTTGAAAAAGTACAAAATGTTGTACACATCCTAGGAATTGCAGCCAAACAGTCTTTTGGCTAAGAGGAAGTAAATGAATACAGTGAATCCAAATTTCTTCTCTGGTCAGTTCAAAATGCAGGTATCCTACTAAAATCCATAATCATCCTTAACTCTGAAACCTTGTAAACATCTGGTTATGAAGTGAAACAAACAGTAGGTTGAAATTGACTGCTAACTCATGCATATATTTTGTTTTCTTTCTTGCTTTGATTAATATTTTATTCCTAAACAATGTTTTGAACACCTCTGAGACTATTGTTACAGGAGCTATATTGTGAAACAATGACAGATGGTGAATGAGGAGAACCTTTTTCATAAATCATTTCCCTTTGCAATGCTTTTATTTTATCTTCTGTAAAATAATTAGGTAAAATTATAATATTCTTTCTGGTACTAATGAGAAAATCTGTAAACAAATGAATTCTTTGACTCCAGGCAGTTGCATTTTACCTACCATCCTTCAAAATTAAAAAAAAAAAAATGTATCAGAAGCTTGAAGTGGTGTCTCTTCCTGGTTGCTAGCAAATTTGCTTCTTCTTCTTTCACAATTTCATCACAGATACAGGCCTCAAACCTTCCAGTGTTAATATTGAAACTGCTATTTTGGGTTAAAAAAAAGGTCCTTCCAGTCTATTAGAGTGTAACAGTATCATTTCATTCCACATGCTACCTCCTTAAAAGGTTGTCACAGCAGCAGTAAACCCAAGATTAGTTAAAAGCCATGACAAAATTGTAACATTCTTATACATAAGAAAACAGGCGATGAAAGATTTCCACCCCACTGAAAATTCCTGCTCTCTTACATCTTCTTAACTGACACTTAGTGCTTGGATAATAATGAGCACATAGGAAAAAAAGATTATAGCTTTATGTTAGTGACAGTAGAGTTATGGCTGAAGAGCTGCTTTCATTCTAAGCCTTCATTTTCAGCACTTACAGCTTCTGAATATATTACCCTTTGGGCTTCCATTATACATGCTTGCTTTCCTCCCAAAAGGTGGTTTGTGACTTTTTTGTTTAGTCTTTTTTTTTTTCATTACATTTTCTTGGCTATTTATTTGATATCTAAACATGGAGGAAAGTATCCTCACTATTTCATCAATAGTTCAGATTTTTTTTCCTGCACGTTGGTGCTGGTGTTTCTGCAGAACATCTGTCTTTGATACAGTAGAGGAAAATTATTTTATAGATAACTATGTAAAGTTCTTAAAACCTGCCTCTTCTGTTTTGGTTTTTACTTCTTGAAATAAGCATGGAATTTGTCCTTAGAAAAAGAATCCTGATGCATGATATCATAGTTAAAAATGGAAATGTGTGCTAACTTATTCACAAAGTTTCTCTGTGTGAATAGTGGCTACACATATCTGAGTAAAAAGAATAGATGATTTCTGACAGTTTAGAGCAGGACTTCACTCTCCTTTATGAAGTGGTGGGAAAAGAGCATCTGTTTCACCAAGTACGATAAATAAAGGCCAGACTTCATACACAGTTTCAGTTTTGGATTTTGTAATGCTCACAAACAATAGCCTTCCTTTATTTATGTACAGTTTAGATTAGTGGGCCTGATCTAGGGAAAATGATGAGGAATCAGGAAAGTCAAACCCACTGCTATGGGTTCCTGATGGAGGCCCCAGCTGTCAGCCCCAACAATAATAATTTCAGTCTCTTGGCTTTCAGTGGAAATGGATTAACTCAAAAGATGAATTAACATCAAGGGTTTTGTATTTGAGTGAGAAGCTATTCCATGTCCCTGTGCACATGCACAAAAAGAATGAAGGATCAGCAAAAAGAACCAGAGATCATTAAACAAAAACAAAACCTCAATCCTGAGTGGAAAGTTTCTCTCATACAATCATCATTTACAGTCTTTCTAAAGTTCTTTAAGAATGTGAGTGTTGTTTATTTGAGAACTTTTATAGATACTTTGTTATGTTTTTAACTACTGTTAGGTACAGGTTCAATAATATACCAATATTGTCCATTGTAATTCTAAAACAAAAGGGTTTTTTGTAGAGAAAAAATCATCTGGAGATAGCAAATTGTTAATATTTGTACTACTTGTGTTCCTAGGACCAACTTTTCTGTAGTTCTTGACCCAGCTGGGACTGGCAGTAGCATCTCGAAGTAACAAAACATATCTGAGTAAGGTTCTCCTCATCCTTAGGGCCTCTCCAAGGCCATAATTTAACAGGGAAGATGGTCCTGGCAATTCTGCTGAATTCATTAGGACTGGGAATATGGTTTGTTTGTTTGCTTGCTTGCTTGTTCCTATTAGCTATGCCCAATTAAAAAGCATTTAAATAAACACGTGAAGACTTCAGAATTGTCATGTCTCAGGCAGTGAGAATCCATGGAGCTCCCCTACGAAGGACATAAACAGATATTAACTCTACAGAAATACTATCTTGTCTTTCCAAGTTAACATGGGGTGTTGTGAGGAGAGATAGATCAAGGAAAATCCAAGGCTATGGAGCACTGCAAGCTGTGAGCAAAACTCCCGCACTCATAAACCTAACCATGACATCTGACTGCTGCTAGAAACAGCATCTCTTTGGAACAAGGGGTAGTTACGACAGAGATCCCATAAAAGTGATGGCCTCAGAAATACATGGGCTTCTTCTAAAAGAAACAGTATGAGTCTAAGACACAGTACTATCCCTTCTCTTCCTTCTTTTCCATAATTTCTCCCCCGCTCCCCTTCCTCAAATCTCTCACAATAGCTTGGTCAACAGCATTTTCTTGCTTCATTGGTTTTGAAAAGGACTTGCTCTTCCCTGCTGTTAGATTATTTCCAGGAGACCGTCTCAGGTCAATAGTCATAACATTCTTTGCTTCACTCCCCCTCTCCCCTACCCAGAAAGAAAAATAATAAAATTAAACCAAAATAAATTAACAAATTAAGTTTGGAAGTGGAAAAGGCAAGCATGTTTGTGTTTACAGGATTGGTCCAGCAATTTAGGGTATGGATTATTTTTGTGTTCAAGAACCTGGTCTCTGCATGCAATTCCCATAGAGAAATTTCTCCTACAAGGCATAAACAGTAGCAAAGAAATATAGAGACTTTTTATTGGTATTTATTTTATTTCAATCCTCAAGAAAGAAAAAGATTCCTTCCTTCAAAAAACCTAGGAGACATTGACTGTAAAGAAGAACTTAGCCAAAATAAACATCATGCAGTTGTGGTTACCTTGGACCTTGAGGTTCTCTAGGTTTTTTCCCTACTCTTCTTCAGCTTTAACAGTGTATAAAAGGGCAGAAAGATGTTCCCCTAAGGCACAAGGTGATGAGCACTGCAGAGGGCAGGTCCTGCCCATGCCGTGGCTCCTGCTCTTTCTCATGCTCCTGGTTCATTCAGCACTCATGGTAATGACTGGTTCATACACAGAGGTGTTCAGTGCACGTTTCCCACCTGGGGCTCGCCTCCAACTGTTCTTCCCTCCCCCTGCATATCTTCTGCATTTAAAGGTGTCACAGCTTAGGACTGCCAGTATAAAATAAATGTATTAGGTTTGTTTGGCACTGCAGTAAATTCCGGTAAATGTTCGGATGGGCTTTAATTTTCTGTAACTGCTTGAACTGATTCAAGTAGCACAGGAGCAGGTACTCACAAAGAAAGAAAGACAGTTCCTGTTAACTGAAATGAAAATTTAGTTATATGGTGTTTAAACAGGGCAAGGTGTGATAACTAACAACCATTGATAGTTTTACAGTTTACAAAAAAGGGGAAAGATCATAGCAGGTGGATTTGACAGCAGCAGGAGTAAACAAGAAGACAACTCAGTATCCAGCTAATCTGTCGTGGGAACAAACATGTTACCTTTATTCCTTTATTCTTCAAAATCTGATTATAACTGTCTTTGATGTGCATTTTAGTTGTTATCTGTGTGTGCTACTGTAGGGTCACAGAGTTATCCAGCAGCCAAGATTTTTGTGGTGAAGCCCAGTTTGGGAGCTTGAATTTTGCAGACCTATCAAAAGCTTCCATTTTTTTCTTTTCTGTATATTTTTTTGCCTACTTATAATCTATATACTGCAGGAGCAAAGAGATTGTTTTGATCTTATATTCATTACCACTCATTAAAACTTTTAGTTCAAGTTTTTGCTTGTACTTTTGTAGCTGAAAAATTCAGTTTCTGTTGATGACAACTGCTGGTGCACAAGCATCTGCTATACAAAAGGTTTTGGGGAAAAAAAAAAAAAGATAAGTTTTTGCTGGAACAGCCCCTATTTTAAAGATGGTTGTCTTGCTCATACAAGAAAACTAAACATAAATGTATCAGATAATTATCCACATATTGAGGGAATGTCTTAATTTGAAGCTGTGGAGAATGAGTCAGGGTATGTGACTTTCTGAGTTGAAGTTTCAAGTTCTGGTTCAAGCCAGAAAGAATATAAATTCTTTGAGTCTGGACCTTTTGCAACACACAACTGTTTGTTACCCAAAGGTATTTCACTGAGTATAACTCAGTGAGGGGCTGAGGGTGGAAGGCATCTCTGGAGGTCATTTAGTTTAGCCCCCTGCTCAAACAGAGTCAGCCACATCAGAAACCTGTTCCTGCATTTCATCACACTTAAAGAAAGAAAAAAAAAAAAAAAAAAGCAAAGGAAAAAAGCAAAACCAACCCAACAAATACACCAAAAAAAAAAAAAAAACAAACCAAAACACATCCCCAAAAAAACCCAAAAAACATCAAACCAACGCTTTAAAAATATTGAACCAGATTTTCCTGTATTTCAGCTCAGGCCCATTTCTTCTTGTCCTTTCACTAGGCAGCAATGAGAAGAGTTTTGCTTTGTTTTTCTCCCTGTATCCTTATGGGAATTCCCACACAGTTTTACCTATTTCAGTGGAAAGAGATGAGGAAATGGTGTGGGATGCCTGGATGCCTGTGATGCCCAGCTGTTTATTTTCAGAAGAAGCCTTGGGAGTATTCACTCTCTTTCTGATACAAGAACAAGAGGCACTGCCTGGCTCAGGCTATGAGCTACAAATTGCTGGAAGCTGGGACTACACAGTACATAAATGTAAGTGTGCTTGGTTTGCTCCTGTATCTCCTCACAGACTTTGGTTACTGAGCTCTGTTGGGGATATGACTTTGAACAAAATTGCATTTTGGCATGACTTGGTACATCTGCTTTTACTTTCTAACACTTTAGAGAAGTTTCAGAGGGATAGATGCCCCCCTACAGGAAAGAAAAAAATGCTCCTAGATGTTTATCTTGAAGCTGGATTATTATAATTGTAAATAAAGGCTAATATGCATGTATTATAACTCAGGTTTTGTTTGCTTTTTATAGAGTGTGAAATGAGCTTCCACTGGTAATTGCAGGTTTTCTTGATTGATGTGAAGCTATTTTTTTCTGTAAGCAGATACTTCTCAGTTTCTAGCTTTGTTCAAAGTATGAATAAAAAAAAAACTATTTGGAAAAAAAATTGAATTGCAAAGAGGCTCATTTCCTTATGCCTCAGGACAGTAAGAACTTCTGAGTTAGGAAATTACATGTCCTTAACATGACTGTTGACTCTTGCATTGAATGAAAGCTGTACATCAAGAGGGATCTCTCATTACATGATTACAGCACATATTCTCCTTGGAAGACACAAGGCACTTCCCTTTTGGATCCTGCTTATGAATTTTTACAGCTTGGAGAACTGCAAATGTGCTTGAGAGGAAAGTGTATCTGTGACCAATGGAAACACAAAATGGGAAGAAAAGTTGCAAGACTTCACAGACCTCCTGAAATTCCATGTCCCTGTGCATCAAAGGCTTTGCCTCCTTTCTGAAAGATGCTGTCTTCATCACTGCACGTGATACTGCATCCTTTGGGATTCATTCTGCCAGCTATCAATAGAATTATTTATATACAAAACTTGTCAGGTTAGCAAAGGCACAGGAATGCAGCTGATCTTTAAAGAGGTAAGTGCATTTATATGTTCTGTACATTGTGCATTCCAGTGAGAACTAAGACTTCTTTCCTTGCTGTGCCCTCTGTGTTCAGAGACTGGGTTTGATTCTGAGCAGGAGAGCATTTCTCCAACTCTACAGTCCTGGCTATGTGACTTCAATGTGGTAATTTGTAAAGAAAATCCATTTCAGTACAAAAAGTGTTCTGTAAAATCTGTTACCTCTAAAGGCCGAAATTAACAGAACAACACTTTTTTTTTTTTTTCAGTCTGATCTATTCCCTGTTTATTTCTGCTACCATGTTGTCATTGCATCCAATCTGTCTGTATATAAGCAGTTGTAAACACTTCTTACCAATTTTCCAGTACTGTGAATTGCCTTGAAGGCACATGGGATAGATAGAAAGAGGAAAACAGGGGATTTTCCATATGGTCTGAATAGTATATGATATTTTGAGAAGGCTATTTCCCATTTATATCCATTCATCTCTTTGAATTTCAGTCTTTAAATTATTACCTTTACTCTCAGGACTGCTGTGAGGCTTAATTCATTAATGTCCATAGAGTGCTTTGAAATCCTTAGATAAAAGAGAGTATAGAAGTGGAAAATATTAAAGCAAAAATGTGAAGTCACAACCTCTCTCTTCCTTACCTCACCTGTTCATGAAGATCTTTATAATCATATAAACTTACCTTAGAATCAAGGCAAACATATTTTCCTTTGATGTACAGATAACATAAGGTTGCAAATGCCCATTTTTAAAAGAATCTTTTTCATATTAACAAATTTAATGTAAAAACTTCTTAGCAATGTTTTAAATCTTCTGTTCTGTGCTTCCCCAATTAAAAATGTGGTCCTGGTTATATCCAGCTGAATTTTGTAGGTCTGCATCAATGCTGAAAGATTTACACTGCTCTCTCTATAGGCTCACATTAGGAAAACAGAAGTTCCTCTACCAGGTTTATATCACTTCAGACTGTAAAATAATTGGCCTAATATGATCTTGTCAAAATACATAATTTTGTTTTCTAAATGTGAACCATCTTCTCTATCTTAAGATCTGCACTGGTTTTTGTAAAGCAGATTCCTCATTTTCACGGAATGATTGGATAATTCAGGTTAGAATGGCCTTAGAAGATCTCTAGTTCAAACTTTTGCTCCAAGCAAGGACATCAGATCAGGTTTCTCAGTGATTTATCCAGGCACAGAGTATATTTGCCTACCAACTTCTATCTGGAGCCACCAGGTCATCCATTAACTCAGTTGCCTCTGTTTCCATCTCTGAAGCTGTAAGACTGTCCATGGCCATTCTCAGTAACTTCTTTTTCCCTAGAAAGAAGATTGGAGAGAGGGGAGAGCAGGGTAAGAACTGTTAATAAGCCTCAGGGAACTGTAAGTAAACTTTTTGGAGACCTTGGAGTACACATATTTAAGGACAGAGTCAGATCAAGGAAATAAAAGTTGCCACCTCACCTTCTTGGTTTGGATATTGGAAGTCCCATTCTCCAGGCCTGCTAAAAGAAGAAAATCCCTTTTGGCTGTAGCCACTAACTAAAATCTGTGGAAAGCTGCTTTTTCCAGGCATTTGTGATCACCCTCATGATATACATCAGGCATCCCATCCCGTCTTTCACTGTCTCCAAGAGGAAAGGCTCAGTTTCCTGTCTTCTGAGTCAGCATGAAAAGACTGACCTGCTGCAGAAGGTTTCAGTTTTCTCTCCAGTGTTGATCTTACAGCCCCTGGCTGGGCAATGCTTTGTGGGATTGCAATCTTTACTGACAAACAGGATGGAGAACTCTTCAGCAGCAGGGAAATCCTCACCATTCAATGCTCTGTTACAACATTCCAGATACCCAGATTGTCCAAGAAAGAGCAGCCAGTCATGTCTTCAAAAAGATAGTGTCTCTCATCTTCCCAGTGGAGTTCATATTCATTTCTGACAAAAGCCAGTGTATTTCAGAAATTCCCCTTTCTGCTGCTGCTGCTGCTGGGACATTATCCTGTTCTTCCAGTTCAGCCATTCAAAGTCAGTAGGAAAGTTTACTGACCTCTTTATTTGCAGACAGAGCAGATATCTACAAGCCAGTGGTAGAGAGCAGCTAGTTTCAACCCATATTTAAATACTCAAATAAGCATATGGTAATTCAGATTTCTCTTTAAACTTCAGGTCTGAAAGTTTCTCCTGTATTACATAGGCATGTGTTGATAAAATCTGGAATTTTGAGTTGACTGTAATATTGCTACTAGATATTAGGCTCGGGCTGTTTTACCACCACTTCATCCTCAAAGAAGAATTAATCATTGACTTAAGTAGAATGCTAATATGAATGATTGTGCTGTTATGCATATATTGATTTATTTAACTTTTTCAGCCTTCTAGGTCCCTTTTGAAAACAAGTTTAGCCAACCAAATGTAACAAGCTTTTACTTGAGTGTGTATAAACGTTAAGTAAACAAAATATTTTTGCTGCTTATGCTTGCAGTATTCAGCTTCATTAAACATGTTTGTATGCAGTCTACGGCCTTTTGCAGAATACATGACTAACTTGTGAGGCACATTTCATTCAGATAAAAGAAAACACAGAGTTCTGGAGAACTCTTTTGAATGCAGCTCTCTCCCAAGGCACTCTCAAGGTGTCCTGTTCAAGCAAAACAGAGAGCTCAAATCTTGAAATCTGTGAGGAGAAAAAGGACTGGTTTAACCTGAGTCAGCAGCCAAGCCCCTCACAGCCCTTCACTCACTGCCCCAGCTGTGGGATCAGGGAGAGAATCAAAAGAGTAAAAACTTGTGGGTTGAGATAAAGACAGTTTCTTAGGGAAAGCAAAACTATGCACACAAGCCAAGCAAAACAAGAATTAATTCCCTGCTTCCCATGGGCAGGCAGGTGTTCAGTCACCTGCAGGGTGAAACAGTTACTTGGGAAGACAAACCCCATCACCCCAAACATCTCCCTTCCTCCTTCTTCCCCCCATTTTATATCCTGAGCTCAATTTCACATGGTCTGGAATATCCCTTTGGTCAGTTGGGGTCACCAGTTCTGGCTGTGTCTCTTCCCAACTCCCCAATTTCCTCATCAGCGTGGCCATACAAAAAGCAGAAAAGGCCTTGTCTCTGTGTAAGCCCTACTCAGGCATAACAAAAATATACTATCAATATTACTATTAATATCTATATTACTGTGTTTTCAGCACAAATCCAACATACAGCTCAGCACAATCCTAACTTAATGTTTGCAAAGTGTTTACAGTAAGGATGACCATGGAAGATGCTGGCTGTCCACAGACACAGGCCATGGAGGGAGCCAGTTACTTTGAAGATACAAACATTCTAACCATGGAAATACAGACTGACAGCTCTGAGGATGACAGAGATGCAAGCCAACAATAACAACAGGGGACAGAGTGTTGTCCTAGAATAGTTACACTGAAATACAAGGTACTGTGAAATAAATTCTTAGTCTTTAGGGGCCATGAGTGTGTTGCCCTGTTCTTTTAAAAGTTTTAAAGTTCTTTTACAAGTTTTCTATGCCTTCTGATGTTTACATATTTCTACTAGAGTTCTCACCCACTGTTCATGTAAATAATAATTGTTTTACATTCTTCTTTGTGGGAGGAGAGAATTGATGGACTGTTAGTTTAACCAGAGTGGTTGGAGAGGTGGCAATTTTGTCCTCCAATCCACTGTCACTTTCAGAATTCTACATATTTTGAGGTCAGAAATAAAGTTAGCTTCCTTTTACTCTTCTCCTTCTTTTACATCTTGAGTGAATGCATAAGTTATTTTGTGTCATAGTGTGACATGAGTGAGGATATTTCTTACCAAAGAAATATTTCTTACCAAATATTTCTTACCCAAGAGGTCCAGGAACCCACCTTTTAAAAAGAATAGAGGACATAATTCTTAGAGAACAACTGTTCTTTGTCTTTCAAAGCTGTCATTTAAATTTAGTGTTTGAACTTTACTGTAAATGGTTTTCAGATCACAGGAGAGGTAAATGGGTGAAACAGCTCTAGTATATTATACACCTGTTGTATTCAATTGATCAGCATTTGATTTCATCTTCCAAACCTAAATGTTATTTAAAGAAATCTTTCATATTTAAAAAGGAAAACCAATCCCCCTCATGCCAAAGAATACAATAAAGAATTACAGGATCTGGCTGCCTAGAGGATTAGCTATCTCAAGAATTAATCTTTCAAAGGTTACATTGGGTGTCAGAGAGGCAAAATAGATTCTAAAGATGCATTCTATCTGCAAAAGCAAAAACTTTTCTTAAGGTACATGCATTACACAATAACATCTTAAAAATGCAAAATAAGACATTTTTAAGAATTCATTGCCTAAAGTCAGAACTTATATGAACATTCAAATTGATTAGCTACAGCCAAAAGCTAAAAGGTACATAACATAGCCTGAAAAATTAATGAAAGTTTTGCTATTTTAGTTTAACGTCCCTGTTTTTTGCTATCTGAACACTCCTACCATTGCAACCATCAGTTTTTTAACAGAATGTTTTACCAGACCCTGAAGCAGACACACAGACAAATGAACTCAAGATTGTCCTCAAAAGTCTGTGAAAACACCTCAGGAAATGTTGACTCTTACAGTCTATGGATCAAAGCTGAATTATCTGAAGCTAAATGATTTAAATTCTTCAGATGATGAATTGCTTGTAGCTCTTCATGAATGTTTTGTTTTCTAATTATGAAACATTCTTCACTTGAAATAAAAACTAGTTCTTTGAGAGTATGAATAATATTCAGTATTTTAAAGCATATTTTAATGTGTTAGAACTGAACTTTCTCTGACATTTAGAAGTGTCAGGAAAAAGGCCCTTGCAGAGGAAGCCTCATATTTCTAAATGCTCGTGGCAAAGCGTGGGTTTATGGCATCATGACTTCCACAGCACTGAAGAAGCCTTGTATTGCAACAGTGATTAAAATGCATCGGGCCAGGTCCTGCTGTCCATGCTGAGATCACAGCTCTGAAGCACGGCCAGTGTGTCAGTCAGTGTGCACTCAGGCACTGAGGCCTTGCTGCCTCTGAGCTCCAGCCAAGACGAAGGGCTTCTCTAGCACAACATCTATAGAACTGGTGGGCAAAGGCAATCTTTGATTTAACACGTTTACAGTGCATGGCTGGCATTTAGACTTTATCCTGTGGGGGCCTGGTGTGCTTCCACAGAACCCAGGGTGGGCTTAGATGAATCAAAGCTGGAAAATTCAGAAGTCCTGAGTCCCAGGCTGCTTCTCCCATCCCACAATCTTTTCCTTTCTGTGAAAATACTAAGTGGCTTTTTCATAGGAATTGTACTGGGATTTAATTGGCGTTACCCCTGTACTAGAAGTGTGCATTTAAAGTGCTTTGTTGCTGATTTTTACAGGACAATGACTATTACCTTTTGTTATGTATGGACTCTTAAATAAGAGAATTATTTCTATGTTAATGTCCAATGAGAACTTGGACTTTGATCATTATCTTTTTAGAGTCCAAGGCTGTAACTGTATACATGATTACTTTTACCTATCTAACAGGCTGGAATACATCAAAGGGATAAGAACCAACAAGAGCAGGAATAGCTTGTGGTTAAGATGCTGATTCAGTTGTGATCTTAGCAAATTCTCCTCATCAGCTCTGTGCCATAGCTTTCTGCTTCTAAAACAGAGATTAAAATCCTGCTTTTTTTCTGTTGCCTTTTGTCTAAATTGCAATTCCCCAACTGTAAGCATTGGGGAGGGTGCATATGTGCAACACCTTGTACACTAGTGCTTCTTGTTACAACTATAACATTTAATCAATAAAAATAAGCCTTGTGTTTCTTTGATTAATGAAATGCTGAATGTCTTGCTAGTCTGAGCCAGAGAGGAACACGTATTTCAGATGACCTTTAACTGGAAAGAGTGGGAGATCACTGTCCTTGCTTTCAGTTGCGGAGCATGAAGCCAGTAATGCAAATTTTTAGGCTCTTGGCATGCAAATTAACAGAAGAGGTGGCAGTACACACATCTTTTCAAAGCTCAAAGCATCACATGTGCACAGGAAAAAAAAAAAAAAGGTTACACTTCTGTAGTTCTCTACAGTCAAGCATTATTTCAAAGAGAAAATCCATCACTTTGAAGAATTTACAGAAGAAAACCTCCACAGCTACTAAAGCTGCAGGCAAGCGAGTGAATGCAACTGCTGAGAAAAATAAATAAGGGCCTTTACAGCAGTCCCATTGAATTGAAATTTTCCTTTATCACAGACTAGGCTGTTCTAATCTTCTTTTCTACCTCTAGCCACATATTTAAAAAGAAGATTTTTCTAAACATAAAAATGTTACAGTAGAAGCAGAGTTTCTAAGTAATGTATTATAAACCATCTCTTACCATACTAAAATACCACCTGAACTTGCCAAAGAACCAGTTTGGCTTAATTTCTCATTCCTGTTGTCCGCACGAGAAATGAAAAAAATGTCAGTTGGGTCACACATTGACAGAAACATCATCTTCCACAGGAGCTGGCAGTCAGCAAGTTCCTTAAAATGCTTAAAAAGGCCTTGGAACACAGGCCAGACAGTCACAGCAAAAAAGCTTTCTGCAAGACACATTGTCCCCAAAGGTCCCAAGAGCCACAGCAGCCCAAGAGCACAAAAAAAAATGTTTGTGACATCTTGTTTTTCCAGGTAAGCTTAAAGAAAACCTTAGGCAACCTAAGTTCATAGGTTACTTTTTACAGAGGCCACATACTTTGACATTTAAAGTACAGAACTAAGGAAATAGTCTAAATGAGATGTAAATTTCATTTACTGGTAGGTGTACCAAATACTAGCCTGAAAGCTCTGATGAATCAAGCTTTAAGGATAAAGCTAAAAGAAGGTCAAGACTATAGCCATAACTTTATTTGGGGTTGAATTGAATTTTCTCTGCTCAGGAATGAGGTGCCACAGAAGGAGTCACACACAGGACAAACTAGCAAGTGTGGAGAGAAAATGAGGAAAATGCCTTGAAAAGCTGCGCTGGTGATATTCCTTGCTGGGATAGGAAGGGTGAAAGCTGATGATGCTTCTGAATATATGCTCCCATGGAACAGGAACCACTCCTCTTCTTGCTAATGTCTGGTGGAGGGTGGATGGCAGGAGCCACCCTTGGTTCCTTGGGCTGTGGTCAGGTGGTGAAGCGTGACCAGCTACTTGCCCTCAGAAATCAACAATCCCTCAACATTATCCTACTTCTGTGGCCTCCAGCCAGCCCAGACTTGGACAGTAACATTCTGCTCAGAACAGTGTGTTACAGCACTCCCACTACAAGAAGTGCATTTCAGTTTGGGGCCAAATCTTTCGCTATAAATCCCCCTTTATTTCGCATCTGTGATAATATTTGCTAGCACTCCTTTTGCTCCCTCACAGAAGATGCGTGGGCCAGGCAGGGTGACCAAGGCTGCTGGGCCAGAAAATCGAGTTGGACCAAAGACTGTTTCTGCTGAACCTTCTGGAGTGCAGCTACTTGTAATTTCCAGAGCTGGCGTTGAACTTCCTAAGCGGCTCTGCGAGGAGTGAACTTACACCCAGCCTGGCTTATTAGCTCTGGCTTGTTAAAGCCTGCGAGGCTCCGGAGCAGCTGGCCCGGCTCCAAGCAACGCAAGATCTGCACTAACGAGAGGGCGATAACGGCGTTTACATCAGTTTTTTTTTGAATACACACCTCATCGAGACACGTTTGGTACCAACAATACATTGCATTAACAGCGCTGTGCGACCAACACAGCCATGTGGTATCCCTCAGGCGGCATGCCCCGGACCCTGTGTGCCCGCGGTCCTGCAGCGATGCCAAGGCACGGGGACGGGCTGTGGGACAGCGGGCCGGGCTGGGCCGGGCTGGGCAGACGAGGGACACGACACGCTCTGTCCAAAAGTCGGCTCGCAGCGCTCAGCTGGCGACACTGCGGCCTCGAGGGATAGTATCTTTGGGCAGGTGACACGGCAGAGCCGAAGGGGCAGGCGGCGGAGGGTGGCCGGGGGGTGGCGGCCGCTGCCTGCCGCCGCCCCTCACGGCCGCTCCCCGCCGCCCCTCACGGCCGCTCCCGCCGCCCCTCACGGCCGCTCCCCGCCGCCCCTCACGGCCGCTCCCTGCCGCCCCGCCGCCCCTCACGGCCGCTCCCCGCCGCCCCTCACGGCCGCTCCCCGCCGCCCCTCACGGCCGCTCCCCGCCGCCCCTCACGGCCGCTCCCGCCGCCCCTCACGGCCGCTCCCGCCCGGAGCGCGGCTCCCGCCGCCGGCGCCGGCCGCACCCCGGCCGCCATTGGCGTGGCGGCCCCACGTGGGAGCCCCGCGCGGGCGGTGCCGCGGGGAGGGCGGGAGGGAAGGCGGGAGGGGGCTCGGCCAAGGGCGGGCGCTCGTTGTCCTGGTGACGCCGGAGTGAGTTGTGGTGGCGGCGCGGAGCGGCGACGCTGGAGCCGGAGTCGGGCGTGCAGGGCGGCCCCTTGCCCTGCCCCGGGCGCATGGGCCGCCGGCCCGCGGGAGCAGCAGCGCGCAGAGCCGCCCGCCCCGCCGCGGCGGCCCCGGCAGGTACCGGCGGACGCGGGGAGCCCGGCCCGGCGCGCAGGAGGGATGCGAAAGTTTGTCCCGCTCCGGCGGCGGCTGGGACGCGGCCACGGGCGGGCGGAGCCCCGCGCCCCGCCGGCGGCCGTCAGCGAGCCCTGCCCGCCGGGGAGCGGCTCGGGGCGGGAGCGGCTCCCGGGGGACTGTGCCCCATCCGCGGCGCGGCTCGGCGGGGCCGGCACCGCCAGCCTCGCTGCGCTGCGCGGGAGCGGCTCCTCCGCGCTCCCTGCGGCGGCGGGGCCGCAACTTGTGCGGGGCTCGGCGGTGCCGGACCCGGCGCTGCGGGGCTCGGTGGAGCGGGGCTCGGCGCTGCGGGGCTCGGCGGAGCGGGGCTCGGTGGAGCGGGTTCGGCGCCGGGGTCGCTCCCTCGGCGGGGTGGGCGCGGGCGGGGCCGGCCACCGGGCGGGTCGCGCTGCCGCTGCCCTCTGCGATTATCTGTCCCCGGTTGCTGATATTTTATCTGCCGCCGTGTGCCGGGCAGAGCGGGCGCGGCTGGGGTGCCCCCAGAGCCGCGGGGTTTTGTCTGGCACCACTCACAGGCTGCCGGGCTTCTGCTTCCCGTGTGAAAAAAAAGAACTTGTGGATTGGCTTGCTTGCTTGTTCCCGAAAGGCGGGCGGTTGCGGGAATTAAAACTCCTGCTGTTGCAAGATTGCTTTACATTTTAATGAGAAAACCCCAAAAAGTTGGGTTAATTTGCGTTACTTTGAATGGAAGACTGGCGGCCAGGCGGCGTCCTTGAGGATCTGGGTATCCAGCGAGGTATTAGCGACATTCTGTGCAGGTGGGGACCTATTTGGGACTGTGGGTTGAGGATGGACCCGTAGGACATACTCATTTGGAGCCGTAATTGCTTAAATTTAAGAATATCTACTCAGCTGTGGTTCATTGAGACTGTTAATGGCTTTAAGCCATGTCAGGTGTGGGCTCTGAGCTCTTAGAGCTGTTTATTCAGTGTTCATTCAGGGAGGATGTTCAGTCGTAGCCCAGCTGAGTCAAGAGCTCAGCCGGGGGCTTTGGATGTTGCTGTGATGGGAGTAAAGGGTAAGACGGGCTTTTGGTTACTTGTTTGTTGGGTTTTTTTTTTTTTGTTGGTTTTTTTTTTTTTGTTTTTGTTTTGTTGATTTCAGTGTCTCTGGCTATGTGGTAATTGCCCCAACAAACCTTACCTTTTTTTCTTCTTGAAATTTTTGTATTTAATGTCAATTAATTGGCATTAAATTTGTTCATAAATCCATTTCTACAGTCAGATATGCACAGAGATTAGAAAGTGAAACTTATTTTTACTGGAGGTAGTAAGAATAAAATTAAGTCTTGATATTCAAAAATGTTTTGGTTTGTGGCTGACTTGAAATGGTTCTTTAAGCCTCAGGATGCATTTTTTTCCCTCCTGTTAATATATATTTTTTAATATATGAAGCTTAATGTAGCTAACTTGGGCAGTGACACTAAATAAACCTAAACCACATGGTCTTAGGTTGCAAGCATGTACTAAGTACTACATACAAATAGATCCTCATGTCTTTCCATGATGATTAAAGCTGGAACATTGAATGCACAGGAACTTCCAGAGACTGCACTTTTTCTTCTTCATATTTTTTTTTTTCCTAGTTGAGGGGACCTTCCATGTTGTCCTTAGTTGCACTGGTTATGTCATGCTATTCCAGCATGGCATTACACGATGTGACTGATGCAGTCTCATGTGTCACATCACAGTGAAATCACTGGAGGGGAAAAGTTTTCCTCAGTGGGACTTAAGGATATTTATAAAATTTGGGGTTTTTTTGCTTGTGATATTTATTAATAAGGTCAGAGACCATGTATTGCCTTCAAGGTACCTGTCTGATTTCTCTGTCTATTGGCATGTTTGAAAACACAAATCAGGAGGAGATTCTGGTTTAAAATAGAACTGGAAACCTCCTGTTTCTCTGTAAAATGGGTTAGACGTGGTTTTAGATTACTTTCAAATGGCAAAGCATTGCTGCAATCAGCTGTGTTCCTTCCTGAGCTCTTTAGAAGAAAGAGAACTTGGCTTAATGACCTACTGCTTCATGGTGAGGAGCAGTGAGAGGCAAAAGCAATATTTCTACCTGTTGTCTTGTCAAGATCTTTGCCTTGGCATAACAAGGGACGTCAGCATGCAGAACAAGCATTTCCACTGCCTTGTGTGAAATCTATTTTTTATGGTGTTTATCCTTCAGTGGTGGGAGAGTGATGATGTTTTTGTTTATTAGTTCCTTTGCTACATAGGACACAGGTTTGGATGTTTTGGTGCTTTCCAGGCTTGTAACAACATCTAGCTAAATATGTGCTCTTTATACCATGTTTAGCCTTTTCAGTATGGAATTCAGTGTAGTAAATGTGTTTTTTCCTGGTGCCTGTATGTTGAAGCCTGCTGCTATTGATCCCACCGTACAAATTAACCCAGGAGACGCTTTGTCTCTTGTAGTAAACTTGTACTTCTCAGTACAAAAAGAACAGCATTTTAAGCTGGTTGACCTGTTAAGCTGCGATTTCAGGCTGTGCTCAGCTTTCCTTCCCAAGCAATAATAGAACCTGTTTGTTGCTGCTTTATCGTACTCGTGATTTTGGGAGGTGGCGCTCATTAACTTTACAGACTGTGGAGAAAGATCCTTGGGTAGGAGACCCCAGAAGAATAATGGATTTGGCTTTAGGTCTGGGACTCTGAACCCTGAAAAACTGAGTTTTGAGTTGATGCTTGAGCCATCAGTCAGTGTTGTTGCAGTGGGTTCAGCCCCAATGTACAATATTGTCATTCTGGGCTGGTTTTGTGCAGGGAGTCCCAAAGGCAAGGTAACACTCTAAACAGGCATCAAAGCATTTCGAGTAGCTTGGATGAGGAGTGTAGCATGTTCAAAACACGTAATTATTGTATCAGTTCTGACTTGCAGCTCCTGGTGGTGGACAAAGAACATCAGTAGCTGTGTTTTCTTTCAAGCTGGTAAAAACTGCTTTTTTTTCCTTCCCTCTTCTAGGTATTTGTTTGAATACATAGAGGAAGATGACAAGTGTGCATGGATGATTTTACTTAATTAACACCTGCTAGATTTGCAAAAGGCAGTTTATCACTGCGAAGTGTTTACATTGATTTATGGGAGGAAGGCGGCCCATGAGAGGGATGCTGATAATATCAACACAGTGGATTAAGTGCACGTTTACACCTTTATTGACTTATAAATTATCTGTGCCAGGAATGCGCTGAAAAGGCTGCTGATGGAGCAGTAATGTGGCACAAACTACCGGGTTTGGATTCAGCTCTGCCATCCTTCTGTAAGGCACTTACATGGAAACCTTCATCTGAGCTACTCTAGGATACAGAGGCTCACAGAATGGCTGCTTGTTAGGATAATGAGCAGTGATGGCAAACAGGAATTTGGAAGAATGATAAAAGACAATGGACGAGGTTTGAAGGAATTGTCTCGCCTTTTTTTAAATTATTTTTAGATTTTTGTTGTTTATACTATGGATTTTTAGAGAAAGCTTGAAGAGGCTGCAAGAGTCTTTGTAGCAGGGAAATGGAATCTGGCTCTGAATCCAGCCAACATCAGAAAAGAAAGATTGTGACACATGGACTGGAAGATCAAAAAAGGGTAAGTGACAAAAGGTGGGAACACTTTCTGCTTAAATTACTGAAGGAGATGCAAGTGGCAGAATAGTTCCACATAATGCTTTTATCACTTGCACTTGCTGCTTGCTTTGCTCAGCCAGCTGTAGATCTCTTCACTATGTTTTAGAAAATGTTTGTCTTTCTCTTCTTCCAATGTATGGAGCAAAGAGCTGAGGGAAGGGGAAATTGTGATATGAGTGAAAGAAGGGAACAATCTCTAGAATTTTGACAGGTTGTTGATGAAGAGACATACAGTGCAAATGAAGTACACTGACACTTACTGAGTCTGGTCAGGTTATTGATTTGTTGTAAGTTTAGCTTCTTTTTTTCCTGTTGATATCATTAGTGGAGTGGTTAGAAAAATGCTTTGTTATTGTTTGGTGTTTTCATTGCTGAGAATATTGTGCACTTGTCAGTGTCCTTGTCCTGGTGGAGCTGTTTGCATTGTGCTGTAGTTGCCAGATGTGATTTTGGCTTGAATCAAAATGTACAGTGGAACGTGCTTAATGCCAGATGTTGGCCCTTATTTTGCACAAGTGCTTTGTGGCAGCTCTGTGTGTCAGGGTGATGTTGGGTTATCCCATCCTAATGGGTTGGTGCACTAAATTGACCTAAGTGCAGTCCTTGTCTCAGACAAAACTGTAGCTTGTGAACAACTGGGACTCCAAAGTTGTTTTGTTGGCACCAGTCAAGCACACCACAACTCGACACGTTTCTGCTGTGTAAATCATTGATGTTGTCCTCCATGCAGAGTTGATGGGGAATAGAAAATGCCATGTTCAGCTCTGTGTGGAGAGCTCCTTTCCCCTGTATGATTTTTATTTCAGTTGAAAACTGAGCTAGAAAAAAAATTGACCGTCAGCTATTATTTTGCTGTTCAACAGCACTGTCTAATTTCAGGGAGAAGGAGCTCTGTGTCACAGTTTCATCAGGTCTGCTGAAGAATAAAAGTGGTTTCTCTGTCACCCCATTAGAAATCTAAGCAGCCTGGAAAACTTTCAGAAATTGGATAAAATGCAGCTGTTTGCTTGGAGAGAAATGGCATTTGGGGAACAAAATAAAACTCCTGAATGTATCTTAATTGCACCAAGCATAATCTATTAACTGACAAGCTGCCAAGGTCTTCCTTCTACTTTTTTCGAGGAAGCATTTTGGGACTGAAGTAAATCAATAAGGCTTGAAACAAAATCTGTCTATTGACTTAATTTCTGGAGGCTGCTGGAACACTTTTCCTCCCCCTTCTGAAGTGTACAACATTATCCTGCATTTGGGGTGTGATGGGAAAAACATTTGTGACCCGTGACACCGAAGTATGCTGTAATTGTTTTGATGCACCAAAATTAATATGCAATTATGTCTGTCTCTCCTTGCTGATAGGTATGGGAGCCTACATCTCCCATCTGCTCCTGGCTCTGGGTGTTTGGTGCACATGTAGCATGGGGCCTCTGAATGTATAATATAACCCCAAGTGAGGCTCAGTGGCAGCTGGGATAACATCAATTGGTCATGCTTTGCTGACATTCATTTTAACTTGAACTCTAGCCGTCATGGAGATTATTAAATTTATAATGATATATGTAAGATCCATTTTAATGACTCTGCATGCTTGGGTGATCTCTCTCCCTTCTGTTTGCAAAACAAGTCTTTAAATAGAGTATTACATTTCATTTCCTATAGAATTTTTCAGGGAAAGGTTACTGATGAGAGCTTTGCTTAGACTTCTGCTTACTGGGAAAAATCAGTTTGGAATAATTATTGCAAATGCAGGTGAACCCAGTGGGAAGAGATGATGATGTTTGACTCCAGCTCAGAAGGCTGAATGATTTCTTTATTGTAACTGCACTGTAATACATTAATATGCTATTTAAAGGAGATACTAAAACTACAAACCTACTTTTTCTAACTGCCATATCTAACTCACAACTTGTGACCCTCTCTGAGAGCCCAGCCCCAGGTGGGTTGGATTGGCCATCAGGCTCAAACAATCCTCACCTGAATCCAATCAAGCACTCACCCCAGGTAAGCAATTCTCCAAACACATTCCACATGGGGAAAAAACAAGGAGCAGAAACAGAAATTGCTTTCTCTTTCTTCTCTCTGTGCTTCTCTGTGAAAAAATCCTGAGAGAAGAATGTGCCTGCCACAAATAATAATAATGTTGATGCAATTCAGTTGTTATTATGGAGCTGAATGGTATTTTAGTGTTTCTAAGCTTAAAGTTCTTAGATTTCTGATAGGGAAAGGTGTATGTGAGATCAAAGGCCATTAAAATTAATCATCAATAGACACTTCTTTGTTATTGAAAATGAGACTTGTGCTGGAAGAAATAAGACCAAGCTCATATTTAATCAGGTGAGTGCATTATCCTTTTTATCACCATATATTTTATGGCCATAAAGTCAGCCACTGTTCAGTGTTTCTGAAGCAGTAAGAGATCTGTCTGTGTATGTACACCCCTTGATGATGGATCTGACTTGTCTTTCTCAAGTAGAATATAGGACACTATGTCTGCATTTGTGGTGTAGCAATAAAGCTGAGTTTCCTGTTTGTTTTTTGCTTTTAAGTGTATTTTAAAGTATCAACTTAGTAGCTATATTGATTAAAGCAAGACAAGATTTAGTATTTGTGCTTGTTTTAAAGAGGGATGGGGTTTTGCTTTTTATGTGTTGACTGATCTTCGAGAACTCAAAACTGGGCTGCTACTGACCTTGCTGAAATCAACCAAAGCAGGTTCTTTTCACTCATCACAGCTTCCCAGGCTGGCTTTAAAAGGACTCATATTAATCTTTGGGATAGCAATTCAGCCATCTACATATCTTAAGTTGGCTCTAGTGGGAATTACATAGCTAAATTCCATGTAACTGGTAATGTACAAGTGAAGAATTTGAACAGGTTTAACAACCGTGTAAGCTGACCATCTGAAGGTAGCAGGATTACCAACATGAATACTAATGTGAATAGTGAGCAGGCTTTATGCCAGGATATGACCTTGGCAACAGAGTCTTTAAATAGAAGAGTAATATAAGTGATGCTACAGACCTTCTGTCTGCAAAGTTTGTGTGTAGAGTATGGTTTTGGTATAAAATGGATGATCACTCATGAGCAGTGAATTCAGATATTTACTTTTTTTTTCTTTGAAGAAGAGATTTAAGGTAAAAACTGCTGCTAAAATAATCTAGTTTGGTATATTTTCGTGTGCTGTGTTATGAAAAATTTAGTGCTGCCCTGTGCTCTGATTAAATGCGTTTTCTTCTGATGATTGAATGAAATATTTCTTTGGTTGACTTCCATCCTGCATTCCTCCTTCTTGACTTTTCATTCAGGTCCATAGCTCTAAGTTGCTGGGACATCCTAAAGAAATGTGTGTGTTCAATAGTGACAGAAGTGTCTTCTGCTCTGCCTGAGTGAACCCTCTTTGACTGAATGATGAGTAAAATGGAATTGTGAAATGCATTCAGACTCTGGAAGGATCGCTGTAAATGTGTATTTTATGCTTAGATGTCCTCTCTGGTCTAACTAAACAATTGTCTCTGCCTGTCTTGTGATTTTAATTTTTTTATTAGAGGTTTATTTGCTCTTACCTGGTGTACTGGGCTGGTCTGTTTTAGGAAGGACTGTGTTTTGTTGTCAGCAGCACAGAAAGTAGCATGGTAGTAGTGCACCTCACTGGCTTATTAGGTGGTAGATTGCTTTTGTGTGTGGGTTAAGGGGCATTTTTGGTTTTGACTGTAAAAAAAAACGTCGCCCTGGACTTTAAAATATCAGTTCAAGCTCCCTGGGCATGCTGCCACAGAGGCACAGTGCATCCTCGTATTGTTTTTCCCCCTTTCGCTACTTGATAGTAAACATCCTCAGCTCTTTTTCTTTAATTATTTTTAGTTTGAATGAAGAACGTGTGAGCTGCAGTTTTACAGTGTTACAAGCTGACTAACACTGTTTTCAGGGGGTGTCTTTTTCTCTTGACTTGTTTTTGTTGGAGCAGTCGTTGTGATACCCGTGACTGAAGCCATATGCTTTAGCTTTCTCCTGGGTTTGTGTTTTTCCTGCCTTATTATTGATGAACTTCCCATTTGCTTGAGGATGCTCTGCTGCTACCTTTATATCAAAGTCAGTTTAAAGAGCATAAGTAGTCTCACATGTATTGACCTGCTTATACTGAGGTCTTGTGTTGTTTAAAGCAGGGTAATGGTGGCTGAGTACTGTGTTTATTAGCAGAATTTTGTGCTGAAACATTAATGCAGTTGGGTGCTGTGCTGCTGAGCCAGTGTGGAAGCACTCAAGTGTAACCACTTATAAATTGCAGCAAGACTTGGCTTATGAAATTACAGCAAGCTGTGTTGTGGTGTTTTGATAATTTAACTAACTGGGTTTTTATGGAAATACACATGCAATAAAAATTCACTGAGTGGGAGAACTGAGAAAATGTCAGCTTCTCCTTCATTTTTCAGATATTTAAAACCTTCTGTATACATAACAATCTCTGTAGAATTTTATTTTGTGACCGGGTTTTATATTTCTATTACAGTAATTAAGATTGTTAATAAATTTACTTTAAACATTATAATCATAGAATCAAATTTGGGAGATTTTAGTTATGTGGATGTGCCTTGGTGGTGTGTCCAGGGCTTGGCTTCTGCTTTAAAGTCATAAGTTTCCTGCTCTTAAAGATGCTTCTGTAACCCTTTTTGTGGTTGTGTTGCCTGTGACAATTTTAAACCACTCTTCACTGAGAAATTGGCTCAAAGAAACAGGTGGTTGTGTTTTTCACCTTAATGGTTGCTACAAGGTATTTCGTTCTTCTATTTTATCTGGAACTTCTTTCTACGATGGTTTTAATGAGACAGTCACAGGAGTGTGATTTGGTATTGCCAGCCCTCTCCCAGTCAGACCCTGGTCATGAAGAAATTTTCCATATTGTCAAAATGTTTATATAACATAAACAAAGGATCTTGCTTATTCAGCTGATGTCTCTTGTAATGTTTGTCTGGTTAAAGGAATTTGTGAACTTTTTAAGATTCAAGGGTGATTTTTCTCTGACTTGTATAAGTTTATGTTAGGATGTGATACAAAGGATCTGTGGTGATGTCAACCAAAGATTAGACTGCAATTTCATGTGGACTTCTGAGGACTCTGTGGCACAGTCTCCACTAGAACTGACTTGTGTAATTCTGTCAGTCTTTCATCTCTTTGCCCTGACCATTCCCCATGTCTGTGTCACTGTACAGTGAAAAAAAACTCCTGCGTGATTTCTTGAGGTCTTAGGCTTGGCCACATTTTTGAGCTTTACCTCTGTTTTGTGAAGTGAGTAAACCATATGTGGCACGGGTATATATGTTATTTCTCTTCCTCATACCAAGTGAAGTTCATTATCTCAAAAATAACCTGCCTGAGGCATTTCAGCTGAAGTTCCAAGAATGTGGAAGAAATACCCATGTGCATGCAGGTGGCTTAAGCCATGCAGGACACTCATGGCTTTCCACATGAACTGTGGCTTCAAGCCTCTCTGGGAGGGAGGGGATGAAGTTGATCAGATGAAACCAAGGAGCTGATTGAGATGCATAAACAACTGCTGCTGATGCTGTGGCTCTGAAGTGATGGGAGAAATGTGAATGAAACATTATGTTACAAGGATAGGACTCTGGAAATCTCTGTGGAAAACATCTGTGACACTTTTTGCAAAGTAGCTGATGGCACTCTGAGCAGGATGCCCAGTTTTGGATCTCTGTCTTAATCAAAAATAGAGGAGAGAATGATTTAGAATATGCTTGGGGGAGCCTGGTATCTGCCTTTCCCCACAATAAGAAAAAGCAGAACAATTATTCTTGAGGGCTTATTCCAAAGTTCTGGCACGCATGCCTCTGAAAATGCTTGCATGGTAGACAGATTATACAGCAGATAAGTGCAGATGTTGTTGTTAATAGAAGAGTACAAAATCAGGCAGAAATGATTTCTGTTTGCTGAAATTGTTGTGAACAGTATGGAAGGGTTGGTTATTTCCAGTCTGAAAGAAGTGAGGATCAGTGCTGATGAGGAGTTTATCTGGCACCCTGACTCTGCTCATGCCTGGAAGAACTTCCCTGCTTCCATTTGTGTGTGTCTACACAGCATGTAGTTTTAATCTGGCTTTTCCCCCCCATGTTCTCTGGTGGTAGATTAAGACCACACTGGTGTGGTTTGCTCATTCAAATCCTACAGCAGTGTCTGGTGTGCTGTACTGCCAGTGGCACTGATCAATAGCTGATCTTTCAGAGCTGGACACAAACCCAGCAATATGATGATGCATCAGCTGCTTGCCTTGTGTGCAGGAAAGAAATCCAGCCCTTCTTCCAGCTGCTGCTACTGACAACAGGCTGTAAAACCCTAAGGCATTGTGTATGATTATTGTTCTTATCTTGGATGACTACGAGTATTAATGGTCATAAATTAGCTGGGATATTTCCAAATTTAGCCAGGCATCTTGATTCTGTGGAAAATCTGCAGTCTGGGGTGGATTATATATTCTGTCTCCTCTAGCTGGCTTTAGGGTGCCTTGTCTGGGGCCCTTGTGAGTGTGGGCTAAAGAGTGAAAGCTGGACATGATGCTGTAGCTGTGGCTCAGTGCATTAGTGAGCCTCTTACTCCAGTTTTCCACATCCTGTGGTATAAAGGAAGATTTTATATCTCAGATCCTAATGGCTTCATCAATCTAATTTCAAAGGTAATGAAACCAAAAGGCTCAAGCAGTAAATACAGGTAAGTGCTATGTAGTATATAGGGTGTATTCTTTGGATTATAAGATAACTTTATTTTGAAACAAGTGATCTTCTGATATTACAAAGAGTTGTAGGATGCTAAAGACAACTCTCTGCTTAGTAAAAAAAATTCTTCTGTTGCTAGTTGGATTGTAAGAAAATTTACCCCCACTACCAGATTGTATCTGGAAATGCTTCTGCAGCTGTGAAATGCACTTTGTCTCTCATTCCCTTCTTTCACAGTGGTTTAGCAGAAGTTGCTGCATTTTCCTCATTCTTTCTGCGATTAAGATGTAGCAAACCTGTGTTTTCTGTGCCATAGGATGCACTGCTTCAGGAGCCAGCCCACTTCCCAGCCCTTACCCATGAGAAAAATCCAGTGTGTCTGTTGTGTCATGACTCAGTGTTGTGGGAATCATTAAAATTAGAGGTTTTTAGGAAACCGAGTCACATTCCTCAGCAGTCCCATCCCGTTTGTGATTTTTGTGTGTTGCAAAAATTAATTCTATGTCCTGTGCATTTCATAGGACAGGTGTCTCTGTCTGTTACATAAAAGGTGCAAGAAGGTAAACACTAGAGGTTGTGTTTTTAATTATTTTTGTAAAGCAAGTGTGACTTTCAGATAACACACATTCTAACTCATTAGCGTGTAGTTTCCTGCACACCTCCTTAGAAAAATGTTCATTATTATGCAAATGGCTACCCTCTGGCTTTGAAGTAATTGTCACTTGGAATAATGTGTGGGCCATGGTATAAAATACTTCAATACCTAAATAGCTGGGAAATTCAGATTGAACAGCCAGACATCGCCTCTTGTTATGTCTGTGCCTGGAAGCAAATTTGGTATCCCTGAGGTCTGCTATCTATTGTGATATTCCTGGTGAAAGGAGTGGTAGGAAAGGGAATGGGGAAAAGGAGGAAGGAGTGTACAGGAAATAGTCTCTGTGATAGTTCAGACTTCCTTACTAATTTTAGGGCATATTACAAAGCTTGGAGTCTTCCAGACTCAAGGATCTTCCACAAAGGGAGGCATCAGAGAGACAGACATGCATTTGTCAGTATTTATTTTTAGGCACGCAGTGTTAGGGGTTTTTCTGGTTGATTATAGTCTAGTTTGACAGATGTGGTATAGATTTATTTATGTTTGCACTCTGCAGCAATTCTTAACTTTAAGAAGCAAAGATTAGTGACAGCTTCCAGTAGCAGCAAAGCTTAACAAAGAAATTAGGTTTCTCTGTTAAGGTGGAGATCCAGTACAACAGACAACTTTAAGCATATTTACTGGTGCAGTGCAGATGAACAAATTCTTGGTGAGTGTTACAAATGTGTATTACTTAGGTATTCCTGCCTGAAAAGCATCATGTGTCTGTGTTTGCATTCACATTCACATGTAACTTTCAAAGGATTGTTAAGAGGAATACTTAAAATGTAACAGAACCTGGCAGGAAAAGAGGTGTTAGGGATGAAAATGGATATTTTTGTCTACAATTATTTAAGGTCATATTGGTCTAACTCTAAAATAACTGGTAGAAGGCTGCTGGACTAAGTGAACTTATTCTCCAAGCTGAATTCCCTTTGCAATGCAGTACCTTATTATTGTTTTCTAGATCAAGTCGGAATTTCCCTGTGCAGAGGAAGACTGGAAGGGATAATACATCTGAGTTTCCTGCCTTTTGTTGCACAAACCCTTTTGCCAGTCAGTGCACTCTGTTTCTGCTCTTTATCTGGCAATGCAGGGTAACCCAGGGGAAGGATGTGCCAGTGACCCATGGTCTCTGTGCTCAGCATCACGGGGAGATGGAGCCAGTGCAGGTACCTCAGTGTTTCTCCAACTGCTCAGGAGTCTGCTGCAGCTCCTGATGGGAACCAGACCCATTTTTGTGAGACTGAGAGACTCCTGCAACATTCCCAGGGAACTAAAAGGCAGTGAGAGGGTGATTTTTTTTGGTAGAGTGAAAAAAAATCTTGCCCTTTTTGTGGTAGAATTATAAAAATCCCTTCTTTGCAGAAGACTGTCATTCATCCTTTAGAAAGAAATTATCTGGCTTACAAATTAGCTTGTTCTTCCAGTATTAGGGAAAAAATAGCATGGTATTGGAGACTGATTCCTTTTCTTGCTAACAGATTATGATGCGTGGATGTCTCTTGAGGCTATCACACATTGATGGTAATAAATATGTACTCAGACTTGCGTAGCTATTTTTCAAGTATTCTGCACTAAAAAAAGGAGTTGTGTTCAAGGGAGCTGAGGGGCAAGAGAGTAGCTTCTGACATCTGATAACAGTTGAGAAATCGATAGAGACAAGGTAGGCTTGTTATGAAAAATGTCGCTTATAGGTGGAAAATGAGAATTGTATGTGCTACAAGCATTTAGCTTGCAGTTTATTTTCTAAAGTCTTTCAGTTCTTCATTGTGATGACAGCAGTGACTATCAGATCCTCAGTAACTTGGAGGATTTGTTTTGGATAAACAACATACATCCGATATGACTACTCCAAAAATGTAACAAGGCAGATGGAATTGCCTGTGTTATTTCACTGTCTCTCCCTGAAGTCTCCTAATTCAGATGCCTTGTTTTCTTCATTGATGTTTGCTGTATTGTGTCAAACAAGGTAATGAATTTTTAAAATGTCGTCAACTTAACACTGTGATACTCAAATTTTTTAAGTAAATCCTGTGAACACAGTAGGAATGATGGTGGTTAGAAACTGGAGAGATCACAGACTTGCAAAGCTTAGGATAAGTAAAGTTGGATTGTATTAAATTTTTTTTTTGTGATATGAGCATGAACTGGACCTCAGTTCTGTTATTGCTCCATTGGTTCATAACTTGAATATTAAACTGATCAAACAAAAACTAGATGGTGCTAATTCAATTATTGAAAGTGTGCTCTTCCCATGTCAACCTTGATCAAAATCAACATATTAGAAATGAATGAAAGTTGCATCAGCCATCTCTTAATTGCATAATGTTTGAGCTTTAATGTTATTCAGGCTGATAGCTCACATTCTGTGAATGAAAAGACCACCACAAAACACCAGAAGAGATCTTTATTTCAAACATTTAATTTTTGCAGGTTTTAAATACTGCACTTCATTGATGTGAAACTTGTATTAATCTTATATGCTGGGTTCTTGTTGTTGTGTCTTTAAGCTGCCTTCCAGACTGGCATCATTTTTATTGGTATGCTGACTGCTGGAGCTCAGGCTTGGCAATAGGAGTAGCCTGTCTTCAAACTCCTTTTCCTTTAAGATGCTTAACTAAGTGGAATATTACTTGTAGTGTGCATGTGTCAGGGCTGGAATAAAATATTCATAAATATTTATCAGGTGGGGAAAATAAATACATGGGTGCATCCTTTTAAAACTCAGATGACATGGTGTACTAGACCAGCTGGCAGAGGATGAAAGGTGAGTGTGGGGGAGATTTTTCACCTTGTGTACACTATGGAGTAACCTGAATTGCAGCACAGCACATCAAAATGCCTAAATAGATGGAAGCATGTACAGGCAAGGGCCTTTCTGGATAGATAGGCAGATGATTACTTTCCTAAGAGCCTGGAACTGGGAATTGATGGTGGGTGGTCTAATGTCATGCACTGTATTTACAGTGGCTGAGTGTGAAGTCAGTGTCTGTAATGCTGTGACAATCTCACAGTGAGAAAGAAGACACGTACTGTGTGGCATTAGCAGGAAATCCAGGTTTTGAAACATACATTGTGATCAATAATGGCATAAACACAATGTTTTTAGTCTTCTGTATTCACCTGTCTTTATAGGTAATATATTTTTGGCTTGTGGATGTAGCTGTTGGATTTTTCAATGCATATAAGGATATATCTTCATAGAGGAGAATGTTAGTTTCCTATTGCCAGTTGGAAATAATTGCAGGAAAGGTGGAGCTCTGTGGTTCAGGAGGGGAGTGTGTGAAGTGCTGAGGTGTGAAAGAAAATCCTCCCTCTCTGGTTCTCTAGGTTGTTTTGGCATGATCTGGGGTTGGGAAGTGCTGCAGCTGGGTGCTGATAATTGGCCCAGCCTGGGTATGTTCCAATGGCAAGAAGCATCTCTGGAGCTTTACTAAAAAGTTCAACCAAATGTTCACAATCTGAGTGTGTCACATGGGTTGGACTGATCTGTCTGCCGCTGTCCTGCTGCAGCTTCACATTTCAAGGGCTGACTTGTTTGGGTACCCCTTCAGTGCTGCCCTGCACAGATGAGAATATCTGAGACACACAGCTCCATTATTGGATTCCTCTTGGATTAAGCTAATTTTTTTTTTGTGGATTTTTTTTTTCCCTTTTGGAGTTGGGCATAATTTTCAAATTAATCCAGCTGTCAGCATTGGTCTTGTGTGGCTTTTAGGCAGTGGAGCTCAAAGATCTTTGTCTGATCTTTGGGAGAATAGAAAAGTGATGAAGGATGGGAAGCTGGAGGAGAACTGGCTTGTTCTTGGAGTGCTGATTTTGTTTTTTATTTGGGGTTTTTGCTGCTGTTAGTAAAACAGAAGTTGGAAATGGATAATCTTGATAAATTATGAGAAATATGTCTTTGAGTCTTGCAGAAAAGAACACAAGACACACGGAAAGCAAGTATGATGCAAGCATTCACCTCATATGAGGAAATCTGCTTCAAAATTGAAGTGTCATTATTTCTAAACAATAACAAAACCCCCCAAAACAAACAAAAAAACCCCTCTCTTAGAAACCACAAGAAAACCACAACACTCTGCACCCTGTAAATTACTGTACTGCTCCATACATAGTAGTTTTGTTTTTTTTTACTGTTCCATAGTGGCTTTTCATGTGTGTGTTGAGGTGCAAACAATTCCTGTCTGTACAGAGTTTTGGTGTGCTCTGAAAAGAGAAGCTGGGCTGAGAGAAATGTCCCAGAGAGGCAGAGGTGTGTGTGGAAATGGAGGTGATCCCTCTCTGGTGCTGCCCTGTGCTCCTGGGGAGCAAGGACAGCTCAGGAGCTTTGTCTGATCTCCATCAGGGGTATGTTTTTTGAAGATGATGAAGCAGTGACTGCTGTCCTCTCCTCCCTGTCATTTCCTCTGCCATAGGGTGATGGAACATGACTGATAACCCTTCCTCTGCAGTAAAAGCTGGTCACTATCAAGAAGGATTTAGGATTAAGATTGTTCCAAGATGTTTTGAATGTGTATGAACAAATCATACATGCTAATGAGTTTATCTTACTGGGTATCTTCCAGGTGAACCACTAATTTATTTCATAAATCTCATGATTTTGGATGAGACCATTAAGGTCTCTCATGTCCTGCTTCTTTGGGTTACAGTAGTGGTTCTGATGGCAGTTTCTACAGTAAGCCTTTTCAGCAGGTGTATTTCAAATATTCAGGACAGAGAAAAATGTGTTTTCTTATTTTTCAGTGAATCTTGTCTGGGATGGGGGAGTCTAAGCTGGGGAATGGAGAAAGGAGGACAGAGTCTGTTCTGTCTCAGCCCTGGCAGGTGCTGTGTGCCCCAGTCTGTGCTGGTGGATGTGCTGCGTTCACCCAGCAGTTTCTCAGGTGTGTCTGTTCCTGGGCCAGGGGACAGCCCCCATCCCTGACAAACCCCCACATGGACATCAACAACCCCACAGTGCCAGCAGTGCCCCAGAGGGTGCTGTAGCTGCTGCCCCAGCTGAGATTTTGAAGAGAGTGATGTAAAGTCTGTCAGTGTGGTCCTCGGAGGATACAACAGGGGCTAATTGTGTTTCCTTAAAGCCTGCACATGTTTTTAGTCAACTTTAGGGGTGTCCAGTTATTCCTACCTAATTCATCTGGGAGTTTGGAATGGCTAATTTTCTTCTGAAAGATAATAGTGTGCCAAAATTATTCTATTGCGAGTCAATTGCTATGATGAACTTCAGTGATAATATTTTGTTGCCAATTAAGATTAGTAATCTAGATTGCTTTTTATGTTATGCCTTATTTTCTATTCCTATATCCATTCCTATTAAACTAGAAAGTGGATTTCAATTTAGAGTTTTTTTACAGCCTCTAAATAATGTAAGCATTCAGTCTTGATTTGTGTTTAATGGCTGGATAAAGACTGTTTGTTTTTGTTTGTAATGTAGTGTTGTCTCCTTTGCAGATAATGTCAAAGATACCATAAAACAATGCGGTGACTGTTTAATAGGCTTGTTTCATCCTTAATGTCTGAGTGGAAAATGTGACTGTGCACTTCAGCAAATGGTTCAGAATTGAGTCTTGGGCTCCAATATCTTAACTTGAGTGTCTACAGTCCAAGCATGTTGTCAGTCATATGTGGCAGTGCACTGCATGTTCCCAGAGAGCATCGTGCAAAGCCCTCTCAATCCAGCCTTTGTGAGGCAGATCCAGGCAGCCTCTCAGATGTCCGAGTGCTGAACCATTCCTAACCACTGATGATAACTTAATATCCATATATGTGATTTTTTTTTCTTTTTTGGCTATGTGCCCAGATTCTATACAGATGAGTAGTTATCTTTGCAACCTTTCACATTGTTGGCAGTGATTAATAACGTGTTGTGCATACTTCCATTGCATCAAATACCAATTTTTTGGGTAATGAGAAAAGAATATCTAATTAGGGAATTAATATCATTGACTTCACACATTGTCTATAATTCAAGTTTTTTTTGGGTTTTTTTTTTTGGTTTGTATTTTTTTTTGTTTTTTTTTTTTTTTTGAAAAACAGGGGTGGGAGTAGTAGATTGAAGTATGACTTTCATGTAGTCATGACAGTAGAATATAAGGTTTTAGGTTAATTTCTGTCAGTTTCCATAATACAACTGAAATGCAAGCGAATAACTCAGAAGCATATTTTTAAAGGATTTTCCTGTGAGGAAGAAAATCTTTTAAATCACTAGATGCTGTATATACCCTTTTGAATGTTAAATCCTAAAGCTATAAAGATAGCAGATGCTTGTAAAAATGAGATGACTGCAGCTTAGAAATCTTGTTTTTCCTGAGCAAAACTGCTTGAAATTGCCAATGTGTGCACTGATAAGCACTCAGTACTAGGCACTTATCTCTCAGGCAATGTGTAAAAAGTGTAAAACTGATTATTGGAAATTAAGAGATGGGTACTATTATCATCCTTGGATACCTTTCATGTGGGTACACGTCCTTCAGTTGCTGTATTTTATTTTTTTTTAGTCAATGGCATTTAACCTGGAGCACTTTTGTTTTTCATTTCTGTTATTACTGAAGTAGTTTGCATATCGCTGTATCTACTCAAGAAAAGCTGAATCATAGATTAGGTCACCTATGCTGATTTTCCACACTTCTTTTTTCCTAAAGTGAAATTTTGCTTTTCTACTGTTTGTTTGTCTGTTAAACATCTTTACCTTTCAAGATTCAAGGGGTTTTTTTGTGTTGTTACAGCTGCAGTATTTAGCAATGCAGATCCTATAGTTGTTTCATGATTTAGATGATATCTATGTGTATATAATCATTTCTATTCATGTGGCTAAGGACTGACATATTAAACTGGTATTCTTTCTGGTTTGTGTCATGGTTACTTCATTAACCGTGTTGAATTATGCTATAAATATTTGCAGGAGCCCAGTCTTTGTAGTCATTCTCCATGGGGAATTTGCATTGAAATTGATGGGGGATCTGAGTGAAGAAAAGCTGCTTGAGTGGGCATCATCTGCTCTTTCAGGCACGCAAGCCTAAGTGGTAGAATATATATATATTTTTAACTGCTAATGTACTGTTAGGGCAATCAAGGGGATGATTTCCTTAGTGATGTAAGTGGTTAGGCAGGAGGGGGATATCTGTTCCCCCAGAAACAGAGGAGATTTTTATCCAGAAAAGTTCTGGATAAAAGCAGAGGCTGACAGAGAAGATTCAGGAGTAAAACTGGGCTATGAGATGATGATGGGAGGGATGCAAGTTCAATGGAACAGGATTGTGACTATGTAAAAAACTTTCATTTGTTCCTTCCTCTTAAGTATTTTGACCCTTCTATGAATATTGTACTGAAGGTGATATATTGTACAAGTTTTTTCTAAAGCTGCTGCGTGCTGGGATATCAGCTCACACAGGGCTACATGAGCAGGGAAAATTATTTTTGAAAATGAATTTAAAGAAAATTCACACCACTGTGGAAATCCTCATCCACAGGAAGAATGTTACAAATTTACTCCTTTCTCTCTGCAGCCTTGGAGGGGGAAGGTTGTTGAGTAGCAAATCTTGTGCTCCACAGAGGAAAAATGCAGTTGGAACAAGTTACTTTTGCAGATATAGAAGAAGAGCAGAGAAACAATACTGTGCTCTCACTAAAAAAGCTCAAATTGTTATTTCCTTTTGCACTGTTTGGCTCTGACCTGCATTTCAAGTACACACGGAAGGTGAATGAAAATCTGTGTTAAATTGTGGAAAGTTTGTGTCTTTGCAAACTCCATCTTTATGTTTGGCTAAATATGTGGTGAGAGCTCTGAGATAGGGACTCCATTGTTTCTTTGTGGAAAGATGCACACCAAACCGAAACCAGAAATAAAAGGGGCTGGTTTTGCCTGGATCTTTCTGTCTATAAAGATGCACTAAAGTTTTTGGAACAATAATTGCCTGAGTTCCTTCCTTCTCCACTGAAGCAAGGAAAACGTAGAGCCGAGAAGCTTGGCACAGAACAGCTTTATGATGGTTCACTGTGTTTCAGCATTTATTCTACTGGGGTTTTAGGTATAATCTTTCCAATTTCTGGCTGACATACATCAGTTTTTTTGTACTCCGTGACCCTAGTGGTTCATCCAAGCCTCAGCAACAGAGCACAGTAAACTAGAGAAAGAGATACAAAAAAGCTGAGAAATTATTGGTTTTCAGAAGAGGGAAGGAGTTTGTATTCTTTTTTACAACCTAATTTGCATTTTGCTGGAGGTAGGCAGTGGTGATATTAAAGTCTGTGTTATTTCCCAGGGACTTGGAATTTATAAGTCTGAGTTAGACTCTTCTGAGTCTGCCGTGAGTTTCCTTCTGTGATCAACAGAAGAATTTTCTGTCTAACAAAAGCAAGGTCTTGGGATTATGCTAATAAGCTCCAATGAAAAATTAATTTTCTCATTTGAGCTCTTGCATAAGGGGCTTTATTTTGCTCTTGTTCTTTTGGAACTTGTCCTTGAAGTATCTTGGCCATTTTAGACCAGGGTAAGCTCCTAAAATACATCTAGAGAGGCCTGAGAAAGGTGATGCCCAGTGGTCATGCTTGCTGGAGCCCTGCTACTATGCAAATAGAAAGATACTTTCCATGAAACTCCAGGGTTTTCCAGTCTTGCATTTCCAAAGGTACATTTCCCCAGCAGCACAATTATCTGCAATGAATGGCTTAGAGCCAAGGAGTGAAGCACAGAATAACATGAGAAGTCCTGTGAATATCAGCCACGAAACAGTGCATATCTTTTCCATCAGAAATAGTTGATTTTTCATTAAAATGCTTGGGGATGAGTGCTGCTGTGCATGGGAACAAGTCTGGCAGTGGTTTGGAAAGCAGAACTGGCCTATTGCACTGCATTTGCAAATTGCATGATGGTCACATTGCTTTGAATGTGGGACTGGGAAGCTCTCTGTTCTGAGCCTTTACGAGTTAATGGCTTAGGCTGAAATCCTCATATTCAATTGAAAAGATTCCGTGTTGGATAAAGAATTGCTAATTTGTGATATTGATTCTGAGGGGGTCTTTTTTTCCTAAAGAAATACATTTTTTTCTTGGTGAATTCAAGGCTTGGGTGTGATGCTACTGGGAAAGGAGTGTTGTGTCTATTGCCCATTTGAGCACTCCAATGGCTGCACTAGAGGCAGCTATTCCAGCAGAGAAACTTGGGTATTGCTGTTCATATTATTTCACCACATAAAGGAATCCATTTTATTAATATGAGTTGGTTTAAAATACACACCAGTGAGTGAGTAATAAAAAAGCCAGTAGATAAAGAAGTGTTTCCTTCTTGTTTAACCTGTGTGGTTGGTAGCTGAAATACCTGTCTTAGGCAAGAGCAACGTGTGTGACTTGTCCTTGAAAGTGCATTTTGAAAGTTAGCCCAAAAGTTTAATCAATTACTGCAATTTTGATCATGTACTGTCAGCAGGTTCCCCATCAGATTCTTGTGGCTCTTCTCTCCTGCTTTAATGTACAGTCCTTGGCACCTCTGTTGTTTAGTGGTGATGTCTAGTGTAGGCACAGGACCAGGAGTTGTGGGCTACTAGGAGAAAGACATAACAATTATTTTCTGGCCCATCTGTTACACTGCTTCAAGTAAATACTGGATAGATTGAGGTTAGACTAAAACCTTTGTACTTTAGTTTCTTTCCTAATTGTATTCTGGTTTTATTGGATCATTCTAGATCCAGTTGGTCATTCTAGACCTTTGAAAGATAATGAATATTTTGCTAAATAGCATTGAAAATACAAGGGTAATGTATAGAAAGAAAACAGGCCCATATCTAGAAACACTCAATCTGTGGTTGTTGCCTCTCAGGTTCCCACTGTAGCCATTACTGCAAGGTTTGAATGTTTAAGTAGTCTGAAATAAGGCTTTTTGAGGTACCTCTGAATTCCACAGGTCAGCTGAGATCTCTAATTCAGTGGCTCTGTAATGACAAGGAATGATCCAGAGTAAGAACTTAATTAGCACTCCTCTTTCTGTATCTTTTAATTTAGGATTAGATTTTGTTGTGATGTGGGCATTAGGGCTTGTCACATCAGTGCAGAGCACCAGCATGTTTGTTCCTGAGATCTTCAGGGCAGTGGGTGGTGTGTGGTTTACTGCTTAATTGTATTATTAATAGTGTTAATATTAATAATAATAGCATTGATGTTATTATTAATAATTATTGATAATCAATACATTATTATTATTCTGATACGCAGAATTGTGTTGCATGTCCACAGCATTTCAGTGACTCTAAGGTTGTGAAGATGGATCTGTGAAAAGAGTTAAATGGTGGAGCATAAATGGAAGGGATGTGTCCATCTGAACTAACGTGTGTGCATGCATATTTATTGCACAATTTGGAAGTCATAACAGTCCCCCTGTTCTTTCATAAATATTTGTATGTTTCAGCCTTTCATTTTGGTTTAAAGTATGTAATCTACCATAGCAAATACACTTTTTAAAAAATCCCTTGACAGGCCTTGCCAAATGATTACTTTTACCAGCTGTTCCAAATACTGGAAGAAATAATGAGCTTTAAAAAAAACCCCAACAAATTGTAGCTTGCTGCTTCCTCATTCAAGTGTCACTAGAAGATTTGGACAGTTGCTCTGTCATTAAGTACCTAGTTATTTTAAAGGTTATGGTTGCAATGAAAATTGCCATTTAAATTTGAACTTGAAAATCTTTTTTGAGGGAAGACAGTTATCTACAGTCATGTAGGCCACAAGTACAGTGAAGTGACAAGTGCTATGTCTTAAAAATAGAAAAATGCTCAACTTGCTCCCACTCCTGTCCAAAATTTAAGGAACTCTAGTATCCTTAATGATAGTTTTCATATTTCTTCTGTGCAGATGGCTTCATGAGGCTTTATTTTCCCAGTAATTTTATATAAGATCTCAGGATTAGTTCTGTGGAATCTTTGTGAAGAATCACAGTGGGTGATGTGCAATGACCTCTTGTTGAGTTGTACTCATAATTTAGATTGTAAAGTGGCATCTTTGAGTTGTGACTTCCCAAAAGTTTGTGCCTTCTTGAAACTTCCTTCCATACAAAATTAGCCCCTTATTGATACACCAGTAGTATTCATGTTTACTGAGAGTGTGACAGTGTAATTGGAGGCTTAGGGTTAATACTCACTTCAGATTAAGCTCAGACATGTTCTCAGTGATGAAGGGTAAACCCAAAGTTTAAAAGGTTAAAATAACTTATTCTAGTGGTCACAGGTGACAAATCAAATTGTTAAATTTATTTATATAAATGTACTTACAGTGACTAAGGTGGAGTAGTGTCTTTGGAGTGGGTCTTTCTTGCTATAGGCAATTCAAAGTGAAGAATATTATTTCAGTAACTTTTTTTCCTGTTTTCAGGCAGTTACTTGTCTCTCCCTGCTGATACTGGCTTGGGTTTTTTTGTGTTGAGGTTGTCCAGGGTTTGCTGGATAGGTCTTTTCCCCAGTATTTTCCTTGCTTATGGTACCAAAAGCATAAAAGCTGGAATCCATGGCCTCCTACTTCTGGTGCTAGCCTGTAATCTGTTGTGCACATAATTATGGGCTGTACAAACAAACTAATGATGTCATTGATAGTTTTGCTAATGGGGTGTGCTTGCTGCTCTTGTAAATAAAAAAAATTCTGTAGATTCCCATTTGAAAAGATGAGGAAACCTAGAAAGAAATGGCAACAATCACAGTGTGGGTGACTTGTTCTGGCACACATTTTCTTGTTCAGCTTGTTGTCTGTAATATTGACTCACTGCTTATGCAAGGGTCTGTCTGGTATTTAAGGAGAGGTCCAGAGGCTGTTCTGATTTTTTTTTTTTTTTTTTTTTTTTTGGTTGATGTGCATGAGTCATTTATTAGATTACCACTGCAGTTTTGGGTGAGTGTGTTTGCAGTATTCCTTATTTACAGTACCTGCAGTGGCTCTGCACTTACTTCAGCCCCTAGCAAGGACTGATACTTTCTCGTGCCCCTTCTGGGAAGAATTTCCTGTTTTCAGGGGAATATAAGAAACCAGTTCCTTCCTAGATATCTCTTTTAGATGAGACTGCTACTTTTCAGATAGCTAACCCTATAAATGGGGTTGTGGAACAGGGATTAACCTTGTAGGTAATGGAAAAGTCAAAGTTTTATCTACAGGGTTTCTTCTGTGAATGTCCAGGTTGGTGCATCTGTTGTGTGCTTAATATTCTATCCAGTATGGGCTGAATGATGAATTTAGGAAACCTCTTTGTACAGCAGTGATTTAAAGGAGGATAAGTGCTCTACTTTTGTATTTTCATTCTTAAGAAAAATTGTGCTTTTGTCTGCCATCACTCCAAATGTGCCCCCCAGCTTAATATGCTGAGCATGACACCATATGGTCCCTTGGGTCAGCTGGGATCAGCTGTCCCACCTGTTTCTCTTCCCAACTTTTTGTGTACCCCCAGCCTGCTTTGCTGGTGGAGTGGCAGGAGGAGCAGGAAGAATTTGACTCTGTGCAAGCACTGCTCAGCAGCAACTCATAGATCCCTGTATTATCAGCACTGTTCCTAGCACAAATCCAAACCATGCCTCCATATCAGCTGCTGTGAAGAAAATTAACTCTACTCCAGAGAAAACCAGCACAGGCATCCCCAGGTCCTTTATTTAGTGAGTTTTCCCAGCTATGCCTCTGCAGTGGGGCTTATCTGTGTGTTAGATCCTAAATGTGAAATGAAAAGTCCTTTGTGTAAACACAAATAGATAAAATTATATCACTTGGAACAGCTATTTCCATGTAGTGAGTTACATCTAAAATGTAGAATGAATGATTAAGGAGAAGATAAGTTGGAATATGTTAGCAATAGCTTGTGAATAAAAAATGTTAACACTATAGGTGTCAGGGAAGGACTGTAAATAATTAGTGGTTTTGGAGCTAGAAATAAGGGTAAGAAGGAATGGAAACAAGGACTGTAATACTGGAAATGCATAGTCCTGCTGCATTCTGTAGTGTAGTCCCTGCTATGAGATGATGGTCAAGGGGTATTAATATTGCAAAAATCTGAATGAAGGGACCCCTTTCCCACCACAGAAGAGCTTCCTCCCACTCTTTTTTCTGCACCCTCCCCATCATTCCCAAGTAATCTTAAAGCAGTCAGTGTAAATTAGCATTTGGGAAACACGTTTCTCAAAGCTATTTCATACTTTTCATTTCTGCCTGGGCTGTGATGAGGCAGACGAATGAATGGCTGCAAGTTCTGCAAATGCTGGTGCTTCCCCTTGGCCTTTACCATCGTCCTGGCCCTCAATTCTTGACAAAAGAGGAATCCTAGAACACCTCAGCATGAAAAAACCTTAGGTGTTTGGAGGCTGGAGCCAGGTTGATGAGGATATGTACTCAGCACTGAGGATACTCCAAATTAAGTTACCTGTATCTAACATGGAATGGTGCAGAGTAGATGCACAGTGGACACCTGAGAGAGCATTTGAGGCAGAGCAGTTCTGGGTAACGCTGGGGTTTTTTCCTCCTATTTATGTTGCATTAGCTTTGGTATTTCCTGTGTGTACACAGGTATTCCCCACTGAACTGGGTATTTACAGTCCTGCAGAAATATTTAAAAAGCACTTGAGTTTGTTGCTCTCTTAACAGCTTGGCACAAGCTCTAGGGAAGCACTGCTACTGGGAGCAGTAGGCTGCCTCCTTTTGTGGGATTTAGTGAATCATTAAATGTCTCAAATTTATGTCCATTATATTAATAGAAATAAAAATAGCAATAGTATCTGGCATCAAAAATTATTCTCTACTTTCCTGTTGGTGTCATAAATAGCATTTCTCTGCTTCTTGTGTATCAAGCAAAACAGCAATCCTGTACAAGAAATTACTCTCCATTTCTGTTCTCTGATTTCTATCTCGGTGCTTACTGATTTGGTAGGAGGTTGTGTGGGTCTTCCTAAACTTTTTTGATGAAAATTTGTTTGGTATTTTTTTTCTCCTTTAGGAATTTATTTATTTTAGAAAATAATGCTTAGTACTTTGAGAGCACTTAAAGGTGTTGTCTTTGGTCATGTACCTGGTATTTCAAATGTTCTGGTTATACACTATTTTAAAAAGGGCAGCACCCTGCTGTTCTGGGGGAAGAAATTGGTCAACAGCTAGGAAAGTTCCATGGTACTAATTATATCTGAGGTTACGTGGGGATTAAGGTTAGACCACTTTGTCTTTGCTTCAGGAACCCTGATTTATTATATGCATATATAAAATTAAATAATTATTATTAACAAGGATTAAAAATGCTTTTAAAAACCAGCCTCCCCTTTCTTCCCAGGGGTGCTTGTAGGTGGCTTCTCTCTTTTCAAGGAGCCTGAAGCCAATTTATCTTGGATCTCTCTGTCCCTGACCTTTCCTGCCTTGTTGTGTGCCATCCTCCCTCTCCTTGTTGCCCCTGCACAAAAGGAAAACCCAAACTGAGCTTTGCTGGAGCAGCTGCACCCTCCTTGTGCGTCCTGCTGCCACCTTGGATAACTCAGAGAGTGTCGGAATCTGAGGTATTGATGATTCTGAGATTGTAGAAAGTCTCTGTCTGTCAGCCCCGCTGCCAAAGCAGAAGCCATAATTTGTCTGTGCTGGTTCCAAGGTTGTTTATTCTGTTTATCTCTAACATGTTCTGCTGCCCTGCCGCAGCTCTGTCCTGCAGGGCAGCGTGTGGGGCTCTGCCCTCAGTGGGATGTTACAAACATTAAATACCACAAACTACCTGTGCTGGATTTACAATAACGTGCCAATATCTGTCACCTACGTTGGACAGTGTGTCCCCAGCCTGAACCAACAGAAAAATGCCAACACCACAGTGAAACATGGAGGGCATGAAGAAGGAGAAAAAGGACAAGACACACCCAATTTCCTCCTCCTTCCTTTGGACCCCTAATCTAGAATCCTAAAATTTTACTTTTGCACCCGTGCCACACTTAATTATTACTGATATCAAACACTCAGAGCTGGTAATTCATCCTGTAAGATTGAAAACTCTTTTCCATGGACAGAGATCACAGACAGTGTCTCTGGGGGCTCTGTCCAGGGGGGTTCCTGACCCCCTGCCAGGGTCCCAGACCTGCCAGGGCAGCCAGAGGGATGCCCTGGGTTCCCACAAGAGAGCTCCTCGGGAGCATCTTGGTGTGAGCAGCAAAGGTTGCAACAACAGATCTGTGGTTTTTAAACCCTGGCACTGCTTGTGGTGCAGCTCAGTCCTGCTCTGAGATCCTGCTGCAGGTGGAAGCCTGCTCTCATGGTTGGGTTTCTGTGCTGTGGATGAGGAGGGGAAACACCAGAGTCCTTGTTGGAAAAACCCCTTGCAAGAAGCAGAGCTTTGAGTTTGTTATTTGGCATCCATGAGATGCCCTTTAAAATCTCTGTTTCCAAGTGATTTCAATGCAGGATTTTTATAGGGACTAGTAGCTTGATTTGTTCTTTTTTTGTCTTGCTGTCCAACACTCCTAACTTGGAGGAGATTGGCTTGTGTTGTGATTTCAGCTGTTCCTGTTAGGGCACTGAGGGAGGGAAACCTGGGAAGGGGAAATCAGGGCTGCCTTTTTCTCAGGTGAAGTGAAGATTTTCTTATTAGGCAGAACTCTGAAAAGGGCACTAGGCACTGAAGTCAGATGCCTTCCAGGGACCTGCAGAAAGGATTGTACATCACAGGAGAACACCAAATACAAATCTTGTGCGCTGAGTGCTGGCAGGATGTAGTGGGGTAACATTTTCAACAAATTCTGTGCTTAAAACTTCAATAAACATAGTTGGTGTTAACGCTACACCTTTATTGCACCTTAAGCCTAGCCAGAGAAGAACCTTTTCAAGTAGTTTTTAATGTTATAAACTAGCTTGTTTTGCATTAATTAACTCAATTTTTTAATGAGAAGTCCAAAGCAAAATGGGACTGAATCATTGTCAGTGTCACAGTGATCAATGAGATGAATCAGCTGTGAGCAGGACACTGGCAAACAGTTGTTCTGAAATTCAACTGGAAAACAAAAATTGAGGTACTTTGGTGTATATGGGTGGAGCAGCTGTAAATACTGAGAGCTGTCAATATACCCGGTGTATTCTGAGGCACATCAGAGCTGGGTGAGGAAAAAGAAAATGCAGTTGCTCCTTGTCATGGAGGCAGCTTCTGAGCTGCTGTGGGGTTTTTTTAGACAGTAAACATATTATCTGCTTTTTGAGGGTAAAGGTTTATGAATTTCATATCATCAATCATTTTCTGAAGTTTTTGAAATACACATTGTGCTGTGATTAAACAATCCTCAACTGGAGGATAAACACAATCCTCAGCGTTGCTACTAAAATATATCACCTACAGAAAATCAAGGTCTTTTTGTAACCTGGTATGGAAATAGGTTATGTTATTTTGCTGTAGTAATACACTGCTTTTTCTTGCTTTACTCTGGTAAAGGGTGACTATGAAGTGACTTTTTTTGTACATTTTGAATACTGATCTTATTGAGATATATGCTGCTTACTACATCAGTTCACTGTGTTGCATAAAACAAAACAAATCCAGTTGTAGCAGAATCAATAATCAGGAGTAAGCAATTTTCTCTCTGATTTTGGCTTGGTTTTTTTTAGGTTTTTTTTTTAAGGTGGTATGAGGTTAGCACCTCTCCTTGCACTGCATTGCAGAATGTTCTCCTCTGCCTTTCAGTGGGACAAATTGAGCCAAATTCAGAGGGAGTTCCTTCACATTAAAGTCTCTATAACAGTTTTTATGTTCTAGGTTTTTTGCAACCCTAAGCTGATCTCACTTAGTCTTTTTTAGGATGGCTTTTTTGTTTTTATTTGTGGTTTTGGTTTTTTTTGGTAGGGAAATTACTTATTCCCATATCTTGTGCTGGTAAAAGTATGTGTGAGATTGCAGATTGTCTTGTGTAGCAACCAGGAATCAGTTACAGATCAGATACTGAACAATAAGGCTGTACTGCTCAAAATAATATGAGTTTTCATTTTTTCCTTAATTCCTTTACCTTCAGAATAATTCTTGTCTGTAGAAGAAAGGTGCGGGTTTATTTGTTGTGTGGTTTCTTTTTAACTTCAGTGTGTTTTCACTCAGATTGGCTTTTTCCCTTCAAAAGACATTTTTTGTGACGTACACACACTTGATTTAGTTCCATGTACAATAAAAAATCATCTGTGGATAACAGAAGAGGATGTATATAGAAAAAATCCATCTCCTGAGATTCAAGTGCTTACCTTGACATCACTGAAGGCTGGAGGGAGATAACACTGGTTATTTCATGTGGCTCTCAATAAGGCAGGTGGCAAACTTTGTTCTTTCAGTGAAACTTGGTCTGCATTCCTGATTAAAAAAAAACCCCAAAAAAACCACACAACCCCCCAGCAAACAGAAACCCTCAACCACAAAACACCAAATCTTTACTATTCTTTCTTAACTCTTTAGGCACTTCATTTTGGAAATGTGAAAATAATTTTTTTTCATGTATTAACTGCAGGACTAAATATTTACCAGGTCAAAGCATGGGCAGCAGTTGTTGCCTTCATTTTCTCAAAGGAATAGAAGTATTTTGCATTCAGTTCCATGCATGTATCATATTTCTTTCTGAATTGACCACTGGCATAAATATGGAAGTGAAGATGTATATTACAGATATTCAGTGTATTCTTTGAATTAATGCTATTTTCATTTTTTAGATGATTAGTCTTTTTTCACCAGGTGGAAATGCCTTCTTTATTTATTTTTTTTTTTAAATTAAATAATGAAGAATTGGTAGACAAAATATAGTTAAGTAAGCTGCCTTCCTCTTTCTTCATCCCTGTTGTGGTGTGATCTGTTTTTGCAGTTGCAAGCAAACTTAGTCTTATCTTCAACCATTTCTAGAAGTGTAAGCAGAAATGGCACAGAAAACGCAAGCCATAAATTTTATGTTTGTCTTTTGGTCTGTGCTCCTGGTAAGAGCTAGACTCACATGTTTGAATCAGGAGGAAAAAAAAGGAACAAAACTGCCTTAACAGCTATTGTTTACTGATTAGTGGCTTCTAAAGTGAAAACTTCATTATCAGTAATGATAGCTGCCAAAAAACTGCCTGTTCTCAAAATAGCCATTACCACTTGGCTCCAATCTCTTTGCAGATATCTCCAGCTATTTAAGATCAAAATAGCACTTAATGGGTTTAAGTAATCAATAGCCCCAAAGACTTCTGAAGATCTTGGCACATAAATTATTAATAGTTTATGTTTGTCTTTTTAAGAATCTACTAAGCACTGTTAACACATTGCAAAATGCTAAGATTGCAAAGTGCCTCTATTAAATGATACTAAAATGCCTCCAACAAGCCCGAGATGCTTGTTTTATGTATCAATGTAAATAAATGTTATTTCTATTCTGTTGAAGTACACAATTACTTTGAAGCTCAGTGTTGAGTTTGATTTGCTGACAGACTCGTTTTACTGAAGGGATGGCAGAGTACTCTTAAAAATACAATTTTTTCTGCAATCCTTGTATTTGAAATTACAGAATATTTGTCAGACAAGAGAAATCCTGTAACACACTTTCCTCTAAGTAAATAGTAAATATCTGTTCAGCCCAATTCTATTTAAACTGGGGGCATAATTAAGGTGTGTGGTTAATGCCCATAACTGCTTGGGGCACTGCAAACAGAGTAGGAGGAGAAGTGTGAGTGGGGTGCATGTTGATGGATGTTGGGGTGCACTTCTAAAATCCCACAGCAACTCAGGATTAATAATCTGTTGTAGCTATCAAGCATTTCAAGAGGAATGAAATTTCAAGATTTCTGGTGGAATTTGGAAGATGAAAATGAGTCTCAGCCTAATTGTCTTACAGAGTTAACATGACTGCTCATCTTAGATCTTACTGCAACCAACCTTCATATTTCCTTTTAGCCTCCTGTGTCTAGTAAATGAGATTTGTTGATACTTAAATTAAATACACTATTTTCTCTACTGGAGACTGAATATCTTAAAGAAGGGTCAATTTCATTAAAAACATTGATGGATAAACATACAAGGGGAAATTGCTATTGATCACAATTGCAAGATGTTTCTATCTGGTCGGTTTACTTAGCACAGCTATTTTAGTCATATTGGCAATTTTTATTTAATGGCCCCTCAATCTTTGTGATGTGTACAGAAAATAGAAGGGATTATTGTATTTTCATTTCACTGATATTCAGCTGCTTTCAAGGTGAAACTGGGGATGAAAAAAACAAAAAAGAAAATTCACAACTCCTGCCAGACTTGGCTTGACTGTGGGAGTACTTGAAGACTTTTACTTGCAGCATATGATATGAAATTGCTGCTGATTTGGGTATCTTGAGTTTAAACATAGAAACAATTAGAATCTGTCAGTCAACAGTGGCCAAAAATTGAAATTTAATGAGGAAAGCTTTAACCTGCATACCTAGTGGGTACCTGTCTCTCAAATGTCACCTGCATGTAAGATGAAAGGCTTTTTTTTTCTGGTGGCAGATTTGTACTGAAAATGATAGACCTTTTAAGCTTTGCCATTTCTTTCCTCTTAAGCGATTGTGTGGTATTATTTATCTTGAAATTACACTTATGGGAGGAGAGGGAGGCTAAGAGACTGTTCTGTCCATCTTCCAGGGGCATGTTTTTAAAACATAGTTGTTCTGTCCATCTCCCAAGGGCACATTTTTGAAACATCATTGCAATTGCTTCTGAAGAGCTGTTCCTAGGAAACTTTAAACAAAAATTGACTGGTATCTTTAATCTTTCCTCTCACCACTTAACAAAGCAGGAAAGGTGGTGAATCTGGCAGGTGAATATCTCTCTGCTCCAGTGCTTCCCTTGCTGCTCTGGATTGTAAACACCTGAGTTCTTTTCAGCTCCCTCCTGCTGGCAGTGCCATTAGGGAGGTTTTAAATAGTACCAGCATGATGCTGGCTGCTGTCAAGATTGAAAATCCTGTTCTGACTGTAAACTGTGAACCATGAAATATTGCAGGACAGAGGTTGAGTGAGTATTCTGCTTATCTACCTGAGACTTGGCTTTCCTTTTGCTTTGAAAGGAAGAAAAAGGTTGACTCTCCTAGTTTAGAATGAAAAGGAAGAAAGTAGAAGAACAACCTGTATGTGTGAAACAGCTGTGGGTTGAACAAAGCCCCTAACAAATGTCCTTTTTTCTGTATTATCTCGTTCCTGACTGACAGGCAGAGAAAGGATCATGTTTGGAGCACAGGAGTAAGCACTGCAGTCTGTTCTGCTGGTGTCCTAGATCAGTGCTTGTACAGTTGCAAGATACAATCCCCCCTATCTCCCCATTTTATATTATCAAAGGAGATCCCTTCCTTCCTGGCTGTTGCTGTAGTTTGCCTATCTGAACTTGTAAGGGAATATTAAATAACACTTGGTGGAGGCCTTAATTCTTATTTCTGCTGAGAAAATCCTCTGCTCTTTTAGGAGGGTCTATGCAAAAGGTTTATGCTTGTCTTATTGAATACTTTGATTTGTAAACTGTTTTGTTTATCTGGGTAAATGTACATTCCTAATTCTATAATTCTTGGTTAACTGCTTGAGCTTTTCTTGGTAATGCTGTTTGTTTTGCCTTTTCTGCTTTCCTTGTATTTTGTAATGCAGAGACATAAGCATGAGCCTCTGCTGTCAAGTCTTTCTGCCAACCTGTCTGGCTGCTGGTCTCCTTCAGATGCAGCTTAGTGTTTGTAAATAGGCTTGATGCAAGTCATGTCACAGCAAAAATAATGAACCCCTCTGTATTAAGAGCTCGGCTAGTTCAATGATGCTGATAAGATCAGTTCATCCCTACATCAGTGTAATTTAGAGAAATTGCTGTGTTGTGAATGGAATTTTAACAAGAAGTCCCCACAGAAAAAAAGAGTAGTTAAATTAAAATGATGTTTAAATCAGAACAGCACAGAGAAGACATTGAATATAAATCAACTATGTTAATGGCAAACAGATAAATCTGGAAAATGTGGTGTGAGAAGGTTCTGCCTTGGTTTTGTTGTTTGCATCTATGCATTTGTAATATGCTGCTGCTTTATTTTTTTTTCCTATCCCGTGGATTTGATGTTGAGACAAATAATACAGTTTTTTTGATGTCAAAAGACAGCTTGACCACAAAAAATAAGAACTGCTATAGTACAAGTAGGGGAGAAAAAAAAGATGTGCATACAAAGAGTTGGTAGGCAATAATGAACTGCAGGATCTTTAGTTGTGTAATATTTGTCTTGGATTTAAGAAAAAATATTTCAGATATTCTTATCTAAATAGAGAGATGCCATGAATTGCTTGGTTGTGAAATAAACCTGTAATGCATCTTGGACATAATTTAAATGCTCCCACCTCCCCACTCCAGATTAAAAATATAGGGAAATCAGATTTTCTCTTGGTTGCTCTGAAGCAAAGTGAGACAGAGGCACTAAGACAGATGTGTGGAGACTATCTGCAGCAAGAGCAAGAATCCCTCCTGTGTGCTGTGACAGAGAGCTTGCAGCTGGTCCTTGTATACACAAGCTGTCCTCACATCACTGCTGGGGAAGGCTGTGGCTGAGAACCCTTCTGGTGCAGGGTGCCACCCAGACAGCTCTGCTTGTCCCTCCAGAGCCCTGCTCGTAGCTTCTGATTTTACCAGTGAGCTCACTGGCACTGCACAGCAATCCCTGCCTCTCCTAAACCCCTGGAAAGCTTCCTCTCCACTGGCTGGTTGAATTGGCTTGAGATAAAAAAAAAGCACATTAACCCCAAAAATTGAGACTGATATTTTTTGGCCTTCTTTTAAACAGTGTTTGTGCCAAGCAGGTTGAGCTCCAGCTCATTCCTGTTCAAGTCTGGCTTTGGAAGGGTCTAAAAAAGCTGGGCTGGTGTAACTGTTGTGCTGGAGGAAGGAACTTGTTTGGGACAGCCAGTGTGTCCCCAGGGTGCCACAGGGGACTCTTGGCTGGCCTCATGAGCCATTATTCTGCTGACTTCATGTCTAGTCCTAGTGACTTTTTTTTTTATCTTCAAGTAATATGGGATCAGCACCTTTATCAGTGCTCAGGATAGACATGGCAGACTGCACTCAAAGGGAGCAGGGTGTTTTGTTCCTTTGTTCCTTTCCCTGCACAGTTTTTACTCCGTGGCATGCTTAGGTTACAATATGGTATTGACTGGGAGGAGGGAGAGAGAGGATGATCATGATGATAATGTAATAGAACATTGTAATGATAAGTGGTAAAATAATAATCTACATGTAATCAATAGCTAACTCTCTCGTGGTTGATCAGATATGCAGATGTTGGGTTTGAATTTTACACCTACCTTATCTACTGTAGAAGTGAAAAGTGATTGGCTCCAAAATGCAAGTGAATTGTAGTTGCAGCTGAAGAGCTCAGAGTTTGTGGATTGAATGTATAATCTAGAGTCATTTGCACTAGGTGAGAGTTGTGAATGTTTCTTTATTTAGCACCAAGTGACATTTTGCTTTGTAAACATTGCTATGCCCAGGATTTAGCTCTATTAATGGCTTTTTGTCCTTGCTTCATTTTCACTCAGTTCTGTGATCCCATTTCAGTTTTACTCCTTTGTGTGGTCCCATCTTTCCCTGTCTTCACCTGTAGGGAAAACTTGCTGGGTTGGTGCTGATCTCCAGCTGGTGGGAGAGATCATTGTTGAACCACAGCTTCCCAAGGATTCCAGTTCTCCTGTTTGATTCTCTTAGAGGAATTTCAATTACCCATCAGTAAATTTAATCTGAAGCCTGTAAAGAAGAGACAACCTGGTACCAGACAGAGCAGCAGAATGATCTGAACTGACCAGTAGGAGGCTCTGATGAATTTCACTGCAGTATTTATATCAAAAGCAATTCAAATTTGCTTCTTTTTGTTCTGAGTTTAAATGGATTCTTAATTGCCAACAGCAAGAGCAAGGCTTGAGGCTGAGAAGCTTGATGGCAACCGGCAACTTTCAGAAGGATCTTGGCAACTTGCAGTGTCTGTTTCTCTTTGGGTGCTTTTCCTGCATCTCTGGGGAAAAAGGGAGATGTAGCTGCAGAGAATATTTGTACTCATCAGCTTGTCAGAGTTCTTTGTACTACCCTGTGCAGAGGAGCAGTGCCTGAAATTCTTGTCTTGCTGTGATGTACACGCTTTCTACAAAGTTGTGTTAGCTTTTCCTGATATTTTTGTGGTTAGTGGGATGTGAATTTGAAAAACCACATGGACCTTAACTCTCTAGGAGCTGCCACATGAACTTGGTGTCCTGGGTAAGCTGATGCAGGAAGGATGAGAGGTAGGAAACTAAGTATGGGAATGTGGGAATATTTCTGCTTGTGTCTTGTAGATCCTTACTGCAATTATTCCTTTTCCATATTTTGGAATTAATCGTTGCTTACAAACAGTGTGGGGTTTTTTTGTGTTCTGGAGAGTAGGAAGTGATGTTGGCAGAAGTTGTTGTGAGCTGTTGGTGGAGATCAGAGTTGGGTTTGCAGCTCCTTTCTGACTGCAGAGATCTGCTGTTGCTGTGCACACTGTTTGAACCTGCATATCCCTGAAATGTTCTAACCAAGCTTTTCCAAAGCAATACATCAGGATTTTCACTTTAGCTCCACAGTGTGTGCTGAAGGAGTACTTGGGAGTGGAATTTAAGGAGAAATAAAATTCATTAAAAGCACTAAGTGTGCATCAGTTTAAATATTGTTTCATCATGGTTGCTCTTGCCTTTTTCTCCTTCTAATTTCTGAAAATTTGAAGGTGTAAAGTTCAGTTAGTCAGGAGTATTTGGTTTATTGAATTTGAGGTATTTGAGCTTTGGTCAAATATTTTTTTCTTCTGACTGTGACACAGTCAGTAGGAGAATCATCCTTATTTTGCTTTGTTCCACTCTAAAGGAAATACTAAATTCCTCTTATAGTCACAAGAGCTTTGAGACAGGGATTTTAGGAGAAAAGGCACATACTTTCTTAAACAAAAGTGATATTTTGGGTGGATCTATGTGGACTAAATTTCAAAATGTCATTTTTAGGTGGTTATAATGCAGGTACAATTGAATATCATCCAGATGCTAATTTGAACCTTTATTGGAATATTTATATTTTTTGGGGCAAAATTCTGTCTTAGGAGCAGAGTGGGGCTGGAGTGGCAGTAGTGAGAGATCGTGCTGGATAAGAGCAGTATAGGAGAGGGTGCAGGCAGCTGAACTAACTTATGGCAATCAGGGTTCTCCTGGGATCAATCCTCAGCTGGTGTGAATTAGCTCAGCTTCATCAACGCAAGTGAGTGATGTCAGGCTGGACTCAGCTGATGCTCTAGCCTTGTAGCTGTAAAATCCTTGGTGGAGAGCATGGCTCAGTGTTTGTGCACCTGCTCATGTGTGCACACTATTATTTAATGTATTAAAATGTATTTAATGCATTAAACACAGGAATTTCAGACTTGACATGACTGTGTCATCACAGAAGGGCATTCCAAGGATTTCTCTGAGTGGGGCATTAAGGTAAAGCAGAGAAGATAACTGCATCCAGTTGGAATCCCTTCCAAGTTGAGGTATTTCTACGTGCCTGTTTGAAGTTCCAGCCTGGCTGGTACACTTCCCTTCCCTGTCCTTCCCTTTGGAAGGAAGCCTGGTGCTGTAGTGCTCCCTGAAGCCCACATTTTGGGGTGAATGCTACAGGAATTGAATTCTGGATATGCCAACCCTCTGACAGCACCTTCCTACTTGTGGTTGTTATAAGCTGCTGCTGGCTTTTGACTCCCAAAAAATTCAGGCTCTGGCTGCCCCAGATGGGACATCCCTTCTGTGGTCTGTGTGCTGCTGCATCCTGCTGAAGGAAAAGCAGGCTGAGATCTAATCTGTCTGGAGCCAAAATGCTTTGATGAACCATTTCCCTAGAGATGATGAGCTAATGGTTTGTCCATAAAGCCATGCAGCTTTTCCCATTTCTTTGGGAAATGAATAGAGCTGGAACAGAATCATATGCTGAATTGTGATAGCCTAATGCTCTTACAGAGCTGGGTGTTATTACCCAAGCTGCTTTCGTGGACAAATTAGACATGCAGAATTTCCAGATTTTACTTCATTCAGGTTTTAATTAACTCAGTGTAATAAGCTGTAAGCACATTAATATCAACAAAATACTTTGTGCTGTATCTGTTAATATTTAGATAAAAAGCCAAGAGTATTGCTTTCATACAAAGACCAATGAGGTTAGAAATAATGAGGATCTTTTTTAGGAATTTAGAGCATGCTTTTAAAATAATCTTGCATTTTCAGTGTTAGATTTCAAATAATAGCCGTGCAGTGGAAAATGCTTGTATGGGATTTTTTACTATCGCATGCCTTTTTTTTTTTTTTTTTTTTTTTTTTTTTTTTTTTTAAGCTTATACTTGAAAAATTGATGGAGTCATTTGCATTCAGTAGCTTGGACAGATGGTGTGATCCATAACAAAATACTCAACAGCATACTAAAAAGGATCATTTCAGCACCTATCCCCTGCAAAGGGGCTTTGATCCAGACAACAAGGAAAGGCTTCTAATATCCAGCATCCTCACACACCCAGGGGAAAGCATTACCTGAGCACTGGCAGGTGCACACCTGCAGTGGCTCTGCTGGAACTCGGGCTGCCCACCCTGGTGGGCATCTCCACTGGGCAAGGCTGGAAAATACCAGCTGGAAAAAGAGCCAGCTCCTCCATTGGCTTAAGAATCTTTTCTTGGGAATTGGGAGTTCTTCACCTGCCACCAGCATTGCTTCTGGATGCAGTTAACCCAGTGGCAGGAGAGGCTCAGAGCACTGCTGTGTGAGGAAATCAGTCACCAAGAGGATCAAGGTGTCCCAAATTCCTTCAAGGCACTGAGAGCAAAGGAAAGGTGGTTGTGCTTTGTATTGTATCCCAACAGGAAGGCAGATGTCCTTTGATGAGTTGTCTAGGCTGTGTGCACAAGACTAATAGTATGGAAATGTAGAAGTCCAGCTTATTTTTATTTAAAAAAACCCAAAACAAACACCATTTTGATCAAAAGAGGAGCAAAAAAAAAAAAAAAAAAAATTGTGTTTTCTACCATCTGCTCACTCTAGCATGGTTTAGTGATTATCATGTGGAGACCTTGGAAAATTTGGAACTGATTTCAGTAACCTCTGTCTGTGTCACTTATATCTTCATCTTACATGGAGAGCAGGGAAAGACTGATTGTCAGAGTATTTTTTTAAGAACATTCATTGGAGAGGACAATTTTTTAGTGATAGTTGAAAATTATTTTGGTTTAAATAACCACTTGAATTCTATTAAAGAAGACATTTATGGTTGCAAATTAGGAAAAAAGAAAAATGTTTCTGATACTGCCAACTGAGCAAAGCTGCAATATGTTCTTAAAGTCAAGCTGTGTTTTCTCATTTTTGCACTTGACAATCAGTAGTAAATTAGATACTGTTTTACTTCTGACACCTCAATTTTTATTGTCAGCAGCAGCCCCAGTGCAAACCAACCTATAGAAAATAAGATTTCAGCAAGGTTCAGCACAGAGGTAATTGCAGAACGTCCCAGTTGGTACAGCAGCATTTCTTGGAGATAATTTTACTCTCTTACAAACTGTTTTGTACTACACTGCTAGCAGTATAGGCAAGACCTTTAAAGTCTCCAAATGTTGTTTTATAGAAATGGTTGGTATTTTTAAGATAGAAGTCAGCCCTGGAAAGCTTCCTGCTTGCACAAATGTGTAATTTTTTTTTTTTTTCCTTATGTGGAACAGGTCTAATCACTAAATATTTATTTTGTGCCACTATTTTGGGGCAGATTTGGCAGCTGTTGCTCATCATCCAGTTCAGTCCGGCATTTATGCTGCAAAACAAGGCATGTTATTACATACATTTTACAGGTTTTGTGTGGTGCCAGATGTGTTTGCAGTGAGGGTTACGAGGTGTGGGTTCTCCCAGTCCAGCTGAAGCAGACTGTGGTGCTGGGTTTGAGTTGAGAAATGATGGCCAGGTTGCTGCCACCAGGGCTTGGATGGTGTTTTTGGACACCATCTTTTCTCTGTATTCTTTCTTTAATGAGAGAGGATGGGTTTGTAAATAAGCAAAGGTTGTCTCTTGAGTCCCCACTGGCTGACCCTGGTGCATAAGGGACCATTGCAAAGCCTCAGGCACTTGTGGGTTTGCTTTTAGGGCTCCTATACTTTGTCAATTTGCTTTTTGCATAGGAAAAATACGGGTTTAGGATGTAATGGTGCTTTCATGTGAGAGTAAATTACAGAACATAAAGTGATGCAGGTTTTTACTGTTTTCTGAGCCTTTGTTTTCAGTTTCAGTGTTCTGTAAACACTCATGATCCCCATGTCTGGTGTCAAGTGCTGTGGGCAATTAGTTCGGGACCAAAACTCAGAGCAGGTATTACACATAAAATTAAACTTGGTTTGGAAACATCATGTAGCCACAAATTCTGATGACAGCTGTATTAATGATGTTCCATAAGGATGAAAAGTGGATATTAGTTATGCTCTCTATATTAAACATTTGAACCATTCCATTCATTAATCTTTTGGCCAATAAATCCTTTGATTAATCCCTCAATTGCTGAGTCCACTTTAGTTACCTAAGCTGTATAGGTGTTTGCTTTAAATGAAAATATCTAATTTTTCCCTTTCAAAGCTTTCTTTACCTGTTGTTTTCAGTTCAGTATAAGAACTGGAGATCCCTGCATCTGTCCCAACATGCTTTCTCAGGGTTAGGGTTAGGCAAGGAAACTGGGTTCATTTCTTGTTTCTGTCCCAGATTTCTTGTGTGATGAGTAAAGTCTTTTATCCTTCTGCACATTGGTTCCCAGTTAGCAAATGACATCCTGTGACACCAGCCTGCCCATGCTTGTGTATGCTGTGAGATGTTTGGCCAGGGTAAATTTGTCACCGTTTGGTTATCAGAACCTGATGTCTTCTGGTCCCAGTCTGAGACTCCCTTGGCCTTCAGTACAGCCAGCAGTAGGAAACAAGCATGAACAACACAAGCCTGGAATCTTCACTTGCTTTTAGGACTGTCTAGATGGACATTGGCTATTCCTGGTGCTTACATGCCACATTCTTGGGGAAGTTCTTTGTTTTTTTGGGTTTTTAGTTTGTTTGTTTGTGGTTTTTTTTGGGGGGGTTGTTTGTTTGGTTTTTTGTTTTGTTTTCTTGATGTTGCTGACACACCCTTTCTTTGTGTTTGGACACAATTCTGGTTCACTGTGTAAACCAGTCTGTTCAATGTTGCTTTTCAGAGTATCGTGTTGGTAATAAAGATGTGGAAATCATCTGGTGGTACATTTCCAGATGAACATATTGAACAGCCCTTACTTTGAAAGCCCATCTTGGTCATCTGTCATCTACTGCTGAAGCATAATGGTCTAAAGGTTTTGGTGTTTCCTCATGCCCACCCAAGAGAAATAACTTCAGATGGGTACAGCAAGGTGTGGAAGAGCCCCTGTGCTAGAGAAACAGAGGCTTGAAATTAAAGTTCATCTAATGTAAAGGCAGAACAACTTCTCAGCTTTTGAAAGTGCACCTGCAGAGGGAAGGATGAAGTTACTGAACGTGGCTTTGTTCTTTAGTAGCTCAGCCCTGTTGGTGACAAGGCTATTGCTGAGCCATAATTTTATTTACTGTGCCCGATTGTGGCTGAGGTGACACCAGCTCATTACTGCAGCATGTTATTACAGCAAAAATATCCTGGTGGTTTTGCCACTGAACATTGTGGATTAGTGCTTTATGTGAAGAGGACTGCCATGTTAACCCAGTGTTACAAAGTCAGGCTTGAGCTTAAAATGTTCTCTCCTGAGGGGAAGGGGGCAACTGTGCTGTGGTCTGGAAGGATGTGAAAATGTGTAACTCCCTCCCAGTGTAGATTAATTGTGCTGTCCTGTTAAGATTTGGAAATAAGAATCCTGTATGTGTTAACTAAACAACGTGTCAAAGACAGGACTGGCTCCTCGCCTTTTCAGGCTTTAAGTTGCTGAGATAACTCTTCTATATTCTCTAGTTTGTGTCAAATTTCCCCTGTGCAAGCACTTGGCATGGTAGGGCTGTTGTGTATGTCAACTTCATTCCTGGCATCTTTCAGATGCATTGTGAGAAGTAAGAGAGGCTCAGTGCCCTGGGTCCAAAATCAATGTTAATAAATGATCAATTGATTTAATAGGTCTACCAGTCAGGCAAATCAGGATCTTTAACTTTTAATTAGTGACCTTGATCTGAAAGGGAACATTTGCATTAAAATAAAACAAATCACTTGCGTCTCAGCCAGATGGGGGCTGTGCTTTTCCCTTCTTAAGGCAGGCAGAGCTTGTCCCTGTCCTCATTCAGCGATACAGAAAATGTACATGTCAGGCTGAAATGCCTTCAAAGGAGCTGGGATGAATGCAGTGTTTAACTTGCTAGCAGCAGCTGAGCATAAAGACTGATTAGAGCAGTTACTCAAGATGGATTCAGATTATTAGGTAATATGGAGCAAACGTCAACAAAAATAAGATGAATAACTGTAGGCATACCCTGACAGTGATTTATTAGGCCTTCAGTGTAGTGGACTGCTAATAATCTCCCAGGGGATCCTGATCCCCCTTTATAACATTTACAGGTGGGTGAGTGACAGTGTCAGCAAATGTGCTGGAGACCTCGTGTCCCCTTTGTCTGCTTGCCACCATTCCTGAACTCTAAATATCATCTCCACTCTAAACAGGGTAATAATACTACATATTTTAAGTATTTTTTCATAAATGTTGTCATCAACCTGGAAGTAGCAGATAGCACAGGTTTAATAGCCACAGTACTTAGTTGGTTTCTTGAAAAGAAATCTGAAGTATCTCTGAAACAGGCTTTCTGAACTTTGTAGTAAAAATTAAGCATGACTTGAATAACTTAGCTTCAAAACCAGTTATTTTAATGCTCACTGGCCTTCTATTCAAGACTTGAAAAATTCCACTTGAAATAGCTGAATAGAGTTGATACAATTGGAAGTAATGATTTATATTGAAATCTTCAAGAAGAACAAGACCTCTGAGTAAATAATGTTTCTGAATCATAACAATGATTCTCAAATAAAATAATTTGTATGGATATTTTCTATTTAAAAATAATGGAAGATGTGAAAGGTGTTTTAATTTTGGTCCATTTCACAAGTGTCACAGTCTGTGCAGTATTATTTTCCCATGGTTGTTAGTTCTTTGTGGACTATACCTTTCAAGTTCTTGGTGTTCATGGAATGCAGCATTGAGTTGTCAGAAATACATCCTATTCTTGATGAAACAGATATCCAAATCACAAGCTTTTATTGGTATCTGGAAGGCCCTTCTGCAGTTGGAAGCCCTGGTATCTTGAATTGGTGTTCCTTCTATAGAGAGTGGCTTGGGAATCTAAAAGTACCTGTTTGGAAAGAGCACAACCCCTTCTAAACCTCCACCACTCCTAGGGGCAGATGAACTAAAAAAATGGATATCCAAAGCTGGACATGAGTCTCATTAGGGAATTAAAGGCTTTGTTGTGGTGCTGTGGGTGTTTTTAGCAGGGTGAGGGCTGTCTGTGGGTTTAGGAAAATGAGTACCACTAAATGGGAAGTTTGGGTGCATAAACTAGGTCTGTGGGAGAGCTTTAAAATATTAAGGTGTGGGAGACCTCTGTCATGAGCATCCCTGAGGACATGGTTCCAAGAGGCTGATGGGTTTCTTGTTCAGATCTTTTTTGTCTCATCAGTGCCCTCTGAAATCTTTGTTCATCTGACTCGGGTGCAGCCATGGGGAAAGCGTGGCTTTGACTTTTCCCAGGAGGAGCTTTGTGGTTTGAAGCTTGGGTTCTTGCAAAAAAGAGTTGGTAAAATTGAGCTTTAACAAATGTTGAATCTTGGAATATAATATAATTTCACCTGTGCTGCTGCTTCTCTGGAAAGGACCTGCTGTTAGTGAGTATAAAGTTTGGTTCCATCTGACATAGCTGCTGTTCTTTCATTTAAGTGAGGTAAGACAGCAGTTTTCTAGTGGTTCTTATTTTTGTTTCTGTATTTATTTGGGGCTTTTTGTTGTTTTTTTTGTGGTTTTTTTTGGTTTTTTTTTTCCCATCCACCTGCAGTGTGTGCATTAGAATTAGGCCAGATTTCCATGTCTTGCCTGTATCTTTCTGGGTGCTCCATTTGAACTGGCTTTCATTGGATTCTAATGTAGTCTTGAGGTTTCACAGTCTTCTGTAGCTACTAGTGAGGGAAATATTATAATTTTAAGTAATGGGGTGATTTAAATGTAGATTTTCTGACTCCTGACATTTTCTATAAACAATATTGTAGCTAGTTACTGTATTTGAAATACATGTCAGTTTTTTGTAATTTAAAACCCCCCCAAAACGACAACAAAAGAACACAACATTTAATCACAAAAAGCTTTTTCTGTTTTCCTTCATGAAATGTGGTTTAATGCAGAGGCTTGCTGTCTTGCATGCTGTATTTATTTTTAATTCACTCCATCCAGCAAACTGGCATTAGGTACTGAGTCCAATTCTGGTTATCTAGATGTTAATGTCATCCTTGGGGATGTGGTTGCTTCTGTGGCTGAATATAACCCATCAGAAAACAAAATGCACCTTGTTTCTGGCTGCTCTGTGGGGCTGAACAGCAGAAGCTGTGCTTTGGTCTCGCTGTGATTAATTGGGGCTGAGTGAGTTCCCCAAGTAAATAATTTTTAATTTTCATTTCATGCCAGATAAGTCATCTGTCTTGCACAGATGAGAGTGGTTCATCTAACCATGAGCTGGCTAGGAGCTGGGGAGAGCCTGGACCCTCTGAGGTTCTCTATTTCTTCTAAAAGAGCTGACAGCCTCTCACCTTTAATTCCCCCCATCCCTTTTAATGTGCCTTTTCCTTATTCCTGCTAGCAGTGTGAAGTTCTTATTTTTTTGCTAAATCTGTCTTGCAAAACATGATGGTTGGGTAAGATGCAATTTTGCTTTAATTATGATTAAATTACTTTATGAATTAACCAGAGGATCTCATGAGACTGGAATCTTTTGACACATGAGAAAATTGCCTTTCTTTAACAAGCTGCTTCAAGCATGCAAGGTAATATTAGCATTTTTCAGTTATAGCTTCAGGGGATTAAATAATAAGGGGAAGTATTGTACCTACAATTACATGATGTGCATGTGTGTGTTAAAATCTTACAGACAAGTAGACACGGAAGGAATTAGTTGAACTGCTGAATCTATGACATTCTGCAGAAAGTGTGAGTGGGGATTTTATTTTTCTTTATAAAATGGCTTTTTAAGAAAACATATGGATATCTGAAGAACTTGATGTTGTAGACTTGCAAAGGTTAATTGAACTTTGAGTATATTCAGCAAAAAAAGCATCCTGAACTAGATACACCTGTTTCACCTTAAGGCTAATGAACTCAATGAAACTTTAAAGGGAGCACATGGTAATTTTCATGCCTGTTACTTTGTTTTACTTGATCTGGTGGAGGTAGCAAAGATGCTAAACCCAGGAATTGGATGTTGAAAATATATTGCACAATTTACCTTTTTGTGAAGTACATGTGAAAAATAGTACATGCTATCCTTAGGTCTGTGAATAACCTGTGATGCATGTGATATCTCCAAACCCATATTCTTCTGTCTAAATGCACACTTAAAAACATTTACTTAGATACACAATGTCTGGTGAGTTGCAATTGTTCAAGGTGCTGCAGAAATTGAAGGTGATGATTTATTTTTTTAAAATGAGGGTAAGGAAACAGCACAACAGCTTGTGTCAGATTGGGAAGGAATGGGACAAGCTAAGTTGTATGACCTCTGCATATGTTGTATTCAGTGTGGACTTGCACCTGCACGACCCTGCTTGGTTTCAGAGGGTTTGCCACCGCCTTGTGCTATCAAATCCAATGAAATGGAAAATTGACAATAAGGGATTTAAGCTATTGTTGTCATTGCCCCAGCTGTTTGGTTGTTGTTTTGATGACAGGATTCATTTATGTTCTACACAAATCCATAAGGTAACGGTAATTAGTGGGACTGAGAACTTGGGGGGATTTATATAGGGATAGGGAACCACACGACAAAGAAAAAATTGTTTAAGCATTGTGGCAATTTGGTTCTAAAAGGAAGGTGTATGCATAATACATGATAGATTAATTAATGTGCTCCACTAGCAAAGGTAAATTACTTGGAAGCAGTCGGTGACAGAAACCCAACACCTTCATCTTTAGTTGTATTTGAGGCAAAACTCTGCATGTGCAATAACAACCACAAGCAATGCTGGTGTGCAAAAGCTCTCAGTAGGGCAGGAATTTTTTCACCTATATTTGTCATGCCTTGCTTTATTCTAAAATTAAATGTGTATTAGCCATTACAACTATTATTACTGCTGTTGTACTTTGATATAACTGGCCTGTCTACATTCACAGCCCAGAGACTAAATGAGGCTGGTAATTTTAAACCTAAAACTGTTCTGTGCTGATAGTAGGTAATACCCAGAAGACAAACAGCACAAATTACAACCTTGTGCAGGCAAGATCAGATCAGTGCTGATAGTCTCTTGATTGCATGTGGCTGAATGTTATCAGAGAATTTGAGAAATCCTTCAGACGAAAGCCATGTTGTCTGGTTATTTTTATTTTTTTTATGGTAACTGTAGAGGTTATTGAGAGGGTTCATATGGAGGAAGAACAAACCCCTCTACTATGGTTGTGTGCTTCTTGTTCAAATCTTTTTTTTATGGTTTTGAATTTCCTTCTGTTTGTTAGTTGACACTGAAGACTCTCTTGCTGCTGAACGGAGCTTTGTGCTGTGTACAGATTCAACCCAAGGCTCCAGAAGTTTGCAATCAACCAAGTAAATTATTTGTCACCTTGGATAAATATTAGCTCTGACAAATTAAAACCGCATTTTTCTGGTGCGCATTGCACTCCATCTCACAAAATGGTAATTGTTCTTACAGCCATTGCTCTTGCTTGTAGTGAGGCATCTGTTTCTTGTCTAATTGCTAGCATTCAAATCCCAGTCAGTTTAAAATAACTTTTTGAGGCTTCAAATATCAGAGGCATCACAGGCATTCCTGATTTGTACCTTTGGCATTGTGCTTTTTATGCAAATACACAAAAAAACACCAAACCAAACCAAAAAAACCCACAAATAAAAAGGAGTGGATGGTCATAGGTTGTGTCTTGTGCTGTAATCAAAGGCAATAAAAAGAAATCCTGGTGTTGGATCTGCCTTTCACCATCATCTGTTCATCCTCTGAGCCAGGCTATAAATCATGGAGCCTGGAATCCACCACTGCCTCTTGCACAGTCACTTGAGGTTGAAAATGTGTTAAATGACTTTTGCACTCTGACATGGCCTTGCATGAGTTCAGTGACTTTTTGTTTTTTCCCCTTTGACAGTTAATCTCTTTATTCTTTTCAATCTGGAATAATAATCTTTCTTTGTACTTGTCCCCTACAGCAGGTGCTGCTGCTTTGCTTCTCCATGTCCCTTGGCTGTTATTTTAAAAATCCTCTTCAGGGTTTCAGGACTCTGTACAACCAGTTGGGAGCTGTATCTTTTCACAGTCCTCCGTGAAGAGTGAATTCTCCCACCTACTGAGAGGATAACGATGATAAAAATGCAGAGGCTCCAATTTTCCTGGATTCTCTGGAACTGATGTGGGGATTTTTAAACTTTCATTACTGCTATCATCTTTCCCCTCATCTCCCATCAATGAAACAAGAAAATGCAACACATAAATAATTAAAAAAAAAAAAAAATCCCCGTGTGGAGAGCTAAAAAATATCAAATACCTAAATGAGAAACACGAGAGCTGCAGGGGGTGGGGATGTCCAGAATGGGCTTGTTATGTCTTTATCTAGAGATTTTCCAGTGATACTGCACCAGCTGTAGTGAAATTGCCCATCAGGATTATCTCCAGGGCCAGAGGATCATGTTTAGAGGTATTACACAGGTTTTTTGGGGGACATGCTGTGGTCTCTGCACCCTGACCACAGCCTGGCTTGCTGTGAGCCCTTTGGGTTGCTGTTTATCAGTGGCAGTGCTGATGCTTTGGCTTCATCCTCATGCCTGCCATGGGCTCCTGTTCACACTCCCCTGCTTCTTTTGTGTGAGTACAAGGCCAGTTCAAACCCCCTATACTCTTGTGTTTATTCCTAAAGTGCCCCAGATCAGTTCTGGTCCAGCTCTGGCTGTTTCCCTGGGAGGGGCAGGCAGAGCTGCATGCTCTCAGTTAAAAGGAAAATGCTTTCAAAACACCACACAGAGCAGAGGTGCTCTCAATATGGGCACCTCTGAGTCATACACACTCAGAACTTTTAGCTATTACAGACCCTTTACCTTCCCTGAACTGTCCTTTTTAACATTTTTGTGCTATTCCCCAAAACCCTTTAAGCTTTCAATAGTAATTTTACGGCTGTGGGGAAAAAAAAAAAAAGAAATTGAGGGCTGAGACTTCAGGTGCATGTTAAAAAACCTTTAGCATCTCTCATTTGGAGTTATTTAGGAAACCTGGAACAGCTCTTCACATTTTCATGTGCAACATCCAGCAACACAGGGAGTGTTACCTAATGGGGGTCTCTGCAGCTGCCATGACCACTGAAAGTGGCCAGCATGAACCTTCAACAGATTTAGTTCCTCCCTTCCCTCTCCACTGCTTTAGCCAGTAGTGTAAGTCTGAGGAATGTGGTGAGCACATTCCTGAATGAAGAGTTGATCAGAATGTGATTCAGTTTTAACAGGAGCAGTAATTGGTATTGATCTGAATAAAATGGGGAGAGTTCTCTCTTCAGCTGCATGCTCTGTGATAGTGGCTTATGTAAGAGTTTCAATGCTTTTGTCTGCTCTAAAGGAAGTTAAGAAATACAAATGAGATGTGACAGATATTAGTGCTCTGAAGATGAAACAGGAGACGTCTTTTTGCCACCAGGAAAGCAATGAGCCAGTGATAGGTGTAAGTACTTTTATCCAGAGTTTGCTGCTTGCTGCTGCTGAGCTCCATTGACTCCTTCTCAGGTCAAAGGGGATAAATGACTACTTGTGAGTCAATTATTTCTATGGCTGTTAAGTGTACAGGCAGGCTGCTGAGGCTGTGGATGGTGTGATGTTGTGAGGAAGCACTGGGAACCTTTCCCTGCTAAAGTGTGCTTCCAAATGCCACAGCTATTGCCTCACTTGGCAAACAGCCACTTGAAATCGGGGCTGTACAACTCTCAGGTGTCAGATGTAACATGTCTTACCTTTTCTTTTTTTTTTTTTCCCCTTCCAACAGTTTCTTGTTTTTCTGGAACAAACAGTGAAATTTCATATATACTCTAAGTGTACATAAACTTTAAGGTAACCTTCCTTACCCTCAAAATGTTTTTTTTTTCCCTGGGTCAATCAATCCAGTTTGCTGTTTCAGCCACATGGTGCAGGAAACAGAAAGATGTGAGGGTAGCAACAAATACACCACTATGTTTGTAAGGGCAGGCTGCTTCCTCTGGTAGCTGTGCCAGCTTTTGCTACTGTAAATTTATAAGAATAGATGGCAGTGGTGTTGTGCTGAAACTGGATTGTGTTCTAGACATACAGCTTTGAAGTTGCATGAGAGATTTCTGAAATTTCTGTATGAAGAAACCAGGAGCACTGCTTAGGATAATTCAGGCACTTCTAAAATATGGCACTGTGAAAGACATAATTTTTTGTGGGGGTATTAATGAGAGCATTTTTATAGTAATTGTGTGTGAGGGACCAATGACAAAAAAGGCTGGAACTGAAGCATGATGTGTAAAACCACCTGCAGAGTCCTTGCCTGTAGTACTTGGAACAGAACTGGCCTGTGCCAGTGCAGTGTTTGGTTGTTGTGTCCCCAGAACACTTTCTAGTATTTCACAAATTAGCAGAGCTTTTAGTGGCAGTGGTGTCTTGGTTTCTGGTGGTTGGGGAAAGACTGTTTCAAGTTTCTGTCCTAGCTTAATAATCTGTGTTTCCTCTTTAGACTGAGTGTGAACCTTCCAACAAAGCACAACTTGCATTTTTAAACTCTCTGCTGTCACTGCCAAGTAATGACTTACGTGCTGTTTTACCTGTGCCTAAAGGAGCTCTTTCCTCTTTGGGTTAAGCACTGAATGAGATTAATTATGCTGATTAGACACCAACCCTGATTCATGTAACTCATCACTACCATCATAGATGTTCGGAATTGGGTGATTAAACCCTTTCCAAATTCAGATCTTGCAGCACCAGTGACTATCCTGTTAAAAATTGCCTGGAACAAAACATATGGTGCAGGAAAGTGTGATATGCATAAGCCTCATGTATTTCTTGTCCAAATTGTTTGTCTCCTATCACAACTCTCAGCTGAACCAGCCCAATCAAATTGTTTTCTTCCTGCTGGGCTGTGGTTATGGTGTTTGGTCCTGGTCAGGTGTTGATGTTTCTGTGCTAGTTTTGAATCCCTCTGCAAGGATTGGATGGGAGGAGCAGGAATGAGCAGCTGAGGGTTTCTCCAGCACCCTTGGTTACTTTGTGCCAGAAAAAGCATTGCTGATGCCAGGTTTTTGAAAACAATGTTTCACCGCATGTGTCTATCTCGGTATTTCACTATTTCCAAGGCTACCGCATGAGACTGTAATGTTATTTATAAAAAAAGGCAGCAAATCCAACAACAACCAGAGGAAAAGACCTCAACTCGCACACCAGTGGAGCATCTGGAGGTCTTTCTGTTTGCATTTCAGAATTGCGAACCACAGCAGTCCTGTGTGCATGTTCAGAGTATGAGCTTGGTAACAGCAGGCTCCCAGCTCTGCCCTGGGGTGAAATCTGGTGTGTTCTCAGGGTTTATCTAAAAAAAAAAAAAAAAAAAAAAATTTTTTTTTGTCAAGGTTCTAAATATGGCAGGAGCTGCATCTATAATGAGCAGACTCAGCACTGAAGTAAGCAAATAGGAAAAGTTTATTCTTGGAAAAGTTTCTTCACCTAAAAATCCTTTGCCAAAAAGAAAAAAACAGTATATGTTTCAAAAACTGTCCTTATTTATATCAAGATTTACTTATGTAATGTCTAATCCAGATTAGGGTTATGTTATAAAGCTTCAGGAGCTAAACCACTTTAGGAAGACAGCAGGGAGAAGCTGTGAAATAGCCATCCATACCTGTACAGATGAACAGATTTCCAAAGTACCGTTTGGTATCTTCTTTGTTTGATTTTCTTTAACTTGTGTGGAGACTTTATTTACTCTAATTCCTACCCACTCATCTGTTTCAGTCTCTTGCTCAATTACGTTTCGATAGTCTCGTATCTCATCTTACCCTCATTTTAAAAGTCTGCAGGAATGGAGCTGTAACAAAAGCTACCTTGAAATAAGAGAGTTCTATGTGTTTCTCCTAATTATTCACAGTAAAACATGTGCCAGATTTCTGTGGGTAAATGTGCCAGACAGGCACATTTGTTGTTATTTGTGCACAGGATCGTATCGGGGTGTAGCAGGCTCTGTGACTGCTGATGTGCTGCTTGTCCAAGAAAGGTTACACTTCCCTTTGTGTCTGTGCCTGGATGCACTAGGAAGGGTAACAAATCCAGCCTGAGTTACATGCATTTCTGTAAATTAATATCCTTTAAATTCAGGTAACAAACCATAGTTATAGATGGGTGAAATAGATCTGGGGGCATCATTTAAGCTTAGTGTGGGCAAAAATACTGGATAGTGAGAAGAAGTGGGAGACTTTTCTGTTCAGAAAATAACACCTGCTTGTGGGGACCACCTTAGGAACTGCTGAGAAGACAGGTGTCACAGCTCTTTTAGGGTTTTTTCGGTAGTTATTTCCCAGCTCTGAAGAGATGCTGAACCTGCAAGGCACTTACTCTGTTCCACAAATGTGGCGTTCTTTAAGATGGTGCAGCAGTGTGTGTCTCCATTTACTTCAAGTGTGTGATTTGGGTGGTAAGTTACTTTTATTTCTCTAGTTTTATATTCTGATTTCCTCCCCCCCCCCCCCCCCCCCCCCCCAATGTTCTTATCTCTAAGGTCTCTTCTAAAACTGAGGTTATTTCACTGCTGTGAGGTGGACCGGTGTTTTTTACTTCAGTCGATAACAGTATTGTGGTTTTGCAGTTCAGTCTCTTGCTATTCATGCCCATAAAGCAGAGGAACAGCAAAAACCATCCATCTGGCCTGGTGCCAAAGTCTGGTGTCCAAAGATTGGCATCCTGGCTTGGCAACACATGGAGCAGGAGCACGTTTGTTCCCCTGCCACGGGAAATGCTGCCAGGAGAGCAGTGCTACCGTGGCTGGCAAAAGCCAATTTACTGCTGGGGGCAGCTACAAGGGCTGGAACAGAGGTGGTGTTGGGAGCAGAATATCAATATCCACATGTACCATATGCTGTGGTTCAGCTGCAAGGAGAAGGAATGGCAGAAAGTATTGATTAGGAGGTGTTACCTTTGGTGGGGATATCCTTGGATGCAGTACAGTGTGTAGCACTTGAAGACCGATGGATGCAAAATATTTGGGGTCTTGAAAAAAAAACCCAAAACCCCAGCAATCCATTGTATTCTGTATTGTATAAAAGTGTTGCTTTCAGAATGAGTGTGGCTTTAAGGCTGATAGTTTCCATTAATATCTGTAGGGAATTTATTACCTGACAACTTAATGCTGGTGAAATACATTTTATTATTACTTTCTGATGGTTTATCTATTAAGAGGAAAAGAGTAAAGGAAATAGTCAGCTGTGGTCCTTCAGAAAACAAACCACCAACTCTGTAGCAGTAGTAACTAATCTCCTCTAAAGCTGCTGTGCAATAATCCAAAGCATCCCATTAAACAATCCCTGCTGGTACTTACAGTAACAGTTTTGAGCCCTTGCCTGTGAGGGGGTAGTTGCTCATGCCACATATGAATGATGTAGACCTTGGAGCTGCAGTGAGCCAAAATGGGTTTGTTTGTGGGTTTTTTCCTTCCAGTTTGGAGGCAGTAATGTATTCTGTACTGAATTGTTTTGTTTTGTGATCAGGATGCTTTGAGTAGAGTTCAAAAGGTAGAAGCAGATGATGAGTCACTGAAGACAAGTTTTTACAAGATTGATTAATCAGGACTCAGCAGTGTAGAAGAGCGCAAAGAATGAGTCTTAATATTATATATAACAAAAGGAAGGGCAAATAAGATGATTGCTCCTAACAGTAAACAGGGTTTCTGCATATTCATTGTGTCCTTTTTGCCTTCTGCTGAGCTTTGGAAAGGATGCAGCTGTGTATGTGGCTCACACCTAATTCTGTGATAAACTAATCCTTGTACTTTGAGATTAATCCAAGAATGGAGAACATTTGTTTTAAAGATAGCAAAAGGATTTTTTTAAATGGAAAATTTTTTAGATTCCAAAGATAATGAATTATCTTTTAGAGTCAGTGCTTATAGGTATGAAAGATAGTTCTGCAGCTCAGTAACTGAGTATTTCTGTTATTTCTTGATCCCCTCATTATTTTGCTTTTTTTTCTTCAGCTCTTAACTCCCTCCTCCTCTCATTTACTTTGCTATAAATCAAGAGCAGGTCTTTTGCATTTGGCAGACTGAGGCTGGTGTAAGACTTGTGTAGGCAACGTTTTAATCAGAGCAGGATGTGTTGCCTCTAATGGGAGCCCTGATAGCAATAGGGGAGGAGCAGCTGGGACCTTGGGGAGTCTGGTGGCCTGTTCTCCTGCCAGCCGAGAAATTTATTTGGCAGCTCCAAAGCTGCTTATTGGAAATGACTGTGAAAGAGGGAAAGGAGAGTGATGAGCAGGCTAGGTATGTTTTCAGAAGTCTGTATTGAATTTTTCATCTCTCATGTCAAATAATTCCTTTTTTTCCTTTAACACATAAAATGCTGGATTTTGCAAGAGTACTGAGCTATACTTGAGATGTACAATAACTGATGATTTGGAACAAGGACTGGTAGCAAGGGCTGAGACTTTAGAATCCTTGGAACTGGACGCTGAGTGACACTACTGTGGCTGGTCAGGAGAAGTGCTGCCCTGACTGAAACACTGTGAAGGCACAAAGGGGACCAGCTCCTCTTCTCTGTGACATGAGAGCCAAAGAAATGTTCTCTAAGATTCTATTAAACTCCCTAAAAATAATGGATGTGTTTTTCTCCAACTTTTCTCTAACCCCAGCTCTAAATCCCACCTGTGCACATACATATTCCTGCTGCTTCAGCACCTGATTTCATACGTGGATAATTTGATGCTTTCTTCCTTCTCTTCTACTCCATTTCTGCAGTAGCTGGATGCTGTCCTAGAGCACATCTTGCCCTTACTCCGTAGCTGCCCTTGTCTTCTCATCCTTACACCCCAGATTCCTGCAGTTTGAGCTCCTTTTCCCACACATGTCCTTACTCCACCCTGTGGTGTGCTCTCCTGCTTCCCTTCTCCTTTTGGCAGAAGTGGCATCTCCTACCCCTGTAGCTTCAGGAAAATTATGTGAAGGCTGTTCTGGAAATATTTTTTGTCCTCATTTTATTGTAGTCAGGAGGATGCAAACTTCCACCTCAGCTGTGGAAGAAACCATTTCCAGTCGTTTTGCCTGGAGCTGCACAGTTTATGTCAATGGCCAGGAGCAGACCAGGGGCTGGATGGAGCCCTGCCTTGGCAGCATCACCTGTCTTGGGTCCTCCAGCCCTGAAATGTGAGAGCTGCTACCTTTAGCAAGAGAAGTGTGATGCTGCAATTGCTTCTTTCAACCTCAGTCTTTACAGCTGTATCTGAAATAATTTAAGAACACCTTGTATGTGCTTTGTCTGACTTGATGAAAGGCAGCTGATCTTGCATGATCTTGTGTTCCACTTGGAAGTTGCAAAATGTGAGCAAAACATGGGCAGTGCCTTTGGCTTTCTAACTGCATGCTTAAGGGCACACTTGGCAAATAGGGATTGTTCTCTCTCCTTTTGGAATGCTGACAACCAAAGCCATTTCTTCCAGCTCAGAAAACAGCTTGGTCTCTTCTAAAAAGCCCTCTATGAAAACCTTGGTTAGATGCTTTCTTGTAGCCCACTTCCACTTGGCTTGGGGAGCTTTGTATGGAGTGTGCTGCTCTGGTGATGTGAGATCCACCTATTCAGGGGGTCTCAAACCAGCTGGTCTTGAGGTGAAGCAATAAAGATACTAGGTATGCTCTTAATACCAAAGAAGGCAGTTGAGCCTTCTCCTTTTCACTTGATCCCATGGTTTTCCTTGCTCCACAGCTAGAAACCACAGGCTGTTAAAATCCTTGTGTGCAACCTTCAGCTGTGTAAGAGTCAACTCTTAGGTGTATTTTTAAAACACAGCTGAGGTGACCTGCTGGCAGCTGCTGAAAAAAATGTTGAAATTGATCCTTTTCCCCCTGGCTAGAGACTCCTCCATAAGGGTTTTTTCCTCTTGAGTAAAAACCTAAATCCTCATTTAGTTTCTTAATATTGGCTACTTTGATGTCAGGTGAATGCCTGTGCTGACAGAGGGGAGGGTGTGAAGCTGTGGCCAGGGTTATGGGAACAGCATCACCTCCTTTATTTGTTGATCTGGGAATTTGATTTCCTGTGTCTTTAGCCAGCTGCCTGAATTTGACAGTGCAGGACAGTTTATAAGAAGTGGCTCCTTGTTTGTTTTCCCCTTTGAGGTCTGGCCCCTTCCATGGAGCTGCCTTGCAGGAGCATTAAGGTTAGGGGCTTTTGTCCTGCAGCCTTCCTTGCACCCAGGGCAGGGGGATAGATGTGGGGATTTTTCATTCTGAGGTTGCCTTGCTGTTCTTTGAGGCGTTTGTGACAGGGCATGTGCGTGAAATTGGGAGGAATTCAGAAACTGTGCATATGCAAATTCCCTCAATCACTTATGTGTGATTTTATTGTTTTAGCCTTGTGATCTCATGGCTAAAAATCCCATTCTCTTCAGTCAGTATAATTTGTTTTCTCTGTGTCAAATGCCCCTTATGTGTGGCAGAAGGCCACTAATGCAAGTTAGATGCACTGAACCTGTGAAGAGATGGGATTTCAGGCAAAGCAGCTTACAATTTACTGGCTTTGTTCTTTCTAGAAACCTTATTATTATATCTCTCCAGAGCTGTCGAGGAGAAGGTGAAAGATTCTGTGCAGCTTCCAGGAGTGTGGTCATGCTGGGAGCAGATGGTCCCTTCTTGGAAGCCATCCCAAACGATGGATTACTCATGTGATGCAGAATGATGCACCAGAAAATTGCAGATTCACCAGGACCATTCTTTGACTCCTTTAAAGCTTTGATTCTTTTTACTTTTTGCTTTTACTTGTCTTGCCTGGTTTGTTGCTCAAAAATCCTTCAGTAAAACAAGCTCAGCCAGAACCATAAAGACACTTGGGATTTAAAAGAGGCATTAGTATAATGCATCTGAATTGAGGGAAGACTTTGGAAGTGTGGTTTCATGTATTTTGAGGCTTAAAACAAAAACAAAACCAAGAAATGAGTTTTCATTAGAGTTTCCAGTGGGAAAGAAGGAGCCCAGTAGTATAACAGAATACTTTTGCACTTGTCACTAGTGTCACTTACTAATACTTCACCTACTCAAACCTGCCATCAGGATCGCTACATATATCTGCATTGTTTTGTGTTTGCATTTGATCCTCACTTTTAAACCACTTTAACAGTAAAAATGTGTTTGAATTAATGTGATACAGGATTAAGGCATGAAAAACCAAGTCATAAGAAGCTGAGCAGTTGATTATTATTCATTGTAAATGTATTCAGTGAACCAACCATTTTGGAAGCTGGTGGCTGAGAGTGTTGCAGTAACTAATCTGGCAGGAGTATTTCTAGGTAAGTCCCTGCCTGATGCTGAAGGATAGCTATAAAGGATAGCTATTATTTTTTCCTTCCTGTCTATTGCTCTGATTTCCCACGTTGTTTCTCAGTATTTTCTTCCCTGCAGACAGCCTCAGCCTGCTGCTCACCGCAGGTGTAGTAAAACATCCACTTGTCCACCTCCCTTTGTCAGCTGTTCCCCTGTCACTAAATGATGTCAATGGATTTTTTTAGCCAGGTCAGAATTATTTCTCCAGAATATATTGAGTTTCCCCTGGCTAGAATGGCAGCAATCTGGAGCAGGTTTTTATAAAAATCTGAAGTCACCTAGGCAGTGAAAGAAGCAACTGCATAACTCCATATTCTACGAAGTCCAGCCTTTGCTGTGCTGTCATTGATTGTGCTGTTTGAAGCACTCTGGAGTTGTTGAACAAGGTGATTTTCTCTTTCATGTGCTGAGCAGTGGATGGGAGTAGAGTCCTGGGCCCTCTTTAAATGCCCTGGGCCATCCCAGCCCCTGCCTCTCAGTGCACCATGGTGTGAGGGGAATAGCTGCAAGTCAACTTTTGGTCCCTCCTTCACACCTCCCTGCGAAAAATGTTTTTATTTTACAAATCCAGGGTGTGAAAGGAGTCATGGTGGTCTGGAATTATTTGGCATTGGTTTTCTTTCCTTGTTTCTCCATCCATTTAATGTCTGTAATCTTCATCTTCGGAGACTGATTTAAAGGTGATTTCCCTGACTTTCCTAAAAACATCTAATTTTCCCAGGAGCAAGGCACTTGAACATTTTCTGCTAGTGTTAAGGTGATGGAGACTTTGTTGTACCCACACAAACACAAGAAAATGGGCTTCATTTTCTTTTCATCTACTCCAATTTAACTCCATTAGCTACCAGGGAATTTACTTTCTTCCCTCTTCTTCAGTCAGAAAGAAATTTAACTGCACTGGTTTTAATCAGGTGAGAATTTAACTCTTTTTGGCAATATATTAATGCCACTGTTATATTAAGACCCAAAAGTAGAACTGATTGAAGTAGTTAATTATCTCTAAAATTTCACAAACACTATTTAAAATGAGCTGTAATACATTACTTGAAACTGTAGCTGCATGTTAATCTGAACTATTCTTTTTGATATACTTCATGAGAGGTTGAGGCATGCGTGTTAATGTTGTATGCATATATTTTGAAATTCTATATGTGAGGAAATTTTCCAGTCTCTCAAGGTTCTTTCTATTAGTATCTTGGTTGGTTGATCACAATAGAAAGGGATTATTCTCGTTTAATCAAGTTCCAGTTTTTGAAATAATGAAGTTGATTTCTTGGAAGAAGAGTTTGCTCCTAACAGACTGGTAATAAAACGAGTCGTGACAGCAAAGCGTCCTGCAAACCATGGGATTTGTGTTGCAGTGCCTTCACTTATTTAAACCTAAAATAACTTAAAGTTCTTTATAATTTCACAGGAGGTAGGGTGCTGCAGAAATAATCTGGAATGTACCTTCATAGCCAGTCTTGAGTCACCAGTTCAAATGTCATGAATGGAAGCATATATTTGAACAAACGTTAAAATAATATAGATTTTTAAAAATTGGATCTCTATTAGAAATTTTCCTTTATTTGCATCATTATGTGCCTTCTTAATTACTCATCCAGAAGTCATTGTGTTTTATTCAATCATGTGCTTATGCCTTTGGTAAGAATGAAGGATTTTAAGAGCATGAATATTTTTTAGGAGTAGGGTTTGAGGAAATTTCATCACTCCTGTTTGGATCTGTACCATATGAAATGATACATATTGCTTGAGGTTATGTTACAGTGTTCGTACCATGCTAGATGCAGAGTGAAAAAGGCTGCAGGGGGATCAGAGGAAAGCAAAGCTGTGCTAAGACCTAGCAGTGCAGTTTCCTCACCGGTGTGAGTTACTAAAGCTGTGCCTTGCTGTCTGCCAGAACAGTCCTGCCCCTTTTGCAAACCTGATCAAAGAGTTTTGCCTTTCCCTCTTTGATCTTTAGTGACTTTAAAGTAAGTCAGATCGATGATATAGCCAGTTTTCTCCAGTTAATTTCCAGTTCTTTCATTAGTTGGGTGAGAAAGGTGATCTGACTTAGGGACTAGGGTGCATGTGATCCCTACAGAGGGAGTGGTAGTGATGTTGCTAACTTTGAGGAAAGGCACAAAAATGGTGTTAGCACAGTATTTATGTTGTCTTACACTCTTCTCAGCAACTTCAGCAAGTTAAATTCCATTCCTTGCTGCCCCAGTGAAAGAAAAGGAAGAGAAAACAACTGGTGTTATTCTCTCTGTTGGTGTGCACAAGCTGCAGAGTGTGTAAGGAGACTGGCTAGGAGGGGTTTACGATGGGTGTGAGAGGGAAATGCGGTTGGATTCTGCAGATGATGAAGGGATTCTGAGATTGCCTCAGCCAGTCAGAGCATGGTACTAAATAACACCAGGGATGTGGGTTTGACCCTTGGGTGGGTCACTCATTCAAGAGTTGGACTCGATGATTTTGCTGGGTCCCTTCCAACTCTGAATATTCTGTGATTCTCTAAACACTAAAAGTTGAGGTCATCCGTCCTAGTGGAGGAAGAACCCCATATAGTGTTCCAATTGAATTAAGAAATTTGGTTACATTTTTGTTGCTCATAATAATCAGTACTTCTAATTTAGGAACTCCTAATAGTTCAGAGAGTAACTGTGTTGGTGTTACCTCCAAACTGTGGATGACCTAAAATCTATTCTTGGTGACTTAGAAATTTTCCCTATAAATTATTCATCCAGACTGTGTGAACACAAAAAGTCATCCAGATAATTAATTCCCTGTGTTCAGGTTGGTTTACTCATCACCATATTTTAATGACATTAGAAGTGTTGTTTTTTCATTTGTTCCAACTGATGTTGGAATAAATGAAAAAGAAAATTAGAAAAAGAAAATTAGGAGTATTTTGTGTTTCCTATTGTGGTTTTGTAGTTTTTTTAGTGCAGATATAGTAGGATGCTTCTGTCCTGTACAGCACAGTGCTGAACTTTTATTTAAAAAAGAAAAAGTCAACAACTAAGACCAAAAGAGCAGAAATACCAGACTTTATGAAGTCTAGATTCCAATCTGCTTTTGAGTCTCTGTAGGTATGAGGTGGCAGAATTACATTAGAATATTACCCAAAATTTAGGCCTTCTGTTTTTCAATTGTAAAACAAACAAAGATAAAACCACACATTTTCCTGCAGGATAACTTAGTGAAGGATTGAGGAGCAATCAAAAGCAAACTGGAAAAGCACAATCCATTGTGCCTGGACTTTTTGATCCATAAACTGGACTCAGTGCCCTGCTACTGACATTGGCTTGTTCTTGGGGTTTTTTTGGGGGGTTTTTTTGGGTTTTTTTTGGGGGGTTTTTTTCCTTCTCATTGTTAAACCCAGAAGATCTGTTTCCTTTCATTCTGGAGTGAAAGAGAGAATGTGACAGCTGAAGTGTTGTGAAAAAATGAGATGGGAGAACAGATAGGATGTATATAAATGTATAATTTCACTTCAGGGAGCAAATGTCACATCTCTACTCGAGTTAGTTACAGAAACTAATATATATTAATGTAAGGCTGCTGCCCGTTGAAAGAAATGTTATTAGAGGGCAGGTTTGGACATGTATGTGTCTGGAATCCTTAATGCACACCCAGCGTTCTGCGGGACACATTTGGAAGGATGTGCAAGGGCAGGGTGGTGCCTGTCTGTTCCCCTGGTGACTGTAGGGCAGGGGTGGGACCCTGCTCCTCTGCAAACGCAGCTGAGAGCCCCCCACCTTCTCCAGTTTCCCTGCAGCACCCCCTAAGGACACCCCAACCCCAGGAGCTGCAGCAATCTGCCTTTTCTGGCACGTATCTGTGGCAGATCACTCTCTTGGAGTCCAAGGACAAGATCTGGTGTTAGACCAGTGAAGTGTTTGGTATTCAAGGAGACACTAGGTAAAGCTTCTGGCTCTTTTCTGTAATTCAGGGGAACACTTTTAAAACTGCAGTGGGGAAGGTGGGACCGAGTGGGTATCTCTTTTAGATGGTAATAAAGTCAAAAGTTTTGGTATTGACAAGATTCAGCTGTGTTTGCTGTCCTTTTCAAGTGCTGTGCAGAACAGATCAGTGACATCAGCAGTACTGGCTGAGATTTTCCTCAGTCTTTGTGTCTATGCTCTATGATGACATGCACTGCAGTCAAAACCACACAGACAAAATACTTCATTTTTTCTAAATAAATTTTGTAGCAGATTCTTCAGTCAAAAGTAATGTGGACTTTTCAGCATCCAAACTTGTGGTTTTTCTTTTTTACCTTTTGCTTAGATGCAAGCAGCAGCATCACTAGGAGCTACTTCCTTTTTTTTTTTTTCACATTCTGAATGTGCTTCTCTTGTCAGACCAGCAATTCTCGTTCAGCTGTAATAGCATTTTTAAAAAATGAGATTATTAACTGGGATAATAACACTGGTGACCGAGAAAGGGGGAAGAAGGAGGATTTTGTTCGGGTTAAAAAGAATTTGCTTTAACTATAGACAAATGTTCATTGTCAGGAAATTTTTGTATTCAACCCAGTAGTGATTGTGAAGGTTATTTTAATTTCAAAAGCAAGTCAGCACTGATAGTCAAATCTCTCAATAAGTTGGAAGTCAGAGATACTGTGCTTGCTGATTATTTTAAACTCATCCATAAATAAAATCTAATAGCTCCTTTCAGCTATTCATGTTATTCCCATCTCTCTTGTTGGGTATAAATTAAAATCACCAAATCCCTCCTTGAACCTAAGAGAGGTTGTGTCTTTGTAACATGCTAAAATAGCCAGTCCTAATATTTTTTAGAGCTGTTACTCATAATGGATGTGGACTTTACATTATTTTCTTCAGTGGCCAAGTGTTTCCATTTGTGTAAAACAACTGCATTGTTACATGGCTCAGTTGTTTCCATGTCCTAAGTGGAAGAGGAATAATAATAATAAAAAAGTGTCAGTTTTAATCAATATCATCAGACATGATGGGAATTGAATTCTACCTTGCTGCTAATATATAAGGTATATTCTGCTTTATCTTCTTTGGCAGAATTGATTTGCCACTATTCAGTTCCCTTGGCTGTTGTCATGCAAATTGCGCCATTTCTCCCCCACTGACTGCACAAACTGAGATTAGACTTGAAAATCGAGTCTCACTGACCAGCTGCTGCAATATTTTTCATTTGATTTCTCCTTCCTTGCCTTCCCAGTCCCTGTGCCTTGTGCTCCCACCTTGGCTGCCGAGGCTGATAATGCTGTCTCCGGGGAGCAGGCTGGGAATTGCCTGCCTGCAGCTGGGACTGCAGCCTGGGAGCCAGCCTGAGATGTGCTGCTCTTTTCAAGCAGCCCTTTCTCACGGCCCTCAGAAGTTTGAGGGAAGAAGGGAAGAAGTATGAATTTTTTTTTTTGCTCTGCAGGTGCGTGTAGAGGACATGCAGTACTGGCAATGAGCAGTGGGTTTTGACTTTCCCCCATGGGGGCAGGTGTGGTAGGTACATTCTTCTCTCTCTCAGGATTTTTCATAGAGGTGCACAGAGAGAGAGAAAGAGAAAACAATTTCTATTTCTGCTTCTTGTTTTTCCCATGTGGAATGTGTTTGGAGAATTGTTTACCTGGGGTGAGTGCTTGATTGGAGCCTGGTGAGGATTGTTTGAGCCTGATGGCCAATCCAACCCACCTGTGCTTAAACTCTGAGAGGGTCACAAGTTGTGAGCTGGTTAGATATGGTAGTTACAAAAAGTAGGTGTGTAGTTTTAGTATCTCCTTTAAATAATATATTAATGTATTATAGTATAGTTATAATAAAGAAATCATTCAGCCTTCTGAACTGGAGTCAGATATAATAATTTCTTCCCACTGAGTTCACCTGCATTTACAATAGGCATGGGGAAGAGCTTGCTGTCTTCCCTGTATGACCTGGCATGGCAAGAGTGTTGTTTAAAATCAGATATAAATTGGAGTTGTGGATGCTCCATCCCTTGAATTGTTCAAGGCCACTCCAGGGGCTTGGAGCAGCCTGGTCTGGCGGAAGGTGTCCCTGCCCAAAGCAGGGGCTTGGAACGAGAGGATCTCTGAGGTTCCTTCTAACCCAAACCATTCTGAGTCCAGTTATGGACAGAGGTAGCAGAATGCAGAGTAAGTGTCAGAACTGGTCTGTGCTTTTTTGTATTTTGTCCGCTTTGTCAGGGTGCTGATGGCAGTGGTTAATATCAGGGTTTCTGCATTGTTCCTGCTGGTTTTGAGGATAAATGGTAGATAAAATATTTGACCTGGGAGCAGTTATTACCACAGACTGAGTTTGCCGTGATCTGAGCTTTCATCAGCTCCACAAGGCAGAGGTCAGTGATTTAGTGGCAAGTCATGGTAGATCTTGTTTCCAGTGCTAGAGGCCAGGGAAGGGAGCAAAACCAGGTGGGTTTCTTTAGTTGTGTGCATGTTATTGAGTCTGTTGTATCAAGAAAAATATTAGAATGAAGTAACTTGAGGAAAGGAGGAGGGAGAAAGAGAAATTTTTAAAGATAAAAATCCCCAACAAGTAGATGAACAGGTGAGTAGATGAACAGATTTCTTGTGCTGATGGGAGATTTCCATCTTAGCTGTGTTTTGGTCTCTAATACCTGAATACGGCAGAACAATCTGTGCATTTATCTTTAGTGTTTCTGTGAGATAGGGAAAGATATTTAAAAAAAAAACCCAAAACAACAGAGGGACATAAGAGCAATGTGAACTGAGGCTGATTATTTGCTTTTCTCCAAAATAAATTCAAATATTGTAGGTCTGTAGTGATTCTAGACTTACATATATTTATTTAATAGCACACTTCACCTGCAGTTGCAGGGTAAAAAGTCTGGAAATAGGCCTTTGTTTCCCTTCTTGTGTCTCTCCTTCTGTTTCCCAGGTGAACTGGGATTCCTGTGGCAGTGCACTGGCTCAGATTTGATGGGGGACTGCAGCCAGACCTGGTACTTACTCTGCTGATGCCTCATGCCACAAATGTTGGCAATAGCTACTTGAATAATTAGGGTCTGACCTTGAATGCTCTTTACCAGCAAAGTCCCTGCCTCGTTACTTCGCTCTCTTGCACTACTTGTTTTTAGCCCTTAATATTTGTAGCCTCAAAATTCAGCTAAAATTCAAAACAATATTTTTGACATTCTTCACTTCTATTGCTTAGCTGTCAGCATGGTCAGTATATAAGTTTGGATTAACTTTATAGGAATATCTTGAGGATTTTGCTTTCACTAATGAAAACCTTTCAGATGGGAACACATTTGAGATCTAATACTAAATTTCATAGAAAGTTTTCCTGAAAGACTTGTAATTAATTCTCCCTGAAGGCAGACAAATACAGGTGTGTTTCGAAGTAGATAATACTGTATGTAGTGAGTTATTATTGTGTATCCACTTCCAGATAAGTGAGGTGTCCTTTGGCTCATTTTTGGCTTCTGTCCCAGCAAATAGGTACATGTGGTGCCACACCCAGATTGAATCAATGAGCAAATCTTTGTGGGTGTGGGCTGTGCAAACCCCTGTGGCCCAGCAGCAAGGAGTGGCCTTGACCTGGAGAGACTGATGGATGCCCTGCTTGCAGCATCTGCAACTACTTGGTTTAAAAAATACTGGCCTCTTGTCAGCCTTAGGCCAGTGTTTATTTCCCCTTCATTCTCCTCAGGAAAGGATCACGCTGTGGGTGTTGAAAGCTAAGTGACTGCCACCGTGCTCTTGCCTGGACTCTCCATTCCTGAATTAACAGTCCAGAAGTTCCTTTTCACTTAGAAGATGCTCATTCAGGTTTCTAGGCAACCGAGCCCATTTTCACTTCCCCCCACTGAGAGATAAGAGCTGACTCCTCATGCAGGGAGGCGAGACCATGACGGATTTCGGCAGCCTTTAATTGGAGCTGAGGAATAAAATGTAGCCCTTCAATGTCAGGGAAAGTCAGCTCTTAAGAAAAAATAAGGGGAAAAAACCCCAAACTGACAAACAACAAAACCAACCCACCACAGGTCTGGGAGCAAATTGCTGCTGTTAATTAAGGAGTGATAAGAGGTATCTGCAGGAGTGGTGGCTGCAAGCAGGAGCCACGTTCAACCTGACTGAGAAGGGTCATGTCATCTCTTAGTCCTGGTGTCCAAGGCAGGCTGGAAGAGAGGGATTTTTTTCCAGCTAGGCTCTTCTCAGCTCGTCCCTGGATCAAACAAAGGTGGCTTTCCTCCCTATTCCCAAAGCCCAGTGGCCAACTGCTGGTTCTCCCTCATTTCTTATCCACCCATGCAGAAGATGCTAAGACATGGCCTGCCACGGCATCACAAATCAAACTAAGAGTTGATTATGGCAGCATGAAAGAAGCTCTTGAGAAGACCTGGACATCTTACAGCAGCATTTGGGAAGAGGCATGATAGATGTTTAAGCAGCTTCAAATAGTCATGTTTGGAAGAAGGGATTTGGCACTGTCCCTTCCTTAGGGAGTTTCGCAGGCCAAATGGTTGCAATAATGGATGTTGGAGGTGTTAGCAATCGTACTCTTGGGGATGTTAGGGCAGTTCGACACTTAACTGAAGTTTTTTACTGTGTTGGACTCTGCTCTGTGTATTGATACTGCACTCCCTAATTTGCATTAACCTGAGAATTATGTTCTGATACCGTGGTCTTTGTGCTTGTCTCAAATCGTGCAAATTCTGCACAGAGTGAAGGGAAACCGGCCTGGCTCTCTGGCCTGCCTTCTACCCAGTGATTGTGTCTAGGTTAATGAATTTATAATCTCAAGTAGGAGCTGTGTATGTTCACTTAATGTCCTGCATATTTGATAAATCCTTCCTTAACAAGGAATTATTTTATCCGTGCCAACTGCTGTGTAATACAGCTGCGGTGGTGACAGATACTGGCTAGCAGACAGATTCTTCTTTTTAGTTTTTTGATTTTTCTGGAAGTGCAGTGACCTGCGGGGCTGCTGCGTGGGGAGAGCAGATGAGCTGCTGCTGCCGCAGGTGCAGGTGGCTCTGCTGCTTTAACTCTTCCCCAGCAGCTCTCACTGGTGGATTAAAGACTTCTGATTCTGTGGCTTCTCCTGTAATCTGGAAGACAAAGAGGGATGGATGCTGTTAGGGGCAGGGGTTTTGTTGTTCTCTCTGGGCTTGTGTTTGTCCTGCTTTATTGACATATTGGTATTCATTTAATGTCTTAGAGAGCCTAAATTGAGGGCAGAGGGTTAAATGTTATCACAAATTGTAGCTGTGTTCCAGTATTCATCACTCTTCTGAGGTCCTCCTCCAGCCCCCCTCTGCAGCTCCTGCCTCCTTTTGCTAGTGCTCCTATGGATAGTGGATTTATTTCCCTGGACTGGAAGTACTTCCCTCGAATTAGACAACTGTATTTTGGATGCTGCCTAAAATATATGGTTTAAATTCATTTTTGGCACTGTGAGAAGCGAGACATTAATAGCTGGAAATAGCATTAAATAGTCTTGCACCTGCAGTCACAGGAGTTGTGGCTGATATTCTTGAGTAATTGAAATTTTATTGACAGGTGTTTTAGCTACTGCACCTTCTAGAATTAGGTCAGCTATCTTTTTTTGTGCATCCTCATGTATTTATGTTTGATGCTGTGTTGCCAGTTTAATTGGCAAAACATTCCCAGGAACATAAGCTCTGCTAGAAAAGTTGTTTGTTGATGTTTTTCTTGACCTTAATGTGAACTGTATCAAACTGTATCATAGTTTTTGAATCTAAACAAAGCCTTTTCCCCCTCTATCAGTCAATATTTCATTATGATTCTGTTAAAAAAATGTTTTCTCTTTTCAGCTGTGGCCCCTAACCTTTATTTAAACTTGAAATGCCTACATAACTTTTTTTGCAAAGGACACATTGAATAACCTAGTGAAAAGCACTGAATCTGATACGGTAATTGTATTTAAATAAGATCTTGAATACAACATTCTCTTGTTAGCAGAGACAGAGAAGCCTATTTGTCTATTTGAATTTCACAGCAGGAAAGCAAATGGACTTAGGAAGGGGATTGTGTAGAAGGACTAGTAGACAAAATTGGTCAATTAAAAGCTACGTGTGGGAATTTCTTTTTACTTACAAGTTTTGTGGATGAGTTGTTGCATTTCGCTACAAAAATGGAAAAAAGAAATGCAGAGGGAACCAGTTTGAGATAGCTCAATGATATTTAAAATGCGGCATCTGACATGCAAGATCAGACTCCATGAATAAATAATTTTTCTTGTATTTTGATACAGTGTTATTCTGTTGTCAGTGTTTTTGGTATTAGGTGTTAAATGAACTCGAAATTGTCTTATTGGTAGCAGTTGAAGTGATTTGTCAGATTTGTCTTTCAGATTGGTAGGTTTAATTATTTATACTTCCGCCTCTGGTGTGTGTACTAAATCATTATGACACTGGAACTCTTGCCTTCCAATATTATTTTATTAATCTTACAGATCTCATGGAGCGTGACTAACTGACATGCGAAACTTAATAAATAGCCCTAATGGCTTGTGTCGGGAGTTGTGGGGTGGATTTCAGCCCGAGCTCCTCCGCTGAATGCAAAGTTTGCAGAAGAAGGCAGACTGCTGGGGTTTGTAGCAGATATGTGGAAGGGAGGATTAAAATAGTACGCACCCATAACTGTGTCGCACAAATTATTGATTTCTCGGCATCGCAGTGTTCTCGTTGATGCTGTTTGTTTGCAGTAAAGATCTGTAAATTGAAAGAGGGCAGGTTTAGATAGGGAACTGGGAAGAAATTCTTTACTGCAAAGGTGATGAGGCCCTGACAGAGGTTGCCCAGAGAAGCTTCATCTCTGGAAGTGTTCAGAGCTATTGGAATCTGGGGTATTGATGATTCTGAGATTGTAGAAAGTCTCTGTCTTTCTGCCCCGCTGCCAAAGCAGAAGCCATAATTGGTCTGTGCTGGTTCCAAGGTTGTTTATTCTGTTTATCTCTAACATGTTCTGCTGCCCTGCCGCAGCTCTGTCCTGCAGGGCAGCGTGTGGGGCTCTGCCCTCAGTGGGATGGTACAAACATTAAATACCAGAAACTACCTGTGCTGGATTTACAATAACGTGCCAATATCTGTCACCTACGTTGGACAGTGTGTCCCCAGCCTAAACCAACAGAAAAATGCCAACACCACAGTGAAACATGGAGGGCATGAAGAAGGAGGAAAAGGACAAGACGCACCCAATTTCCTCCATCTTGTCCCCTTTGGACCCCTTATCTAGAAACCTAAAATTTTACTTTTGCACCCGTGCCACACTTAATTATTACTTATATCAAACACTCAGAGCTTGTAATTCATCCTGTAAGATTGAAAACTCTTTTCCATGGACAGAGATCACAGACAGTGTCTCTGGGGGCTCTGTCCAGGAGGGTTCCTGACCCCTGCCAGGGTCCCAGACCTTCCAGGGCAGCCAGAGGGATGCACTGGATTCCCACACAAAGCCAGGTTAAAAGGGGCTTGGCTAAACCTGGTCTCGTGGAACCAGGGATTTGAAACTTCAAGGTCCCTTCCAAGCCAAACCAGTCCGATTCTGTGATCTGGTGACACCCAGCTGAAGGCTGGAAAGGTTTCAGCTTCCTGTCAGCACCTGCACCAGCTGGCTTCTCTTCTTCCCAACACTCATGTCTTGGTTGCTGGATTGACCTCTGCAGGAGTTTTCCACTTTTGCAAGTTGAACAAGATCAAACAGTTGTGCCACAAAATGTCTATGAAATAGAATTGCAATTTTATGCCAGTCTAACATGCGTGTATAGGCATGGCTAAAACTGCTAAATCTTTCAGTTTCTCTGCTCTGCAAAAGGTGCAGCTCTCCCAGATGCTTATGTTTTGTTGTGTAAATTCAGTATAAATCAGGCTATTGATCGTGTTGTCTCTGATGTATGGCAATGTATGGGGATTTTGCTTGATCCTTTATGTGCGTGGCTGAGTAGGGACCTGCTGGCCAAACTAAAGGGAAAGAAGCAAAATCACAGTGGAAATCAGGACAGGTGACTTGGGAAGAGCACAGAGAAAATGTGTGGTTGTGGAAGGGAGGGGGTGGGAAGGCCAAGGTGGAGCTGGAACTGAACCTGGCAAATGATGCCAAGAATAACAGGAGGGGCTTCTACAGGTTTGTTAATCAGAAAAGGAAGATCAAAGAAGGTGAACCCCCCCCCTTGATAAACAGTGCTGGAAAACTGGTGACAGCACTGCATCCATTTGTACCTTCTGTTTGAAACTTTTCCCATTCCTTGGTCGTAGCTATTAAATTAAGTAAACTGGAGGTAATTTCCTTATTCTTCCCCTTTTAAGGTAAAGAGAATGGAATAAACCTGGTTTTTGTGTTTTATCTCCATCCTTAAGTTTTTTTTCCCCCTTGAGTTGTGATAAATATACATTGGTGCTTTGCTGTTTCAGATCTCAGATCCACTTTTCAAAGCTTGGCCTGAAGGTAAGCACCAAGTACAATTCTCATACGCCTGCTACTGCTAGTGACAAGATTGGCAACAAGCCTTCAGCAAATCACTCCTTTTTATTTACACCTACAACTACCTGCCATTGTGGGGAAAAAATTATGCTGTGTTTCTTTCTTGTGGGACTCATGTCACTTTAATAAGAGTGCAGTCTCCAAGGCAGTGACCAAAAAATGAAAGGTTCTCCTTTCTCCTGCCATTTTATTAGTGTTGGGGAAATTTTGCTTTCAGCATCCATTATTCCTCAGTTTTTCCTGGCTTTACTAGGTAGGGGTGATAATTCCAGGCTTTTCTTCTTTCAGGAAAAAACAGGGCTACATTCTCTGCTCACATGATGCAAATGTCCTTTTTTTTTTTTCCTTTGGGCAGAGAAAAGCGAGTGTGTTAGTGACACAATGCATTCAGCATAGAGACTGCAAATCCTATCTGCACACAATGATAAAACATATCCCTAAAAATGTAAATTAGCTCGCTTAGTCTCTAAGCTAATTTTCACATGTATAGTGGAAACAAAAACATAAGAAGATGTAGCTGTTTAACCAGATTATCTTTAAAAAGTGACAGAGATATATGCTGGCTAATAGCCATCTCCTGGTGAAATGTCTGCCTTACAAAGCAGTTGAAGGCCTTTCCTTCCCAGAGCTGCCCTGTGCTTTGTGATGGGGGGAAGACAGAGAGTTTAATTCTGTTTTGTTGTGTGCTGATAAACTGGGCTGCCTGATTTACCACCCTGGTGCTCAGATGCCTGCAGGGGCTGTGTGGCTGCTGGAACAGGAGCCTGCAGGAGGTCTCACTGAGCCATCACCTCCAATTCCAGTCCTGTTAACAAAGGTTATGACTGACTGCTCTTCTTTTTGGGCACTAATGTCTCTTTATTTGCTCCTAATCAAAGTATTTATAGATATTTTGAATTTGAAAAGGAAAGAGTTCACCTTGGCTGCAGGCTTTGGGATGGCTCTGATCTATTCTGGACTGACTCCAGTGAGTATTTGGGCACTGCTGTAGTGGGGAGCAGCTTTCCTCTAACTTGGCTGCCTCCTTACAGAGACTTTGCTGTCCTGAGTGAACAAACTTAATTCATAACTTTGAAACACAACTGAAGCTTTACCCAGGGTTTTTAGGTAATCAGATAGTTAAAATGTATTTTCAGGATTGTATTTGTTCAGGTTAATCACAGAATCACTTGCTAAATTGGTAGTTTCTGGGTATTCTTGGACTGGTCTAATTTTTGGTCATTCCTAGTTTGGGTGTCTACATGTAGTACTGTATGCTAGAATGATAAACCTGGTTAAATTGAAGAAAGGGCTGGAAAATCCCCCAGAAATTCATACTTGCAGTCCTTTGCATTTGTCATTTTTTGTCTTGCTAATTTTTACTTGAACATCCTTGCATTGATTTCTGTTTTTCCAAATGAAATTGATCCTACTTTGTGTGTTTTTCTGTGTTGTAGCTGATTTTTGAGCTTAAAGCAGTATGAAGGTGTTGGAGAAGTATTCAGAAGTATTACAGAGACACATTCATAATTACTCTTCTCTGTAATAATGTGAAAGTACTATTAATGTGAACCTATATGCAAAATATTTTAAATGTTTGTTACATTTTTTCAGTTTTTCCACTGTCTACCAATTTTGCTCCTTTTTAGGTATGCATTGTTACACCTTTCTTGCAAAGCAGGCCCTACCTGACTCCAATAATTTCTGTAGATCATGAATTAATGACTCAATACTGCTTCAAAAAAAAGTTTAAGCTATGAATGTACATGTATATTACCCACATTTATAAACTGGGAACTGTAATTCTTTCAGCACTTGATAGGCTTTGCTTATAGATTTGCTTAAAAATAGAAAAATTAATATACTGGAACAATTTTGAAAGGCCCATAAATAATGAGCTGAGGACCGAAACCTTGAAACATGTCTAAGGTTTTGTTAATTATGATAAATTACTGTGAGAGGTTTGTCAGAAGCCTTTTAGCAACTATTAACCATAATCATTGCATGTCAGTGAAAGCACAGAGACAACAGCTGAAATTTCTCACCCTGACTGAAGGTTTACAACTTATGTTGTAACTGTGCCTTAAATCAGTACATATAAGCTTAGTTTCTGGTTGTGATTTGGCTAATAAAGTCTGATGAGGGCTTTCTTAATTGATTCTGATCCAGCTGTGTCTTGGATGTAATGGTACAGAGAATTGATAGTAAAGACCTTGCAGTCCCAACACCAAATCATGATGATGTTTCACTCTGATCTGTTGTTGTCTGCTGAGTGTGAACTGAAAATAATTGTGGGTTTTGGGGTTTTTTTAAAGCAATTCATGTGCATATGTGGCTGAACATGGCACAGGGTATCAAACCCCAGACCTGGTCCCCATGACTCTGGATGTTTGGGCGTCTCTCTTAGGAAGAGAGTAAGAGAAATCTGTCTTTTGGGAGCTGTTTGGTTCCTGGTGCTGCCAACACACCCTGCAGCCTTTGGAGAGTTCCTCTTCATCCAGCTGGGATGGAGGAAAGATAGCTTTTCATAGCCATCTTTATCTTTGCAGAGACTTCCACTCCCCAAGCTTCTCTGTTCTCTTCTTTACCAAAGACAAGGCATCAGGCCAGAAACTGTCAGGAAGAAATGTAAGAAAAAAGATTCAGGGCTCATTCTGTTAGTTCATTAATGAACCATAATGTGGTATTCGTGAAACACTTTGCCCTCTTCCAGATGAAAAATATGTCCTAGCAGGAAAAAAGTGAGGGAAAAAATAAAGGCACTGTTTTGTGTTGAGAAGTAAGGATTAAAAAAGCCAGATACTTGATTTTTAGAATTTATCTTTTGGGCTTTTGTTTCTATAAATACTGATTAGCTGGCTTATCTGAGTTGTGATCCAACCTTTCTCCCACTGAAAAGAATGGCAAACTTTTAATTTTTGCTTGTAATGGTGGATTTGTTCTTATGAGCTTTTTGCCTCACTCAAATGTCTTCATATTCTGCTTATAATTCCCCATTAACATTAATGGGACTTAAATGGGCAAATCCCTTGGGAACCCCAGGTTCCAGTGTGTGACTAGATCACCTATTTGCTTTCCTGTGATAGGATGGCATTTCTGACAGTATTTGGAAGGTTTTTCTTTTTTTTTTTTTAAATGAATGCACCACAGGACAACTGCATCCCTGGTGACAAGGGATGAACCGACCTTTAATGAGTTATTCTGGCCAAAGGAAGGAGGAGCACATGGTCACTGAAATGAGAATTTTCTGAACTGTGTTATGAGTCTCTTATTAACATCACCTCTGCATGTACATGTGTGTGTATATATATATATTTATTTTTTCCTCTCCTGTTGTACCAAATCTGATGTAGTTACAGTAGTGTTGCCATGGTGACCCAAAGTGACAGCTGTTATTTTGTGCTCTCAGGAGGACTCTGTGATAATGATGGTCATTTTCCCAAGGGGAATGGTTTGATATCAAAAATAACCTGAAAGTAAACGAACAGGTAGCATGTAAATTAAGAAAAGAAATTAATTCTCATTAGCAGCAATTAATCAAGCCCTGTAGGATTCTAATGGGGGAAAAAGCCAATTTTAAATGGAAAGATCTTGTACTGCATGAATGTAAATGAGCATTGTGTTTGCTGCAAAGAGGATACAAAACCCTTCATGTATGTTTCATTATGGTAGTTTTATGTAAGTTTTCTGCTAACACTTGACTACCCAGTCCCAGCCTAGGAATGTTTCTCCTTGGGCTGAATCCTGAGACATTCAAAAACCCCTGCTGTCCTGCTTTCACGTGAAGCTGATAGAAAGAAAGACTTAAAAATAAAATAAAATATAGACCTACCATTTTTGAGCCATAAATGCACATATACACACTTGCAAACTTTCTCTGCTCTTTGAGTATTGCAAGAACTGGGGTTGAAGTGTAGAAACCCCCAAACATCACAAGGTGGATGGTGGAAAGCACGTAATTGTGTTGCTGCTTTAGTCCCCAGGTAGCTCAAACACACAGAAGTGCCTGGTTTGTTGGCTCTGCCTTCATTTTGGGGCTATATCTGCCTTTCCTGCAGATTTTAACTTCTTCCCTGTTGCATGGTCTTTACAAGAGGGATTGTCCCTTCTTCACGTCCCTAGTCAAAAGGTACTCCTGGGTACCACCCTGGTGGTGGTCACTGTTCTGTGAAAGTTGTGTAGAAGCTGAAAATACGCTTTTATAGAGCCAGAGAGTGATTGGTGGTGGAAGGGACTTTAAAGATCATCTAGTTCCACACTCCCTGCCATGGACACTTTCCTCTATCCCAGCTTGCTCCAAGCCCCATCCAGTTTGGCCTTGGACACTTCCAGGGATGAGGCAGCCACAGCTTCTCTGGGCAACCTGTGCCAGGGCCTCACCTCCCTCACAGGGAAGGATTTCTTCCTGATATCTAATCCATACCTCCCTTTTTTCAGTTTGAAGCCGTTATCCCGTGTCCCATCACTGCATGCTGCTGTCCAGAGCCCTTCCCTGGCTCTGTGCTGTGCCCTCTCCCTGGAGCCTTCTCTTCTGAGCATCCCCATCTCTCTCAGCCTGTCCCCAGCAGAGGTGCTTCAGTCCTGTGCTCATTTCTGTGACCTGCTCTGGACTCAGTCCAGCAAGCCCATGTCTGTTTTGTGCTGATCTCAACACCTTTGCTCCTCTTTCTGGTGTTACAAGACTTGTTAGGAGACAATTTTAGTCTCCTGCTGTGTGAATGGAAGTATTTCCTGTGCTGCTGTGGTCCCACCGCCAGCATATCCAGAGCTCGGGACACAGAAGTGTTTCCACCAAGGTGGTCCTCATAGATCCATCCAATTCCTTGCAGTCTGAGACATTTTTTATGTCACCCTGTACAAATGGGCAATATAAAGGCCGGGTTCTAGATTTATATTTATCCTAATTGGAGCTGGGAAGCTTACAAGTGTAATGAAATACTGTGTTTTTTCTAGTTCTTGTCCCACACAGCTTGTATTCCTTTGTGTTTCAAGGTGTGAATGTACATTTATATGGTCATAATCAGTTTACCCCCAATTATGAGTGTTGTTAAATATTTTATCTAAGTGTCAAGGTTTACAAAGGAGGTGGTAAAAGAAAAAAAAAGAAGAAAGAAAGCATTTTAGGCCAAAACACTTAGACCTTCAGGTTTGAGGTGTGCATCTAACATGGGGGTTACCTCTATTGTATGTCATAGAGAGATAAAAATCTGTTCTTCTTTATCTAATCTATTTCATTTTCAGTCAATGCTGATGAAGTGATGGTTGTGGATTGTTTTGACATAGAGATTTTATGTTCTGCCTATCAAAAGGAATAAATGAAGGTGGCTTGATTATAGTATATATTACTAACTTCAGTGTGAGAAAATACTGAATACAGCAGAAAATCTGTAACAGAAATCAACCCCTGGAAAATGAAGTCAGGTAATCTAAGCGTGAAATCAGGGATGTTTTCAGAAGGGAAGGTATTAACATTGCAAAAGTCTTATCAGAAGTTGGAGTACCTCCCTTGGTGTTTTTAATTCAGTACTTGCATGGTGGTGAGAGCATTAGAATTAATCCATAACAAGTTATTTGGCTCAGCTTGAAACTTAATGGCCAGAGTTTGGGAGGGAAAACTGCAGGGACAGGGATCCCTTCTGCCCTTCTCCTCTGTGCAGCTCCCTCTCCTGACTTGGATTTTGTGCCCCATCCTAAGAGTCACGGCGTGGTTTTGAGCTTTAGGGTTTTTCTCAGTGCTGTGTACAGGTTTTCTGTAAGAAATTAGTGTTTTCTCCATCCTCTGGCATCAGTTTCCAAACAATGGAAGGAACCTCTGTGCTGAGATTGGCTCCACTGAGAAAGGGAGCAGCTACTCAGGGGAGGTTGTTGCTCAAATGAAATGTCATGAAGAATACCTTCACTGCATCCTTATAAAATGGAATTACTTTGTGCTGTTTAAAAACAGGCAGGCAAATGAAAAACCAAACCCCTAGACCCTGTGTTTAAGCCTGTGAAAATAATCATGCTACAGACATTTAGGCCAAAATCCAATGGGAGAAGTTACTGCTGTCTCATGGGGTGCAAATGCTTGCAGTTAGTGAGGCTCTTGATGATATATTTACATCCTGACTTGGATTTATTAGGCTAGAGAGGGTTTTTTGCCTTCAAGTGCACTTCTTTGGTTGTAGCTTATTGATATCTGTTATGGCAGTAAAGGAATTTTGAGGTAGCACAGCTGTTCAAGAAACATGTTTGAGACACACGCTGTAATGCAGAACTTGATTTTGGTAAGGCAGATGAAAAGCTGAAATGATGGGGTTAGGGTTTATTGCTGTCAGTTTGATTGATTTTTGTTGGGACTGCTCAACAAATTCTAATATTAAATGCATTATATTAACATCAATTTCTGAACAAGAAGTTGCCAAATGCACTGCTTAGCTACTTACCAGCGCCTCTGTAAAACACTTTATTCATGGTACTAAAAAGAACTATGAGCAGTGACAAACCAAACACTAAAAACTCAATTATTTGGCCTTTTGAAAGAAATAAAATATGGCCATAATAGGTTTTAAGCAGAACTGCTTCTCTTTGGGTTTCTGTGTGTGTTAAGGTTTGGTTCCATGAATTATTGCTATTTGCCTTGGAAGAATATTTGTCCCTTCACAGCATTTGCAGCTCCACTGTGATCTTAATTAGATGTTGTTCCTGTTGCTTTTCAGTTAACCAAGGGCACCTGTTTCTCTGCTGGGAGATGATTTTCACAGGCAGCCAAAAACCTTTTTAAACATGTAAAATTTGCTTGTTAAGCATTGGCTGCCTGCAAGTAGCTACCCTGAAGTCTGTAGGTGGCAATTTCATACAGAGCATAAAATGCTCACCAAACAATTAAACTTTATTGAGCAATTTAGACTAGCTACATAGAATTTGGTTTGGTTTTGTCCCAAAGGGTTTGCATCTAATGGACAGAGCTAAAATATAAAATAAAAATAAAATTTCACCCTTGTCTCAATGTCCAGAACTGGTCAGTGGAAACATAAGAGTTTCTTTCACAGAACGTGGATAAATAGTTCATATTTTAATTTCAAAAAGCCTTTGTGATTTTTTTAATACTGACTGATTAGGCACTTTGGGAATGAATATACACAGAATTTTCTTGCAGTGTTGAAAAAGGCTGAATTACAGAGAACAGCTTTTGTTCTAAGGACTAAATGGTTCCTCAGTGAAAAAGAAGGGGTTTGTATGTTTTATAATGTGCAGTAGTGATAAAGCTTGACATGAAAATATGAGGAACTGGAGATCTCATGAGATCCAAGGGTAGCAAGTTTATCATTGCAATGTTGCACACGCATTCAGGAACTTATGGGAATATTCCACGTTGTGAGATGTATTGCATGAGACATAAAATAGGCATCATTAAAGCTCCTCAGGAGCTGCATAATTCTAATATTTTAACTTCTCTGTTCCTAATTTCCCTAATTTTTCCATGTTAATATTGACTAGTGTTTTATTTTTTGTAAATATCTGTGACTATAGGTTTATATCAATTGTTGTCTTTAATTACCTTGCAGTATTATGCTCGGTAAAGGCTGTGTTGTATATCCTGGAGTTGTTTATAATGCTTTACTGATTTACAATTATTAAATTATATTGCCAGAGGGTGATGGGGGGGGTGGGTAGATTATTATTCTTCCAAGCATCTGACTTTAGTAAATACATAATTGTGTATGGAGCAAAGCACTTTTCTTTCCCAGGCAATACTGAGTTTTTAGAGAATTAAAGGGACTGTGTAGTATTTAGGTTTTTGAATATTTTAGATATGAGTGGAAGCATTTTCTGGCAACACACAAAACAGGTGCTGCTGCTGTCCTCAGATCTAATTTGATGTGTTATTTTTCTTTTAATAGCCCCTAAACCGCCTTCTACATCACTCCTCACTGAAGGCTCTGTCAGCATGCTTTGACTTTCACTGCTTGGCCATGGATAGTATGAAAATGATTTTTTTAAAATGTGCTTGCTTTTCATGATTAAATGAAAAACACATATCTTCAAACAGTGAATAATGATTTAATTTTTTTTAGAGTTGTACTATATGGTAAGCATGCCTACTGTTTCTTATAAGGTTTAGTTCTACCAAGACTAGTATTCCACAGCTGCACTCTGCTTATTTTAATAAGGCAATTCTTTAAGAGAGGGGGTGAAAAAGAGCAGATTGCCCCAGATGGGAACTGTTCCTGGTCCATCATGGACTGTTGGGCTGGTCTGCACAGGGGTGACATGGCAATGGCTGTCGAGTTTCTGTTTGATTGCTCAGCTATTAATTGTGGCAAATGACAATTTGATAGATCCCAGGGTTCAAGGTTCCCAGGCCAAGCCATGCTGTATTTATCTCTGAAGAGAGGGAGGGAAAGGGGCTGTGAGCTGCTGCACTGGTTTAAAATGAACACGGGATTTTTCATTTCAGTTGGGGTTGTGACAGTGTTGTGGAGAGAGCAAAAAAGGCTCCGTTCTCTTTTTTTTAAAATATAATAGGCAGAAAATGTCCACAGGAACATCCATGTTTCTATGGTTACAGGATTGTGTTCTTTTGGACTGTGAGGATGATAAATGGATATGATCAGCCTGTACTAAACCTGAAGGGAAGCTAAGTACTAAACCTGAGGGAAAGCAGGACCATGTGACAGGTTTACAAAATTCTTGCTGTCTTGGACCTGGGAGCACAGGTCCAGGTCTTTAGACCTCTCTGCTGCTCTTGGACTGCCTAAAGTAGGAGCCTGCCATAAAGCTAGGGAAAAAGCTCATAAATAATGAAAGCTAATAAATGTATTCTTTCTTAAAGGATCATATTTCTAGTAACTAAATTGAAGAAGTAGAGGCAATTTTACAGTTGGACTTCATCTTAAAACTCTTTTCCACCCTAAATGACTCTATTATTCTCTTTAGTTTGCAGTTAACTTAAGTCAAAATCAGAAAAAAAGTCAATTGAAGAAATGATGAAATCTTGATAAAAATATTGAGAAGCTTCAGTTTACTTCCTTTATCTGTCTTACACTGGTTTCTTAATCCTACTACAAAAATAGGGTGTAAAGCAAGCCAATCTACTCATCTGAATTATGTTTTGTTTCCTTAGAAGTGGCTGGAGAAGTTGAATTTTTCTTTTTGCCCTATGTAAAATAAAGATATCTGGAATATCCAGTCAGTGTTTCTTATTGGGTTGTGCTAAATGAAGGTGAATCCAGGAGAAAGCTGGGTCAGTTGTGGTTTTTCTGAAAATGGAAAGTAGTGCTGAGCTTTCCCCAAATGAAATATGGCAGGGTTACAGTGTTGACAGTGGGATCTGACACGATGCTGCCGAGGTTGATTGGATTATGAAGGGTTTAAGTAGTAATGGGATTGGAAAGCACTTCTTGAATGAAGAGACAGCTGTAGAGGATTTTGAAAGGAAGGTTTATAGGGTTGAGTCAGTTCAGCCTTGGGGTCGTAGCCTTGCCCAGAGTTTGGGGCTGGATGAAGGCGAGAAGCTCAGTGCTTGGAAAGCCTGAGAAGTAGAAGTGCAGAACCTGAGCCCTTCATCCAGGGAGTTACAGAGACTTTTAACAGAAACTGATCTAAATGTCTACGTAAAAAAAAGTCTGCCCTATGAAATGATGCTTTCTGATCAAGGGTGAAAATGTTAAATGTGCTACAGTTGCATGTTGGAGGTTTGTTTTAATGAGATATTAACCCACTTTCACCTATATCATTGTCAAAGACTCGTAGTAGTAAAAGGAGTTTGTTCCTGCCCCTAGACCATAACAAAAAGGAGTTAATAAGAATTCATTAACCACTGGAATGCACATCTGTGCAATGTGCTCTTTGAAAATATTTCAGTGGAGCAGAAATATCCTTGAGACTTGGAGGTTAGACCCCTTTTAATCTTCCCCTGTACTTGCAGTAATTCCAAGTGTGTTTGACAAGACAGGGTTTTAAGAGGAGAGGAAGAAAGCGTTGTAGGGGTAGGATCTCAAGCACCTTAAGGAATTTAAGAGTTCATGCTTTCCAAACATGGCCCAAATGATGGGATGTGCAAGAAGGGGTGGATTTTTGGTCTGCCTGGATTTTGGCAGTTTAGTTGTGCCTGGAACTTAGCAGCATCAGCTAGGTGATTCAAACATGTGTAAGATGAGCCATCTTGACCAGAAGAAAAATGTGAAGGTACAGTGTGGAAGAGACCTTACAAATGGAAACAGCTGTCTTCTGGCCTGTGCTTGGTTTTATGGACAGTAGTAGGGGAAATATTTGAATACTTTTAGCTGTTTGAGGCTACAGAGTCTATTGAAAATGTCAGCATTTAGCAGATATATGGTACAAGCCTTATTGCCCTTAACAGCTGTTTACTTTACTCTTTCCTTTCTGTTTTCTTCCTCAGACCAGCATTTGTCCTAGATCAACTAATTGGCCAGTACCCTTGGTGGTCTATCCTGTGAGCTTAGTAGATACCAAAACACCAGAGGTATCCTTGTTCAGGGAAGTGCATGCTTGGTTTTGAAGGAAACTGTCGCTGTCAGTTCACTTTTGGCAACCAACAAATCGAGGGTCCATTTTTCAAGTCATTTATTGCACTCAGCTAGAATCATAGCTTGAAATGATGTGGGATTTGTCCACTGGAGACAAGATCTCTGCTTGCCAAGGTTAGTGCGGCTCTTTTAAAATTGTTCCAGATAGAATTGATTTTTTTTCCCTTTTTTTTTTTTTTATATATCAAATAGGATTTCATACTAGAATAGGTAAGGTGCTCATCTTCTCTCTTATCTGGAGATTGTGGTTAACCACATTAACCCCCTGCAAAGAAACTGATGAATAGGCGCAGAAATTTTCGGGACTAGTCTCTGAAAACCTCTGTTTCTCTTACTTAGGTGTTTCCTTATATCCACGTTTCCAGAACTTTTGATAATCCAAAATTGACATTCCTAATATTCAGTGATAAACATCCTGCTAAGCACAGAGCACAGTTCAAGGAATTTTTCATGTAATTTCTGCTAGCTCAAGACAGCCAATTGCTTATTGACCATAATGCTTGTCTGTTTTCTTCTCTTTTTTTTCTTACAAGATCAACTGAAAATCTACTGAATCTAGCCTGGGAGGTGATAAAATTTAGCACTGCATATCAAATCTGTGATTTCTGTGACCCGCTGTGGAAACGGGTACTCTAGGTGGGATTTGTTGTTTAAAATTTCAGGTCAGTTTTCCATTTTTCAGTCTCTGAACTTTTTATAAATGTCCCTCAGAGAGCATTTTGTAAGAGAATGAGCAGTGACACTGTCCAGTGTTCTCACCATTCTCTGCTTTGTTTTCTGTTTTGCATGGGGAAGCTCATTCTTTGGGAAATACTTACTGGAAAATTGACTTTACATATACAATAAGAAGTTAGAGAAAACTTCTTATCAGGAGTGGGCACCTGAATGTGGTGTATAACCAGGCTTTGGGGGCAATCAAGACTGCAGCTCCTGCCACTGAGTCACTGCCATAGCTCAAACATCATCTCTGAATTATTTTTTTGGCTATGGTGTGGCAACGTTTTGAAAAATAAAAATACTTGGACCACATCCATTAGTAATTCTTTAGTGATATGTCTTTGTACTGCAAAAGAAAATGTTATGGGGGTGTGATTTAGGACTTCCTAACCATAGCAGAGGGGTGTGTACCTGAGAGTTACCATTGCAATTAGTCTGAGGAGCCAAAACAGTGTTGTTCTGTGCTTGTTGGATGACATTGGAGTCTTTGCCGGTGCTGGTAGAATGGCAATGAAACAAAAGGCAGGAATATCTAAAGCCCACTGATAAATGCAAGGTTTAAGTAATTTTTTTTTAACAAATATATTCAGTATATTTCAGACAGAGGGTTGCAGGCTAATTATGACTTACAAAAGGCTTTGAAATGATCATAATTATTGTACAAATCCAAGTGTGTGTGGATGGAAAAGGGATGAAATAATGTTTGTCACCTTTCTGACAGATTGATGCACGTTTCACGTAACCTTTAGGCCAGACAGCTTGGAAGTCTAATGAGCCTGAATTATTCAGAAGCCAGTGAAGATTAGTTTGATAGTGAGAGTATTTATTGATCTGCCAGCACTTCTTCTGCAGTGTTGAGCTTCCAAAACACTTAACTTTAAAAACAGGTTTTTATTTTGACCAAAGAAAGAATTGGCTGGCATTTTTTTAGAAAAATTACAGGCTTTTTATCAGTCTTTGCTAAATGTTAATCTAAAAAACAAAACCAAACCAACCAGTCCACACAACAGCTCCCCAAACCCCACAAAAGTAATGTGCTTTTTCTTCTTTATTTCTTTTTTTTTATTTTATTTTTTTTTAACATAGTGGCTAGCAATACATCTGACGCTCTCTTATATCCTTCCACAAAAAGATCCATTTCTTTCAGGCAATTACCAGTCTCTCTTTCAGATAAGATACATGTTTATTGAGTTTCCCACTGTGCAATTACAGTTCTCAAGAGCAGATTACAACATATGAGCAGCCTGGATGATGGAGTGGATTGCAGTGGAAAGTAGGCAAAAGATATTGCAGCATTCAGGGCTGTTTTTGGTGGTGATCTGAAATATATAGGAAGGAACTTCAGTGTTGCTAATTGATTTTACTTTGTGGTTAGACAGCAGCAACGTAATTCTTGCACAAACTAGTGATGTGAAGAGTTGCAAAATGGAATTCTTTCTTTGATATGGAAAATACTAGGACCCACCATTAGCTTAAAACACGCTTTGAAATGTCCAGCCTGTAACGAGGGAAACAAATAATATTCCTTTGTATAAACTGCCAAGATGGGAGGAAATATTTCAGCAGTGTTGGATAAAATGCTTCTGTTTATGGCATTTATCAAAAATTATTAAATGTTAGGGACCCAAAGAGGGGCTCATTCACATGCAGACACTGTGCTTTCAGGATTAGCATTCCATTCCCAACACCAACTGCACCAGGATTGCCTTGTGGGACTGTTGCTTTTGGAAGGCAAGGACTGTTATTCTAAAACATGTAGGAGGTGTATGTATTTTTTCTAAACTCTATTGTCTTAAATGACTTCTCAGGACATATTTCTTCTTTTTAAAATTAATAAGTAGCTTTGTGTTTCAGAATAACTATGTCTTGGTAAAAACTGCTTTGTATTCCCATGCTTCACCTACATTATGCTTGCTCAAGTTACAAGCTTATGCAAATACTTTTCATTCCGTCACTTCTCAGCAAGGCTAAAGATTTTAGTCAAGGTTTGGAAGCCCAGCAGAGCTGTTTTTGCAGGAGTTACACCTCTGAGGTAGGAAGCTGCAAATTTCGGAGCACAACATAATTCTGCATACAGCATTTTTTCTAATCTCAGTTTATGCTCCTTGTTTTAATTATTTACTTGATGGAGTGTAGTTCTATCTGCTGTCTTTTCAGAAAGAAAGAAGGCTGTGTATCTCCTAGCAGAAGGAATCTATTGCCATTACACTGCCTGAGATGAATCTGTTTGAGTCAAGAGGCCTTAAATTAATGTGAATTTTTGCTAGTAAAACAAGCGATTCTGCACAGTTGTGGAAGATGGATATTGTTCCACAGAAGTCAGCTGCACTGTGCTTTAATTAAAAATAAGGCAGCTGAACCATTTTATCCTATGTTGGCACCCTTATTATTTCTGTGTCATTGAAGCATTAAATAGGTACAAAAATCCCTGCTTACCTCTACTACAGGCCCAACAGCATTGCCATTAATGTAAATGTGACTCTAATCAGTCACAAATGTCAAATATAATGCCAATTATGGTATTGCAGGTGTTTAGAAAGCGAAGCATAAATGTTAATGTTCTATGGCTTGTCCAATTTTTATAAAGCAGGTTGTTTTCCACTGATCACATTTAGATGTCTGCAGTTGTGGTGAAGTCCAGAGGGATGTTGATGCCTGTGGATGTGTGGTCCTGCCTCAGAGTAGCTTTCCTCTGCAAGGCAGAACTCGTAGACACGGATGTGGCACGTGGCATCAATGCAGTTGTAAATGGTAACTGGCTATGGGATCTCCAGTCTGGGCTTTTTCCTGCTTTAAAAAATATCCCGATTTCCATCGCTTCAGAACTTCCAGCTGCCGTGAGATCTTGGCCATCAGCAGGGATCAGAGTGTAGGTCTCTTCCAGCTGCACTTTACAGGAACCTCGTAGTCTCAGCTCCATTTCCCAGTAGCCAGTTGGATCCATATCAAGTATATACAGGAACATTTCTCATCCATGAAGCATTGGGTGTCCTTTATTTTGGCTCTCTGTATGTCGCCTTTGCTGGCCTGTGTCCTGGACACCCTCACTACTGTTTTCTCTCCTCACCCTCCAGCCCAATAGCTGTACTCAGTATTAAAAGCTTTTATCAATTCTCTAAGTCTGGATCCTGGTATAATTCAGTTCAATTTTAATACTACTTAAACACTGATCAGTCAATTTCTCATCTTGTTTGCATCAAGGCTGGCGCCTTCTATAGAGACAGCTGTTGTGTGCTGTAACCCTGAAGATTCCCATCGTGTCTTTGTAAATAAGAATTCAGTGAACAGTTTTAAAAGACAGTAAATACTGTTTGTGTTTTCCCCTAAATTAATCTGTTTAAATTTTTTTTTGCATGTATCCTTTGTATACAGTATAACATTTGCAATCTGGCAAACGATTCTGTGCCTTTGAACTACGAAATAGTATAATTTATCTAAACTGTGCGGTTTTCAGTGGATGTTCCTGTAGATGTTGTTAAGCCTGACTGGATGAACCATTGCCATTCTGAAATAAGAGTTTGAAATGAAAATGCAAGCCTTAATATCTCATTTTGGTCAACACCTGGTTGGTGGAGTTCAAATCAATTAGGCAACATATGTAGCTGGACTTGTTTTCCCTCAGAATACTGTGCTTTGGTGAATATTGAGAGTGATCTACTGATATTCTAAATGCATGTCATGCCTGGCTCACTGCTGACAAATGCTGTTGAAATTGAAGGGATTTAACCTGTAAAACTTGGTGTTTGACCATTTTTATTTTAAAAAATTAATATTTACTAAATTATTATTGCTTACTAAATATTTTATTATTTACTGAATTATTATTGTTTACTAAATACTTTATTATTAATAAATATTGTTTACTGAATGGGTGCTCTGGATACCATCAAAGTGAAGGAAAGACTTCAGCAGGTTTGAAGCACTTAAAGAGCTGGCTTAGTGAACCTTTCTGCTTGCAGATGGAAAAATTAGAGTTGTTGAAACCTCTAATGTAAATCACCTCTGTATTGCTCTTGTAGCTAAAACTTCATTCTGCACATGGACAGCACAGCTAGATTGTCTTCTGACCATGTAGTACAGCTGGCATCTCCTCAGAGTACAGCTGCATCAACTTCTGAGATGTCTTTCCATTTCCTGTAACGATAAAACATAATTATTTTAAATGACTTTGCTGCTTCTGGAAGCAGATTCTTTCATTCTTTATGAATTTTTGATATGTGAGTGCAAAGTGTGCCATCTGATCCATCCAAAAGGATATGAGCTGAAAATGGACTTTATGCCCCATCCTGTGGGATCCATGAAGGGCACACTGGAGAGTACAAGGGCAGAGTGTCCACTGGGCTCTGTTGGTGTTCTCTGTGGATAGGATGGAATTGTCTAAACTGGTTCAGATGCTTTTTATTTTTAGGTTGAGCACACAGCACCTGACCCCTGCACTGCTGCCATACCACACGTGCAGGGGATCTGTATTTAAAATGTTGACTGCACTGAAGTTGGCTATCAGGCTGCTGGTGTTTGGCTATGTGTTCCTAATTAGATGGATAATTGCTTGAACATTGCTTAAGGTTTTACTTTGGGAATTTGGCTCTTATAAAACTCGGTTTATAATTAGTTTATTTGCATTCTCTTTATTTCCTATTAATAAATCATGGTTCAGATTGAGCTGACTGCTTTGATGGCAGGGTCTGGTGATGCACAGAGAGTTTTGTTCCCTGTTGGCATTTGAAATGCAGCGCTGTGGCAGTGCAAGGAAACATGCCTGGGCACAATTGGAGGAATTTGTCATCCTGAGAATGGTAACATCCTCACAAATGACTCTCTCCTGTTCATATGTGGCTTGTTCATTAAGCGAGCGAGGTGAGGTCATCTGTGGGTGAATCCCTGGGGGCATGACCTGGTGCTGGAACTCTGGCAGTGGGATATCAGTGCTTTATGGCATCTGTTACCATCGATTTTCATTCATTTATTTATTTATTAAAGTCCAGGAAACGTGTTTCAACCGAGGGAGAAGCGAGCAAACATTTTGCTTCTAGGAAGCTGCAGTTTGGGAAATATTTCTCTAAAGAGGGATAATGATGGGGAAAAAAAACACCAAACCAACAAATAAACAGGGAATTTGTGGGAATCAAAGAACTTAATGAGAAATAATAATTGTTGTGGGACACTTTGACATATGCTTTGACTTGTTTGTGGTAGCTGTGTATAGGAGAGCTGAAATTTCAGGCTCTTCTTTTGGATCCATCTCTTTTCCCTAGCTGACCTAAGGGGCTTCTCATCTCCTGCACTATATAAGCCTGAAACCTCCTCTGAAGGAAATTGTTTTCAGTGGAAATAGGGTGCTTTATACTGCTGCTGCAGTTTCTTTTCTATCCCTTTTGGTGCTGCAGAGCTGCCAGGGTACATGTTTGAAACATCCTCCCTTTTGCTGTAGGCAGAGGCCCATCTTCTCTGCATGTGTTCCGTGACAATAGTAGTAGGAATTAATTCTGCTCTTTTCCATAAATTCCACCGCTTTGAGTGCAAGAAATCACTCCAGCCAAAAGGTCTCTGCAGCTTGAAATAGTTTAAGGCCTGTAAATCCTTCAGGGATCAGGTTCATTTACCTGAATATACTCCATGCTTAATAAGAATTGCTTCACAACACTTCTGCACTTGAGGCAAGAGGGACGTGTAGGAAGGACTCTCTCAGCTGCATCAATGAACTTCTGCCTGACCTTTGATGTAATCCTTCTCTGCTACAGCTTCATTGTATATGGAACGGGGCAAAATATCAAGAGCTGCATCTCATTCACAGAAGCACTTTGAAGTTAAATTCTCCATTATAAAACATTTTTAGATCCCTGGAGGGAAAACAACAGAACTGCAAGCTGCTAGTCACTTATATATTGCATACATGAAGTAGGAGGAAAGTTACATATATGTTGTGTTATGATATACTTTATTCAAAGGCTCGAGTCTAAATATAATAGCTGAACAAGAATGTGTGGCCTCATTATGGTTCAATGGTGTAAAATTCAGTTGGAAGCAGGTATTTTTTTGATGGAATTTGAAATAATAACAATTCTGAAAGAGAGAATTATTTAGTGAAAGAGATCAAAGAAAAGAGCTGAAACAAGGGTGGGATGGTTTTTATGTATGGGTACAAGGGTCATGCCTTTCTTCCTGCTTGCTCTCTGTTACACCTATTTCCTCCATATAAGGCTACAAACACAGTAACTTTATCTGGGTGCCTGAAACCCTGTGTCAAAATATTCTTATCGTGCAGAGGATACATTTCACATTTTCAGTGAAGGTTTAGCAGGAGATTATGGCAGTAAGCAGTCATGAAGCCAGACTTCCTTATCCTGCATCTCTGATGCCTGATACGTGTGCAAATTGGATATCCTGAAAGCCAGGAGAATGGTCTGTGATGCCTCCCGTACAGTCAGACACAGAGTTCTGCAGTAAAATGTAGGCAGTTGTGCTTCCTGTCCATCTTAACCTCTGCATCCCCATTACCCAACCACTGCTGTAACTGGATGGGCTGGAGAACATTCAAAATTCAAGTTTTGTACATTAGTGGCTTGGTAAAAAAAAAAACAACAGACCCAAACTAGTCCTCATATCTGATCACGAAGAGCCCAGCCTTGTTTTAATCTCCCTCTGTCTTATTACTGCATGTGTTTTAATGGCTTTGAGCAGCTTCATGTGTTAGTGCTAAAATGAGCAATTGAGCAGTATTCACAACTCGAGTCACTTAAGTGGTTAAAATTTGATTTGCTCTTGCAATTAATTCACTCCCAGTGGCTGTGGCAATGGTGCTAAGACTTGTTTGTAATTTTGAACTGCTGGTGTTTGTTGCCATAGAATGCAGTAAGAGCTGATGTTCTCTTGAGTCAAAAAAAGATTAGCTTTATTCTGTATAGTGAGAAAGTATATCAGTGTAATTGCAACATTGCTTTCTAAACATGAACTGGTTCACAGTACTTCTGTTAGTCATTTAATGGATTTATTTATTGTCAGGGAATAAAAGTATTAAGGTACTAACAAGCATGAGTAATCTCTAAACAATATTTTTTAAAATTTCTTTTTAATAGCAGTCAATTCAGGTTGTCTCTTTGCTCAGTCAGTGGGACTCCTTAAGGAATTCAATTTCCCCTTTGGATGCAGTAAGAGTAGAATTGGTAAAACTAAGATGCTGAAATTTGCTACAAACCAGGCTTTGCTGGTGTGCCATGTGGCAAGATGAACCTCCTCCTGTACTGTTCTAATAATTGTATTAACTTGAGGAGTGGTGAACTCTTTTTTTTTTTTTTTTTTTCCCCTCCTCTTCATATTACATTCTAAATCTTGTCTTTCCAGTCTGAATCGGGAAAATCCTCCTAGTGCCAGCCAGCTGTTAGCTACGCCAGTGGCAAGCTGGTGACTCACAGAACAGATGTGATATCCCAATCCTTAGCTCTGGATATTGCAACAAACTCAAATTGTGGCCTGTGGTATTTTTTTCACTCACCTGATTCATAATCAGCCTCTGTCAAACCTTAAAATCCCTGCCAAAGTTTTAAGGCTCTCTCCATTTAATTTGTGTTGTACCTTGGCATAAATTAATGTAGTTGTAGGTAAGCACAAAACTTTCCAGGCTATTTGAGCAACTCTGTAGAGCATAGATGTACAAAACTGCAACAGCAAAGAGGGATTTCACAGCCACAGAAGGAGGAGAGAACCACATTACTGAAGCGTCATCTGCCTTCCTGGAAACCAGAGACAACGTGAAACGTGCCTGTACCATTCAGGTACCCTGGGAATTTAAGCACACAATATATATATTGTAACTCCAGAACTTCAGCTGGTAGGGAGAAAAGTAGGGAAGTTGTCAGCCTTTCTCGTGTTTGTAAATGGAAATAAAAAGCAGACGTGCTGTAATAGTGAAAGTAATTTATTAAACCTGCTGTTTGGTCATCTGTTTGGAGATGGCGAAGAGACATCCCAGAAAATACACATAATATGCTTACTCACGAATTCCTGGGTGCCTTCAGCAGGTATCATCTGTTTTCATGCAGGATGACAGGTCATTAGTAACATTTGTAGGGACTTAAAATGCAGAACATGCCAGAAGAAAACATGTCCCCGTGATTTGTGGTGCCCGTGGGAGCCATTTTCTTCAGAGGGTCATTTTATTTTGTAATAATTGGATGCTATCATTGATCTGAGCTCCAAGCCACCTGGTATCTTACTTAAGGCTGATGTTTACTGTCTAAGATGACACAATTTTCCCCATTTGGGCTGACTCCTGAAAGTCATCTGGGGAGCTTAGAGGAGAAAGCACCGCTTTATATAAAATGCCTGTGCAGCATAGCATTCTTCTAAGAAAATTGTCTTTATATAAATTTTATGGCATTAGTAATTCTCAAAATGTTTTCCCACTATATAGAAATGCTACTCTTGCTCTAATATAATTTTTAAAATATAAACTTTATCCTAATGTTGAAGCTCCATGTAAAATATGTTACCTTGATTGAACACTGACTACAGGCCTCTTTAGTTTGTCTTTGCAAAGTATTAATTTTTTTGTAAAAGGGCAGAAAATGATGTTTAAAAAAATGCTGAAATCAGTGGACCTAGTTGTGATATCAAATGAACAGTTTCTTACTTGATTTTGTCTGTAGTCCTGTAAATGACTTGGTCTTTGAAACGATGATGATAGATTTGGAAAGTGATTAGCCAACTAATTAACAAGCCATCATACTTATTCATCACAGAAGGACATAGTATGTCACCAAAAAGAGTGGCTTCATGCTGCTTATGAAAAACAGCAAGATAAGTTTCTTTTTTTTTAAAACATCTTTTTAGTAGCTGGAGAACAGGATTAATGTCTGTAGGCTGAAGTCACAGCCAGCCACTGGTCCCTCATGCAGCTGGGTAGTTACAGACCTGCCGTGGCAATCAAGTCCTCAGATTTATGTGACTCTAAACAATTTTAGATATGGCCAAATGAAAAGTTAATAATAAAAAGTAATTCAGCTGTGAAATGAACTTGCAGAAATGAGCTAAACCACTTTCCTTGCCTTCATTCCATGTGGCAGCAATCACCTCTTTCTCTTTGTGTTTTATGTCCTTATTTATGGATGTAAAAGACAGAGGCGAGAGAAGATGATCTAAATGTGCACTGGGATTAGAAGATTTTTTTAAAAATTATTTCTCCTCTTGCAATAATTTCAGGAAATGCAAAGAAATAACCCTTAAAAGGCAGTAAAGAGGAATATATCCCTTTACAGGTATTCTCTCTTAATGTACTTTTAATAGCATGAAGCAGCATTCAGTCATTGAAATAGAAACCCCTGTGAGTAAAACAAGGAGGAATTATTGCTTTTGTCTTGAATCATAGAATCACAGAGTCCTTTAGGTTGGAAAATACCTCTAAGGTCATGGAGTCCAACTGTTAGCACAGACCAAAAGCTTTGCCATTTATGGTGCGCTACAAGGTAAAAGAAATATAATTGTAAAATTGTCCAGACCTTTTGCTGAGCTGAAACACAGCACTTACCCCATCTCATGCCTAAAGTGACTCCTTCCTGTGACTCCTGCGGGCTCTCAAGGTCAGCTGCATTCATTTGATGCTAATGTGCTTTGGAAAACCGATGCAATCAATATTAGCTCCTGTGCTTATCTCCTGCCAAGGAGTTCCCTGTGCAGTTTCTATTCCATTTTACTTCTCTTGAGCTAGTTTAATGCAAAACCAATACATCTTGTGGAAGAACAGATGCACACAGAAACAATCACTGACTAACAGCAGTTACCTGTCTATTAATAACCATTCTGATAGTAATTACCTGTACAACAATACACATAGATCCATTGTGTACAAAGAACAAAACCAGGCTGCTGATGCTGCCAGACTAATTTATATTGCTAGTGTCAATTCTTCGAGTTACCTGGAAACTGTTGAAGACAGACTTAATTAAAAGTACTGTGCATCTTTTTAAACATGAATATTTAATCACCTCATATATTCAATGCCAAGATCATTCTCTTGTCCCTATGCTCTGCTAGCCAGGAGAGGAATAACCTGTTTAAAACCTCCCAAGAGAGTTTTATCTGGTTCTTTAGAGCCACTCTTCAGGAATAAAAAATGATCAGAGGGGTGATCTCTTGTATGAGGGCAGATTGAGAGGCTGGGGTTGATCACCTGCAGAAGAAGAAGCTCCAGGAGAACTTATTGCAGCCTTTCAGTACTTTAAGGGGGCTTAAAAGAAAGATGGGGACAGACTTTTGTATGGGGCCTGTTGCGATAGAACAAGAGTTAATATTGTTTTAAACTGAAGGAGGGTAGATCAAACTAGATAAAAGAATGTTCATTTGCAGTGAAGATGGTAAAATACCAGCTAGAGAGGTGGTGGATGCCCCATCCCTGAAAACATTCAGGGTTATGCTGGTCAGGGCCCTGAGCAGCCTGATCTTAGTCCCTTACCTCCTTAGGGGTTGGACAAGGTGACCTTTAAAGGTCCTTTCCAACCCAAGCCTTGTATAAAAAGCTGTGTGACCAAAGACTGATAGTGGTGGGTGTCTGGCAGGAGTCACTTGGCTGGAGAAGACTTTGCTGCTTCTACCAAGGGCAGTTCAGATTTAAGCACTCCACTGAATGTTTTATTGCAGGACAGTTTTTAAGTACTAAATCCATTAAAATCCTAAAGGGCGGGGATTTACTGCTTTGAGGGTGTTCTGAGGAAGATCTCGGTGCAGCCCTGTGCTCTGTCTCCCACAATGGGCTGTTTCAGAAAGCTGTCTAACCTCTTGCAAGACCTTGTCAGGGAGGAATCTGAAGGGCTATCTGTTTCCATCCATGCCACCAAAGAACAGGCAATTTACAGGGTATTATGTTCTTACACACCAGGGACTGATTTTGGCGTTATCAAATATAATCAAGCTGAATCTCTGACTTGGTTGTCTGCCAGTTTCACACAATATTGCTCTTTTGCAGCAGTCCATGGAAAACTGCTTATTGACAAAATACCTTCATCTGCAAGAACTGGATGATCTGATTGCTGTAGAGGTTAGAGGATAATTTTATTTTCTTGGAGGATTTGCTGGTATGTCTGTGTGAATATAGAGATGCAAGAGGTTTCTTACAGTTCTTTGTAATTGTGTCTTAAAGGCTCCTGGCTCAAGGATGCCAGACATGCTAGCACCATGTGTGGACATCTGCTCACTGCTCTGAGGAGAACGGGGCCATCTGCTGAAACAAAACCAATTCCTCCAGGTTTTCTTGATGGCCTCTTGTGCACGCAGTAGTTGAGTCCAACTCTACTTAGTGCAGCAGGTCTAATGGAATCTGCAGGTCGTAGCCTGTAGCAATCTCCCAAACTCCTGTAATTAAAAACTAAATATTTGAGTTGTCTGTAGCTTCCAGTCACAGCTGAGGTGTCACATTTTCCCTTTCCCAGGTCTGTCATCTCTTGCAGTTTCTAATACCCGCATAGCCAGCCTAATTAAATGATCAAAACTACTGCTTCCATCTCCATAGCTTGTTCTATTTCCTTTACCCAGTATTTTCCAGAATTTAACAAAGCAGTAAAAACAGTAATTAGTGCTTTAATTGGTTATAAATAATAATATAACAGACTTTCTGTCAAAATAACAACCACAAGGCAATATGCTCATTGAGATTATTTTAAATTCACAGCACTAAGGCGGTTCAAAGTATTACAACAATTTGCTTCGAAGAAGTATAACCTGTAAATTTATTTTATCCTGACAGCTGTGACAGGCTGCACTCTTAAATGTGTATTTGTTTCAGGTCTGGCTGCTCATTTCTCTTTTTCTGATCCATACTGCCAATTAAAAGGTTGTGTCTATGCCTAATTTTGAATTTCCACTCTTTGCTGTATACCAAATTCATAAGCTGTGTGTTTTGGGTATTTCCCTCAGCTTCACGATCCTGGTGAAATCTTAGCAGCCCCAAGGTGGTGTCACCAGAGTGTTTCCTTTGTCTCTTGCAGCTGGTAAATTATTAATGATGCTGCTAGAGGGGGAGCAGGGCAGGGGGAACTTGGGGGAGCCCTGGGCAGCTGAAGGGGGTGCAGATGGCAGGGAGGCACAGATCAGTGACCACCAGGTTCCCCGTGTTGATTTTTATTTTTGTTTTGCCAGAGGGCAGGACAGAAGGGTGCTTTCTAGCAGCAAGGCTGGAAAGGAAACGGATGGAATATGTGAGAAGAGCTTGTGGCAGTGAGAATTTGTACTTTATAGCTGTTGATAGTTTAGCATTCTTAATCTTTCTGTTCTTATTTAAACCTCTGAAAATGGATTGAAATGTTGTCTGGCATCTCCCCTTTCAAAATTAACAGGAGTGCAGTGGGGGAAGGACACCTAATGTTTAACACCTGCCTGCTGGTTTCGATGCTGATGTCTTTTATTGACACACGGTGCTCTCTGTGATTCATGAGGAACCATGATGTAATCTGGAGACAAGTCTCTCTCCACCCACCCAAAAGTGATAAATACAACCTTTGGCAGAATCCTCAGCTTGCTCATTTGCCATAAAACCCTTGAGAAATCTCTCGTGTATATGAGACACAGCTGCAACCAACAGCAAACAGCAGCGTTCTCTGCATGTATATTTCTTTCTTTCTTTCTTTTTTTTTTTTTTTTTTTTTACGGGGGAACAGTGACAGTGCTAACTGAATTATTTCATGCTGTAGGGTTCTTACAAATTTATAGACTTTCTTGGTAGCTGTTAACACTTGATGACGCGTATGAAGCTGGTTTTAGTTTAAAAGTATCGTAGTTTACTGGGTAATCTCTAAGAAAGGGGAGGGGAGGCTTTTTTTCTCCTCCCTTATCACTCTTGTAGGTGCTCACACAGAATCTCTGCAATTTTAGCTGTGACAAGGGTAGGGGAGTAAAAGAGTCAGCAGTATGCCAAAAGGCATAATCTTAGATTAGAGCTGCTGCTTTTCCCACAATACTCTGAATCAGGAGAAAATGTGCCCAGGAAGGTTGACTCAGCTCTTTCTTCTTCCAAGGCAGGATACCCCAGAGGCTATCCCACCTCCATAGGGTTGTATGCTCAGTATTGAAACCAAGAGGTTTGTTTGCTCAAAATAATTCTTGTGGCTGTCCTGGCATGCTTCCCAAGGCTTCTCCACGCAGAACTCAGACTGTTCTGACTTGTCTGCTGGAGCACAGCCTGTCGCTTTCTCCCCTAGCCCTGGTCATGGCTGTGTTTCAGTATTTCTGCAGGTATTTGCAGGTACTTAACACCTCTAATTTATTTCAAATGGAATTTACTTCTTAGTGGAATTTGTGTCTTAACACTAAACCATGTTAAAACCACTTTTTTTTTTCTAAGTAATTACGATTCTGTTTGAAATTACAGAAGAAATACTAACCCAGGCACCGAAAGAAGGAGCATCTAGACTGGCAGTTTTCATCCAGTGGATTTGTAAAACATCTTTGCATTTTCTACAGGTTACTTTTTCTCAATAGCGCTGTTCTTGGGATGTTCGGGGTGCAAATGGGTTGATAAAGGCAAAGCCTGGTGAACTCTGTGTGTCAGAGGGTGCGACACAGGTGACTTGAACGAGTTGGCTTGTTGGTGTAGTTGCTTTCCTCATGTTGTGGTATAAGTAATAGCATACAAAACGTTGCTAAAATATTGAAAAGACCTCCTTAGAGAGACCCTTAAATGTGACTGTGAGGAGAGGTGGATACTCTTCAAGTATTAATTCTCTTTGCCCTCACCCATGCACATCCTATGAGTCTCTAATTGGAGATTGTCTTTCCTTATAAAATATATCAGTTACCTAATAAAAATGCTTTAACTGTGATGGCACAGGGCAAAAATGATCCCTTCTCTCTAAAGATTACAGGGCAGGGACGTTATGTTTATCCTTCATCCTGCCCCCAGGAGTCTCAGTGGGAAGGATATGTGGTAAATGTATTTATAATTAACATTTGGGTGTATAATTTGCCTGTATATCAGAGCTGAATCAGGTAACTTTGTGCCTCTTGCTTGGTTTGACTCACAAGCCCATTGAAGCAGGTCTGAGTTAAGCAGTTTGTCCTGTGCATGGGCTGGAATGGAGCTCCAGGTGGGGATTGAGCTGTGAAAGGAAATGATAAATTGTAATTATTTCCACAGTGCTGCTGAGGTGGGTCTGTCAGGTGAGGGCATTTTCCATCGGAATGGCAGCAGACACCCTCGGTAGGATTTTGTGGCTGTTCAGAAGGGCAGAACCTGCCCTCTGCTGGGTTCTGGAAGTACTGAGACACTGATCATTTACAGAGCTCCGAAATAACACTGATAAAACGTGCATTTTGCTATAATCCACTTTTGCTAGTCTGTCCCAAATTTGCCAGGTTATTCTTCTGTGTTTAAGTATGCTGAGTTTTAAAAATATACATTAAAATAACACACTGAAAAGGAGCAGGCAGAAAAGAGCACCGTTGGTGCCTCAGAGATGGCTTCCAAGTTAAAAATTGCAGGTTAAACCTGGATATTTGTATTTTAACTAGAATGATGTTGACTTGGAACAGCAATCAGAGGTGAGTTTTTAATGTGGCTTCGGATTGAAAGGTGTTGTATAATGCTGGAGTTAAAAGTCTTGTAAAAATTTATAGATACCCAAACCAGCTCAGAGGAGTGGCTGTGCAGAGCCTGGCTTGCCAGTGAAGTGTGAGGAGCAAAAAGCTGGCTGGAAATGGCTCTGGGCTGCCATTATCTTACAGGGGTCATGGTCATACACTGGGAGTGGTAAAACACTGGCACAAGTTGCTCAGAGTGGTGGTGGATTCCCCATCCTTGGAAACACCGAGCAACCTGATCCAGCTGAAGATGTCCCTGCTGTTGGGATGACTTCTAAAAGTCCTTCCAACCCAAACCATCCTGTGGTTCTGTGACTGCTCCATCCTGAGGTCTTACCTGTCTGGTAAGTCCTTTGTGCAAGAGCAGGCTTGTGGTTTTTTAATCAGAAAATTTGGGTTAGGCTCATTGCTGGGGGTAACAGAGGCCATTTAAAACTAAAAAGAGGTTTAAAGGGGAAGAATAGCCAAAGGCTTGAAGAACAGCTGTTCTTCATGGGAAAGAGGTTTTTCCTTCAGGAAAACCTGTGGTGGATGGTGCCCTCATCTCTTGCAGTTGCTTCTTTTCCAGAGGTGGGTGAATCACACTGCTCACTTGATTTGTAACCAGAAATCACCTTTTGAAGTCAAACCCAAGGAATAGATCTTGGCAGCTAAATCCAGCCTGGTTTGATATTTAAGGATTGCTATTGAACTTTGGGTTTGGTTTTGGTTATTTTTTTTCTTTTCCCCCCTTCTAAATTACTGGAGGAAAAACAGCCAAGCAAGCAGTACAAAACTGATGCCTGTGGCTAGTCAGCTGATTTACAGTGTTGCATCTTAAAACTTGGTTTTACATAGAAGAAGAGAAAGATTCAGGGCTTTCCTGAATTAAACTTTTTTTTTCCTGCTCTCTGAAAGATGTTGTTTGTATTTAGTTTTAGTTGACCTCCGAAGAGGATCTTTTAACCAGCTCATTAAATCAGTGTCTCTTTAGAACCCCGTGATAATTTCTCCAAACTGCTGTGTGCTGTTTTTGTACATTTGCCCCCATGTCTGTAGGGCTGTCTCAGTCTTTGCAGTGGTCCATGCAGATGTGGGCTGGTGATGCCTCTTTGGGATGAGCTGTTGTCTCTGCAGGACTGAGACAGCATTTGCTAAGAGCAGCACAAATGTTTCTGGCTCCTCGCTGTGGGGAGGGATAATAATGAGGCATCATTTCCTCCTCTGCCTTCTGTGTTATTCCCAGGACAGGAGTTAATGACAAGCAAATAGCATGGCAGGGGCAAGGGAATGTAGAAGTCCTGGCTGTATATATCTGTTGGGAATCCCATATAAAGCTGTTCTGTTGAGTTAATTTGATAAATACTGTAGAAAATTGCAGTTGGGAAATTACAGCGTGCTGAAAGGCATCTCTGCAACACATGGTGAGCTGGGCTTGACTCTACCTCTGCCTTTGGCAGCTAGAGGAACAAAAACACACCCTGAGTCCAGTTTTTCATATTGAAGTGGATCAGAAGTGAGGTTGAAGGGCCCACCAGGCTAGCTAATGCTAGAAAATTTAAATAAGAGTATCAAAATATAGATGAAACAGAGGAAAAGTTTTAAACATAAATGCATACATATATTGGGTTAAAATGCTTCTAATCAGAAACAAAGCTTTCAACAGGAAACAGCTGAATTTTAGGCTTCTGAAATGATTGTAATTTGTCCTGGACTTGTGGTACCCTTAAGTGACAAAATGTAATATCAGGTAGTTTTGAACCAGCGCTGAAGTCAGTTTTTATTTTAGTTTATTTCTTTCTCAAAAAACTTTTCCAGTATTTATGGTTCCTGTGTGTTGCCCGTCCTGGAAGCTGGAAGGTGTGCTTTGCTTTCCTCTGGTGAATTGGAGTGGAGCCCTCTTCCCAGCTTTGTGTCAGATATTAGGAAGGAATTGTCCCCTGTGAGGGTGGGCAGGCCCTGGCACAGGGTGCCCAGAGAAGCTGTGGATGCCCCTGGATCCCTGGCAGTGCCCAAGGCCAGGTTGGATGGGGCTCTGAGTAACCTGGGATAGTGAAAGGTGTCCCTGCCCATGGCAGAGGGGTGGAATGAGGTGAGCTTTTAGGTCCCTTCCAGCCAGACCACTCTAGGATTGTGTGGTGAGCTGGTGAACTGCTGCTAAAACCAGGTGTATGCATCCTTTACAGCTCTAGGGTTTCCCTTTTGGGGGGAATGGAGTCACCCTCAGTGCTTCCCTTGAAGGAAACAGGAACTCTGGACACTCCTCCTAGTGATGGTTTTGTCGTCCAAGCCTGCACAAGAGATTAAAACAGCAGAAAAGGAACAGTGAAATGCTGTGGGAGCAGCTCCTGTGGCAGTCCTGCTTCTGGAAACTGTTACTTTGGAAAACTGCTGCTCAGGTGTTAAAAAGTCACATTTTCTTTTGGCTTTAGCTGCTGCAGAAACAGATTTCTTGTTAAAGTTCTGATTTGTGTATTTTAGCAGTATAGTGTTAAACTAAGTTAAATAAGTGGTAATGGTAGTCTCAATACAAATGTGTATAAGACAAAATATAAGAAGCCATATAGCAACCAGTGGCCCAATTTTAAAACCTAATTTTTCCTCTACAAACATGGCCAACTAATTGGTTTAAAGCAACAAAATTAGAGGTATCCCTTTCTGATTCCCTGCTTGGGGGTGTCATTTGAGTTTGTAATCCAAGTGTCCAAACAAGGAAAAGCCAGACAAACACCTGTGCGATGTTTTGTTTTTTTTTTTTTGCCAGATCAATAGTGCAGATTTTCAGGTAATTCAGATGTTTTGCAATTAAGTTAAGGATTGCATGTAATCAGGAATATCTACGAAAATCATCCCCCTGCATAAACCCTCCTCATCTTCTGCAGTATCTTCCAAAAATTAGGTTTATGTAGAAAGATTGATGTATTAATCATAGTTTGCTCTACATGTGTTTTAAACCAGACAAATTGACTACATGAAGAGCAGTAATCCAAGAAGAGCTCTTTTGCCTGTTATGCTGTGGATGTTTTCTAAATATGCACTTCAAAAGAGTGTATTAGCTAAAAATGTATAAAGGAGAGAAAATCCTTAGCTCTTATTCAAACAGTGGACTCATGTGGTGGCCCTTTGTAGGGTCCCCAAGGCTCCCCTGATAGGGAAAAACCTCTTTTTAATAGTTCTGTGCCAGGATTGAGAGACACACAGAACTTTTTCAGTCTTCAGGTTGCTGTTTATTTTTATCTTATCAAAAGTTTGTCACACCATCTGCCCCAGACTTAGTGTGCAAGAAAGTACAGCAAAAATGGCCACAAGATGTACAGTTTCATGGTCTTTTAAAGCTGTTTTATCCAATTAACCCTTACAATGTACTTTAATTCTACCAATAACTCATCCCTTGACTGTCCATGTAACCTCTGCACTGTGCTTTCCTTGACCAATAACTCTGTGCCACCAACACTTGCAGAAAATAGAGTAGGTGAAGAAGAAGCAGCTTGGCAACACCCAAATTCCTCTATCTTGACTCCTATCTACTTAAGATTTCTCCTGTTCTCCCATGAGGGAACATTGATCTGCACAAAAAGGTGTTTAAAAGCAGATAATTGTAAATTAATAGAAAGTAGGTATCACTGACTACTCCAATGTGTCATTTCATTTTGTTTGTTTTCTATGATTGTGTTTTTTGTTCTTTTTTGCTAGGTACAGTTTGACAAAGTAGGATTGATCAAAATCACTGTTGAAGTGCAGCTAGTGAGGATGCTTGTAAATATACGTGTTTAAAGATGCTAGTCCTGGTCTGGATTTCAAGTGAGCAACTCAAGTGGCTTTAAAATAATAGATCAGCAAAATTTAGAAGTGTTTGTAGAAAATGAAGGCTGAGTACTGAAGGTAAATAACTTTGCCTTCTAAGGGAATGAATGGTACTTGAGGGGAAAAAGGACCACAACTGGAAAATAAATGCTGGGGCTACAGACAAACGTTGATTTTTAGGATAGATGTAACTGATTCCTAGTTGCTCTGGTGGGCTACAAAAAGTTTCTCTTTCCATTTGCACCACCTGGAAGCCATAGCTATCCCTGAGCTACGTTCATCTGCTCTGTCCTGGAAAGGAGAAAAGTGAGTGACCCCACTGGCATTTAAACCTGTGGATTTAAGGAGTATTTCACTTGAGATTAGCCCACTAAGCCATTCCTTCTGCCTGTTTAAACAATTTTATTCCAAGAAGGACACAGGAGTGCAAATATTATTGTTAACTGTACTTGGAGGTAGGAAATGTGTATTTCTGTCGCTGATGAGTTTGTTTTATCAGCCTTTATTTTTGAAGGGATAGCAACGTGTTCATTAGGAATGCCATGAGCTAAGACTTTGGTTGTTCCTTTTCTGTTGGATCATCTTTGGTCACACAAAAGTTCTTTCCCCCTTACTTATCCTCATTTTCCTGGGTACCAGGGAAGGTCTAAGGAGCTCAGAAGCTCTGCAGGCAGAAGTGGGGAGCTCCCTGTGTGATCCTGGTGGGTGCAGATCTGGTTTTGATCTGCTCACTGCAGGATGGCCACAGTGAGTTTGCATGATTTTGTGATATGGAAAAACATCAGTGACATTTCAGTGCTCTTGTTTTGCCTATCAAAAATGGGCTGTAAACTCACATTGCAGCTAAGAAGAACAATTGCAGCTAAATGACTGAGCTCAGAGCATTGATCTTTATTCAGTATAACGATTCAGAGGTAAAGTAAAACAAAAGGCTTCTGAACCATCATCAAACTCATCTTTTATTTCTTCAAACATTTTTTTCTTCCTAGAGCAGCTAATATTTTTAATATCCAAAAAAACACCAGCCAGTTGTGTACACTTGGTGTTCATGGTAGTATTTTTCCAAAAATAATAAAATACCGAGCAGAGAAAACAAACTGCCTCAAGCACGCAAATAATGATTTAGGGACATTTTTCACTATACAGAAATGTCTTCCTAAAATACTTCTGGTGTATGCTGCCTTTTGTTTTAGCTAATTCTGGGTATTTCTGGCACTGGGGACCTGCTGTTGGCCTCTTGCTGCTAGGACCGAGGTGCGATTTGCTGACAACAGGGGGCAGAGCGAGTTTGTGTTTTAAGGGAGAGAAATCCCTGTCAGAGCAGTCAATGGTTATTTTTTTTATTCCAAATGTAAGCCTTGTCTTATGAAAGAGATAATAGCAAGTACTCCTCTGTTTAAATCTGCTGCCCAGAACTTGTGGATGTCAAAGAATTTCAAAGGCTTGGTTGCTGACTTGGATCCTCTTTTATAAAGCAGATAAGGCAGTTAAGCTATAAGTTTGTATTTATTTAGGTTGATTCAAAATCTTTTTATTAACTGTTTATTTAATTTTAGCCACCCAATATGGCTCTGGCAAGCTCTCAGCATACTTCTGGCTGCCTTGACTGTCTAAAGAGACTTTTGGCAGGGTCCTAGGTCTGGGATTTGCACGCTTTTTCCATCCTAACAGGCATGCTTGAGGCGCCTAACCATACTTAGAAAATAAAAAAGGAACAAACTTCACTTAACCATGAAAGGAGTAGGAAGGGAATCTGTTGCTGCCGTTATTACCTCCACACTCCTTGATCTAATTTGGACTTTGATGCTGATGAAGTGGCAGCCTGGTTTCTGTTGCACTTAAAGAAATACATTAAAGCATCTGAAATGGACTTTGTAATTTTTGCTTTATTTTATTTAAAGTGGTATAGCATTGATTTGAGGGTGTACTTGTAATATTTCTCAAATATTCATAATTATCTGTTAAGGTAACACGTTGCTTCTGGGACAGACTAACTGCAAGTGTTGATTTCTAGAATTTTTAGTTATTTACTGTGGATCCAGTGCTCATGGCCTGAGTTTCATATTCATATGTGTATGAACCTGTGGAAGATATTGGCAAGTATCAGAGCTGTGACAGCTTACAGGTAACATAGTGCTCCATAGTCCAGAATCTTGGATTTTCCCTCTCCTTATGTTGGACTTGAATTTCCCAGCACATCTGATGTACAGTTAGAACATGGATTTCTTTGTTTTTAGCTGAGTCCAGCTGAATTATTAGGGGCATTGTTAAGGCAATAGCTAAGGGCAGTCTTCATTTAGAATAAGACATTAGAAATTCCGTGTACGTTCTTTATATGGAAATGTTTATACAATATAAACTTCTGCTTAGGAAAGCAACTCTTTTTCATCTGGACAGTCTCTCCATACAATGCATCATGCCAGACAATAGATGAAGTGTTTTAATGGTGGTAAACAGTGTGTGTGTGTATACATATTAAAAATATATATTTATATATATTCAACCTCATGTGAAATGTCCTTTCATTTCCTGCCTTTTAAGGGGAGATTGTATGGCAGAGCTACCTACCCTTGGTAGGATGTGCAGCTCCCACACTTGAATGCCTCAGAGCTCATTTTTTCTGAAATGGGAGAGACAAATTATCTACATGCTGTGATGGACAAATAATCCCTTAGAAATTGTAATTAAAATTCTGCCACATCTTGCAAAAATTGCAGGGAAATCACTTTGAAATTATAATAGCATGTGTAGTAGCTGTTTAAAATACAGCTACTATTCATTAATTCCTGAATACAATATTCATCTAACGTCTAAACTTTTGCATGGTCTCTGTGTAGAAGAGACACAGTGTTTCCCAAAATAATTTTTACTACTTCAAATGACTGCAAATAAAAATTGCAAACATTTTTGCTGTTCATACTTGCACACGTGTGCTCAGAAAAATCTATTCTGCAACAATCTGTTGTACAGTTGCTTTTAGGGATTAAAAGAAGGCAACAGCAGCACAACAGAATGCTCTTTCTGTCATACTTAAGATTGTGATGTAAATAATTTAGATTATGTTCTAATATTTTCTTCTCACTTTAAAAGAGAAATGGTAGCAGCATATCCCCTTACCTACCACATGCACTGTCTAAACATGGCTTCTCTTTATTAAAATGTCAAGTATCCAGCTCTCCATTTCCCAGTTACTGCCTTTCTGCCCTCCATATCACTGATGGACCCAGCTACCACAGGTATCATGCAAGCCTTCAATAATTCAGTGCAGTGTACACTGACTTGAGCAGTTGGACCAGCTCCTGCAGCTCAGGTATGGATGAAAAAACCACAGTGAACTTATTTGGAATGAATAAGTGCAAAGTATCAGTGCCTTTGGCTGGAATTGGTGTCTGCTTAGGGCTTTCCCTCAAACAGAAACACTTTTCCCAAACAATAAAAGTTAATTAAGGAGCAGCAATATCTCAATATCTTATCATGAAATGGTTTGGATTGGAAGGCACCCCAAAGATCATCCAGTCCAACCCCCCTGCCTTGGGCAGGGACACCTTCCACCATCCCAGGCTGCTCCAAGCCCTGTCCAGCCTGGCCTTGGACACTTCCAGGGATCCAGGGGCAGCCACAGCTTTTCTAGACAACCTGTGCCAGGGCCCCAGCATCCTGACAGTCAAGAATTCCTTTCTAATACCCAGTCTAAACCTGCCCTCTGTCACGATCAGTAGTTGCTCTATTTTGTGCAATTTTCCCTTGCAATATGATGGCACTCTGGTATTTCTGTTCTGCAGCAATAAATAGTACTTGCTGTTGCTCCTAGAAGATACTGAACCTTGAAAAAGTCAATATTCAAAGAAACGAGAGACAAAAATCATGTTTTGATTGCCTGATATGGGCATAGATACTATTTAAAAGGCAAAATAAGGGATTTAATTTCAGATGAGGCAAGCCCCTGTTTCTCTCTGTGTACCGTGGGGGCTTGGGTGGCTTTGTTTTGGTTGTGTAGTCAGTCCTCCCAACAGCTTCATTTCCTCTCCATTCAGCGTGTCTGTCAGCAAAATGCTTTCTGTCATTTCAGGGGCTATTTTTGTCCCCTTATCACAGCTGTTTCCCTGGGTAAATAGTTGTGGTGGCACTGCTGGGAGGTGCAGGCTGCGTGGGAGGTGAGAGGCAGCGATGCAGGAACCTTTTCCATTCTCCCCTGCTACCACTGAAGCAGCTCCCACGTCAGCTTCAAGAAGGAAAAAGGGGTTGGGAGAGAAAAGGGAAAAAAAAAAAAAAACCCAGAAAAAAACCTAAATTTTATGAATGTAAAATATAGTCAAGGAGTCAAAAAGCAGGGGCACTTTTTTTTCCAGTCACCTTTATGCTCATTGTTGATTTTCAGATCTATTCCCCCCTAGATGTTTTAGAGTGACAGTGCCTCTTATCTAAATACCTGGTGGAGAAGGTTGCAGGGCAAGAGTGGAAGCTGTGGCATGGGACTTATCATTACTGTGTTTAAAGAGTCTGATACTCTGTCTAAGGAAAAAAAAAAAAATCTCTAAATCTCCAGTGTGCACAGGAGCATGGAAACCGGGGTTCCTGTTGTTCTAGCAAAAATGTGATCTCAGAATCACATATTCCAGGTTGGAAAGGACCCTCAAGGTTCATCAAGTCCATCTCTTCAGTGGATGATCCATACTGGCATCAAGTCCATGACCTTGGTGTTACCAGCACCATGCTCTGACCAACTAAGCCAATACATGCTTCTTTATGTGCTCTTTGTTATGGCCTATTATATATAGATTAATATTTTCAATCATTTTGAAGGGTTTTGCATGCTGCTCCATCAATTAGAAAGGTAATTGTTCTGCTTCATACCTTTTTGGGGGGGATTTTTGTCAAGATTCCCAGGGAGCATTTGTTCTTTTTTACTGAGGTGTACTAAATTTATAATAGCTAGAAATTTAACAGGGATGTGGAGGAGGAAATTACACAGGTGTCTCTGCACATTGCTGGAATGAGCAGTTGTCTGAATCTTGAAAGCTTTTTCTAGAAAATGCCATCCTTTTCCCCAGATTTTATATAAACCCAATACATTAAGTAGTAGCAGAGCAGGTACTGATTTAAAAGAATGTGTATCATATGTCAAACTATTTTGTAAAGGGAAGAAATATATATAAGCACTTTTTAATCTCTTAAACACCCTCACTTTGTTAGGGCTTAACATTGACATGCATTAGCTGTAGGAGTTCTTAGCATTAAATTGGAGTAAGGATGTTTTACTCTTTATCTCTGTTACTGGGTCATTTTTTTTTAAACATAGTATTAAGAAAAAAATGTAACATATTAAAAATACTCCTGACTTCCTTAAACACACAGAAGTTGACCCAAGGAAATGCTAACTGATAAGCTTCCTTAAGATAGAAGCCAATTTTTTGAGTGCTCTGTTGTTGAATAGGATTGCCTTGAAGAGAAGAAAGAAGTGTATGTAATACAAGTCCTAAAGTTGTTGAGTTAGAAACCAATAATTTTGTTGGTTTTTTGTTGGTTTTGTTAGAAACCAACCTTTGTTGTGTTTTTAGCTAGTCTTGGGTTTAAGGCCAATGCTTTTCAGAACTTGCCTGGTAACTTCCTTGAAACTGTAAGATGCACTCTATTTGGTATTTAGGCTGGCTGTGAAAAATGGATTTCCAAACTAGAAGGCATGAGTCCAAGGAAGATCACAGGAACTGGGAATGGAGTTGGAGTTGGGAATCTGACAGAAATTAATTTGACTGTGGTTGTATGTGAAGGTCATTTGAAATAATTTGGCTGCGGTTTAATTTGCTCTTGAGAAAAATTACAAATTAGATGTCTAGCATATGTTAACCTTACTAAGAATCTTATTATTCAGCAAAATGTTCTTCCATTGGTGGTGTAGCAATGATGCTGTGAGAAAAATCACTCTAAAACCCAACTTAAATTGCAACTTCCTTCACATTACTACCTTAATTTGTAACTTGATGTTAACTTTGGAAATACAACATCATTAACCAAAGGAGTTGGTGTGATAACTGTAGTTCCTCTGTTCTCAGTGTTCAGCCTGAGCTATTCCCACAGTACAAAGAATTCTGTTGCTGGTTTTCATTTCTTCTGGTAGATTCACATCTTTGAGTTATGCCATGCTCTTACTACTCACCTTTATCTTAGCTCACAGCATTCTCATATGCATTTTGTGCCTTTTTAAAAATTGAATCTCTAACAGCGGGTTTCACTTACTAATTTTATCTTCTATTCTTCTGGATATAATAGTGAACAGTATCTGATTTGATTTAATGAAATAAAGATGGTTACCTGAAAGTAACTCTTCACTGGAAGTGTTGAGGTATCATTTTTTGTCTTTGGGCTCAGTAGCATTTGGTGCCTTCGGCTTTTTTTTGTTACCTGCATTAATATGTAAGAAAACCAGGCATTGACATTGTTCTTGGATATTTTTGATTGCAATAGAATTGTGGCTTTGAAGGATTAATACTTGTAAAATTGACACTGCTGTAATTGGCAATTGCTATAATTACTGTGAGTGTCAGGAGAAAGTTCTCTCTTCTAAACAGGACAGAGCAGTTTGAGATAAACTTGAACCAGCCCCTGAATGAGCTTCTGTCTGTACCAAGAATTTTGGATCCTCTCATTGCGTTGAACACCAAATTGCACCTACATCCAGCTGAGGGAGCTGGTTTTGTAGTGCTGTTGTTTAAGCTGCAGCTGAAGATCTGCCCCTTGCTCAGTTTGCCTAACCTTGGGATATCAGTGGGATTTCAGCTGTCGAGCAACTAAAAGCTTTGCTTGTGTTTTTATCTTTTTACTGATACCCGGGTGCTTTGTCATCTAGACTAGTGTGTGTTTCATACCACAAAATATTCTCTGTATCTAATATTTGACCTGGAAGTGTTACTAAGGGGAGCTTTTACACTTACAAATCTATTTCCCACATGCATCCTGCGACTCACAGCGGTCACTTGCCTTGTCACATCATGGAACTTTAACCAAGCTAAAGGGTGGTAAGGATCAAATTAATGCACGAAACCATGGGGAATCCGAATATTTCTTTTTATTTTGGCATTAATCTCACTCTAAAGGTCTGTGCCAGTACTTGTAACTTATGGAGGCTGACTTACCAGCTTTTTCACCGTTCTGCACTAGCACATGTCTCTTATCTAGAGGATGAAAAACAAATGATACTTGTTTGGAAGAAAGCTGACATAATTTGTGCCATGGGTTATCAATTAAAGGAGGCTTTTTAAAATCTGCTCTGTCGAGTGGAGAAGGGCAAGGGGTGAAAGAAAGAGAAAACCAGATTTATCGTTCACTTTAATAAATAAATTGCTTTAATTCCAGTTTGGAAATCTGAACAAATGATGGTGCAATCACCATTTTTCATGAAAAATGAGAGGTTGGAGATTTCCAGTCACTACTCTAGTAGTTTAGATGCTTATTTTCAGTGCCAGAGTATCTGTTTTGGACCCCGATCCTCAAAAGGTGAGGTGTGAACCCACACCTGCTTGAGTGGTCCAAGAGCATTTGGATGCAATATTCAGCACAGGGTTTCATTAGCCTCTTCTTTTCCACAGCCTTGGAAAACAAACAAAAATCTATGTTTCTGCCTGGTGTGAGAACTTCCTGCCTTGCCTCCAGGTGAGTGCCACAGCCAGCAGACACTGGAGTCAAATGAAAACAGGAGAGGAGCCACTTTGGCTTGCCTTGAGATGCAGGGATTGCGACACTTTGCAGGCTTGTGCAAAGATTCATTCCAGTAACAGCTTGGGATGGGGCCAGCAGAGAGTCTGAGCCTTGGTGCTACTGGGGAGTCCAAAACCACCACTGCCACATTTTTTGTTTTCTGGATTTGCCTGTGAAAAAACATGTTTTTAAATTTATGCTGTGTTAGTGTATTCAATTCAAAGTCATCACCAGGGATGGTTTAACCAAAATTAGGTTTGAATGGATAATGTATTTGCTGAAGAGAGCGTGCAGCTTTGATAATTGGAATTTTCCAGTGATCATTAGGTAACATGCTTGTGTCAATAGAAGGTCTGTGCAGTGACTGAATGCTCCAGTTTGTCTTTCTGGCACTGAGTTTTATCAGTTATTAGGAAATCAGTGTGTATCACAGCAGTGGGGTAACAGAGCAGCTCTGTGGATGAGCTTTCGCAGCTTGTCCTTGCTATTAAATATTTGTCATGGATAAATAGAAAAACCTTTTGGAAAGGGTACATCAGGTGTTCTTGACTTTTTTAGCACTGCAGGAAACACTACAGAAAAGAATATCAGTGTTTAGCAGAAAAATGTCTGCCATTACCTAAAATGGTACATTTAATATTTAACATTGCTAAGACCCAAAGTTTTGTCGTTCAAGACCAAATTTCTGATTTGTAAGCAAAAGTTGTCTGTGCATCCAAATTGCTGCCTTTCTACCAGAGAGTGATTTTGTTATTAAGCTATAGCATGAATGCTGACAGGGTTCTTTGCCTTTGTTTATTAGCAGCAAGTTGTGGAAAATCAAATTAGTGACAATCCTGCTTCTGGAAAATATGTTAATTTTGAAGTAAGTAGGCATAAAATAGTAACTTGGGCCAAGTTGTGAATTATTTCAACCCACCTTGGGAATTCCAAGCAAAATCCATGTAAAGGAAGCATTAAAGCTATGGGGTAGAGAGATTCCTAAGGTTTCTTACCAGACTAAAGTGAGCAATAGAGGACTAATACAAATGTACTGTAATACAAAATTACAAATTATGTTTTCAACACTCTTAATTGATTTGATTTGGCAATATATTAAGCAGTGTTTAATCCCAGGTACTTTTTAACAAGAAAGATGTCAACTGGAGAGTCTGGGCAAACAACTTGTTAAAAGTCCCTGGTTGCCATCAGTGTATTTGTTTTCAAACTAGGTCTCTTAGTTAGTCTGTTTCCCATCACAGTGTCCTGAGAGGACCTTCCTCTGTATTTTTTTTTTTTTTAAAGCTTTGGTATGTATTCTTCTCACAATATGTATAAGTATTTCCATTAGAGTTAATCAATCAACACCAAATAACAAATGCTTTTACCATTAATGGGAGCACTGAGTGTGTGAGGAGGGCAGGACTCTGCATGTGAAGGCAGCACATGGAACAGGAGAAGTGCTGTGAGGTATTTGCTGCTTGGTAATATCCCAGGCAGGTCTCATGTTGGATTGGTCTTGTTGAGCCAGGTTAGGAGGTCATAAAATGCACACTTGTTTTCCAGTTGAGCGTTTTGCCAGATAATGGAAATTGGGACCAGGGTACTACTTAGAATATATATGGATGGGAAGAAGAGAAAAGAATAACTCATTTAAAAAAATGATCCAACTTGTTTCATTTATTGATCATTGTATTGATACCATATCCACGTTTTCAGCACATCCCACCTGGAGGTTTTCTGCAGCACTCCAGTAGTTCAAACAGCACTTTCTGCTTTTCATGTAGCAGGTCAGGTCTGGTGTATTTGCATATCTCTAATTAAAGTGTAAGGGGATGTGTAATTAGCTGGTAATGCTACCTGATTGTTACTTGGATCTGCCACTGTTGAAAGGCTGTGGTACAGCAGTGTCTGTGAGGCTGAAGGAACCTTATATGTCAGATTTTTAACTTGCTCTGTCTTTCAACTTCGGAGGCTGTCTCAGCTTATCTGGAGAGCTTCAGATGAGTGGCAGGGACAGTTGTGCTTTTTTTGTGCTACTCTGGGATGTGGGTTGTGAGTAAATGACAGGGGCTCTGACACAGCCACCATCCCTGCAGCAGCTGCATCACAAGGTGTTTGCCCATTGTCTGTGGCTGTCTGCCCTAGTCTGCTTCCTTAATGGGGTAAAGGGGTGAACCAAATAATAGATATATCTGTTATTCTGCTCTTAAAAAGTAAAAAAGTGCGAGTCAACCATAGATGCATCATGTGTCCACTGTGCCAAGCATGACATTTGGAGGCCAGGAGATGGGACAGGCTTGCAGGCTCAGCAGGACGATGGGTGCATGTCAGAACCACTGAACAAGCTGGAAAGGACCCACAGTAACCCGAGTCCAGCTCCTGGCCCTGCACAGGATATTCCCAAGAGTCACACCCTGTGCTTGAGAACACTGTCCAAACACTTCTTGGGCTGTGCCAGGCTTGGTGCTCTGCCCACTCCTCTGGGCAGCTGTTCCTGCTGTCCATCACCATCCTGGTGGCCTCTGGACATCGCAGCCCTGGGCCATGGCAGAGAGCTGTGGCAGAGGATCAGCACTGTGCAGATGCTGTGATGTCTTGCATACAGTGGGTTATTTTACCAGACAAGCAATTATCTTCTATTTTCTTTCAGCTCAGAGACCCCCTTAGATATGGTTTGAATTAGCAGGCATTCCTGCGTTTCTTTGACAGCAGCGAGGTGCAGGCTTGGAAGTCACTAATGACATGTCCTTGGGATTAGAGGATTTGTATATGCAATTAAATTGCCTTTTAGCTCCCTCAGAGTTCAGCCTGTTTCCTTTAGTTTTGATTCGTAAATGGACATCCCTGACAAAGCTTGTGTGCAGTTTTCTTAACCTAATTTATAGTTGGTTGCTCAGCATCGTTGGGGAACAAAAGAAGAATTAATTGGTGTTCAGGCAGTGAATGTTTTATTTTTTGCAATTGTTAGTGCAGCATTCAAACGAGTCAGTTTTGTTTTATTTATAGCCAAGTGTTTTGTTTTATTAAGTATTCTTTCAAAGAGATAGCAGACCTAGTGATAAAGAGTATGGCTATTTTTTAAATTATTTGAAGCTAACTTTTTTTATTTAAGAAAATGTGATATTCAACAAATTTCATGTGTATTAATTACTTTTTTCTGGAGTCCCAGTATATAATACTTTGTCTTGGGGAAGAAAACTATGGGATTAGACCAAATATTTTTACTATATAACCTCCAGTTTTAAAAAGTTACAGCATGTATAGTTGGTTTTCTTTAAAGAAACGGCTATTTTCTATTTAAATGAGGAGAAATGTATTAATTTATTTCTCTTCACTGTGAAATTTTAATAATTAAGTCAAGTGACCTGAGGAATAGGAGTCTTTTCTTAGTTAAATTATTTAACTCCAGTCTCAAGTAAGAGAAAGATTTCCTGTGGAGTTCTTTTGTATTTGTGTTAAGCTGAAACTTCCTCTTTTAGGTCCTTTCCCATTAAGCAAAAGGATTTTAGGTCCTTTCCCATTAAGCAAACACTTGGCTTGTTTGACTTGCATAGTTTTAGCATGAACCTCCCTTAATCTATGCATGGATGACTTGAATAGAAATATCCCATGTGATAAATACCCGTTAAAGACTGTGAGGAAGTCCTGCACAATCTGAATTAGCAAATTCTTAGAATCGGCTTTTCCATGCTTCCAGGTGCAGTGAGGGAGGAAGGGATAAAAACATCTTTTTTTCCCAGTTTTATTGCTTTGTCTTGCCTAATGGGCTACATAGATTTCTAAATCAATTTTCCAGATGTTAAGTTAAGAGAAAGTTACACATTCAGAGTATTCTTCATTGTTACAATTGATAGCAAGCATCATGAGTCATTTATTGTTTGCAAAGGCACTGAGACATTTATTAATGCCACACTTTACTAATGATTTCAGGATGGATAAATTAATAGTATCTATGGGCCTTAACTCAGACCTATCAACTCATTTAGTATCTTGTAATGTTGTTTTGTTATGTGTACTTGTGCAGTATTAAATGTCCTGATCTGGCTCTTGATACAATATTCACACTCAAGCTTAATTTGGGAAGTTATGGGGAGGCTTAATCCTATTCACACATTTGTGATTGCTGCTTTTGCTGTGGGACATGATGCAGTCATAATTGGAAGGATGTTCATTAAGCATATTTCATTAGTGTATAATGAGCACCATAAATACAGTGACCTTTGAGATAATTCACTTATATGTCTTGATTCATTACTACATTTTCCACTTGTTTATTATTCAGACATGAAAATGCATGAATTTCTGAGCTTTTCAAGACCTAATGAAATGTGTTTCGTGATAACCCATATGGGGTTTTATAAAGAATCTTCTGCTCTCTCTGCTTTAAAAGTCAGAAATGACAGAAAGGGGAATTAAGCTTCAATTAGCATAGCTGTGACTATCACTATTTCTTTATGAATTTAAATGTAAATATATAAACATTCCTTATAGACAAGTAAATTCATGGGTTATAGAGTCACTCATGGAAAGTCCACCCATGAACCCAGCAGTGGTAGGTCCACCACTAAAACCACGTCCATCCCCCAGCAGTCCTTGTTATATGAAATACTCCTGTTTAACTAGGCAGGTACATGTATTCTTTGGTATATTTAAGGGGGGAAAAAGCCCAAATAAAACAAAATTTTTTTTTTAAATCAAGAGTATCTGTAATACTTAAAGTTACAAAATAACACTTGTGGTATGATCTTTCAGTTTTAAGTCATCTTCAAAGAATGTGCAAAGCTGATTCAATTTCCTTTGGCTTTCTTCATACACAATGTACAAAATGTGAGGTCTTCTGGAAACTTTGTGGTGAAGTTAATTTTACCCTCTGAAAATAATTTTATTATAGTATTATTTTTTTGTTTACTGGTGTAGGTTGGCAGTGATGTATAAGAGTTGAAGAACAAAGTCTGTCAAGAAAGTGTTTTATGTGCATGGTGCACTCAGAATAAACATTCAGTTGTGATAGGAGTGTTTCTGTCCATGAGCAATATTTCGTTTCTTCCTCTTAAAAATCAAATTATGATGAAATAAACCTTAGGGGAATATAGTTCAATTTGCTATTTTAATGGCTGTACTTATAAAATTAAGCTTCCATTTTAATTTTCATGTCTTTTTGTGTTCTACTTGCATGTACCCAAAGTAGTAAAATGTTTCAATCAGAAGACCACAAAGCCTTTTAATTCCCTCTGCACCAACAATTTGATAATTTCCAAACTATTGATTGATAGCAGATCTCATTCTATTAAGTCACCATTTTGACTTTTCCTGATGGAGCAATTACTCTCCCGATGCTGTGATTCAGCAGCCACTTCTAATGCACACACATTCTTTTGGCTCAATTTTTCTGGAATGGAAGGGCGGCTCTGTTGAAGGTGAATGTTTTATGTCTGTCCCTGTGGTTTACTCATGAGTTCTGTGAGGAACTTCAGCTCACAGACTCCTTTGAATTAATCCCTGGAAATTGTGCTTCTCTCTTTGCGTCATGTGCTCTGGTGAGCAACCAAGAGATGTTCAACCTGTTTTTGTCTGAAATGTACCCATAAAACTCATCTAGAGGAACGGTATCAAGCATCCTTCCAGTACCTAAAGGAGCTGCAAGAGAGCTGGAGAGGGGCATGGAGTGACAGGACAAGGTGGTGTGGCTTCAAACTGACAGAGGGCAGGGTTAGATTAGAGATTTGGAAGAAATTCCTCCCTGTGAAGGTGCTGAGGTCCTGGCACAGGTTGCCCAGAGATGTGGGTGCCCCATCCCTGGAAGCGTTCCAAGCCAGTTTGGATGGGGCTCTGGGCAACCTGGGATAGTGGAAGGTGTCCCTGCCCATGGCAGGGGTGTTGGAAGGGGATGATCTTTGGGGGTGCCATTCAATCCAAACCAATCTGTGATTCTGAATTGTTAAGGACACTTTTAGCCCGTTTGCTGCTTCACTGAGAGGAGCCGTGGTGCTTTAAGTGTGTGTAGCTTCTGGATGTCTCCTGGAGTTGAACCTATGCTACCAAGGAAGCAATCACAGGAACAAGAATTAACATCATGTGGTTGTTGCTTATCTGGGGAGGGATGTGTGTGTTTGTCTGTTTTAATAATGTCTGTTTTAGTATATGGCTAAAATGTTAAGAGGCAGCATTCTCATATGCCATGTGTGTGAAAAACCCAGGATGACAAAAAAAGGGATGTAGAGGCACAGGACCCACAGATGAGTTGGATATTCCAGTGCTGTTTCACAAGTCTCCAGTATTGTTTTAGGTAGAAATATAGTTAAAAATAAATTATTACATCTTATGAACTTTCATTCCCCTATGTATTTTCTTCCTCAAAAAATGGAAAAACCCAGGTCAAATCACTGAAACACAGAGCTTTCTTGCTTATAGCTCCCCCAGTATAGCAGCCCTGCCCTCCTGCATTAAAAAAAAAAAAAAAAAAAAAAAAAAAAAAAAAAAAAAAATTAAAAATTCATCACACTGAGCCCTTGGAGGCTTCTTTTGGCCTCATGGCAAAGAGGAGTAATTACCAGGTTTATGATAAGCTGTTCCAGCGTTGATAACTTGCACTGCAAGAAATGCAGATGAAATTTTGACTTGCAGGATCAAATCTTAACACACAAATGGGTTTGGATTGGTCTTTAACCCGAATGCAGTTGTCTGGCCCCTTGGGTCTGGCCCAAGGCTGGTGACTAAGAGAGTGACTCCACTTTTAGGGGAATAACAACCTTTTTCTCATCAGCAGTGACTTCAGAGATATTCCAGTAATAGCATTTTATTGGAGGTTGTTTTACTTTTGTAATTTTGCCATTTTATCTATGAGAAAGTCTAATTTTCAGTAAATAATCATTAAAATGATGTTCCTTCTGTCTTTCCTTAAACTGCTGATTCATCCCCATATTTGATAAGAGTCTGGGTATGAATCACACAATAAATGGCCAGCAAACTGCTGGGAGCTGTGGCTGATGAGAAGCACTGCCCTGGCCTAGAGTTTCCTCAAGCAAGAAGAGAATTTTCCATCCCAATCAAGGGGGGAAGAGAAATAGAAGTGAGTTGATAAGTTATATCCTTTGTAGAGGAAGACTGGAAGGCAAATACCACTTACAAAAAATCAGGTATTTTCACAGTATTGGGCTACATCATATCTTTTCTAGGATTTTGTACCTTGTGAAGGAAAATGCTGACTTTTTCTTGGTTTTCCGAAGTCTGTTTTCTTGGATCAGCTTGGCTATGTGTTCTCTCTCAACAGGAGGTTTTAGTGCCTCAGAACAAAGCCTTATGGTATCTTTGTACTGCTGGTAATAGTGTTTACCAGCTGCAAGTGATTTAGAAGTCTGGAGCAGATACGAATTGTTTGGGATTTGAATTCTTTCCATCAGAAATTTTTATCCTTCAAATCTATTCCTATGCTAATATATAATCTATCAACACACAAATAATATGATATTTTCCGCATGCCATAATTATTTAAGTTTCTATCTATGTTTTATGTTGATGGAAAACTGGCAGAGTTGGATCTGGCACAGCAAGACTGGTTCAAACGATTATCAGTGTGCATGTTTGACATTCTTGGCCTGTTAAGTGTTGTATTTTACACTTATTGCTTCAAGATTAGCATGATAGATTAGCTTGCTTAGATGAATATTTTTGTAATTTATGCTCTTATTAACTGTTCTGTTGATCCTAGAAAATAGGTCTTTTTTTTCTTTGATGGATGTCACATCACAGGAATACAGCTTGTAAATCAAGTGCTGCTTTATGCTGTGGTGATGTTGTGTTAGTATCTATTTCAGATGAAAAGCACTGAGATATATAGATATAAAAACCATAGGGAGATGCAGAATGTCCTTCTGCTGTTGTGTGATGTAAATTCACAGCCCTTGTCATCTTCCTTGCAAGGTGTTTTACTCTGGTGTTATCCATAAACTTGATTAAATTTCCTGAAGATGAAATGAAGGAGCCTGGCAAGACCAAGAGGTGTCAGAGTTCAAGAGCTACCAAGAGCTCCCACATCCTTCTGCTAAACCCCAGGATGGGTGAAAGTCAAGACAGGAACAAGCCAGGCTGTACAAGAGAGTACAAAGCTTCTATTTTACTCAGTTTAAAATCTTCCTGTGATCACACACATCTGTCCTTTTATACATATGTGCATATAGTATCTGGGACTTGGGGTGCTATTTGGGTACTACATGCAGGAACAAGTTCTGAAGTATTTATACACTGACATTATGCAACATCTGTGTTTCTTTTTCAATCCAAATTCTGGGCTAATGTGTCCCTTGAAAAGCAGCTGGAGATGTGAAAGAATTTTGGATTATATTTCTTTCAGATTTTTCTCCTGGATACTCTGGATTCCTCAGTTTCTTCTTGTGCCAATGGTTTCTCTCATTACAGTCAAGTTACATAACCATAGCATGGAGACATATATTAATAACTGCATTTATGCTTTTGTATAGTTTGGAAACCTAAAGGCTGTGCTGAAACGTGGTAAATTAATATGGTCACTAAAATTTCAGTTCTCCTCCACTGAAAAAGGCTACTTTATAACTCTTCTTTGTAACCATCTGTATAAATAACTTAGTTCTGTATTGATTTTTCAGAGATAACCTTTGGCTTGTTTTGCACCTGCTCTGAGCTGGTTAAGCATGAAGCAGATCCAATTTAGAAGGCATATATAGCTGTATTAGCACATTATTGTACCTGAGGTTGTGAGCCAAGGCTCTCAGCTTTGAACTTCAGCTGGCTCAGGCAGATGTGGCTCTGAGCATCAGCTGAATATGGAACACAAAGAATGACAGCATAAATCCCACCCTGTGGGGCCTCGGATCATTCCGTACTTTTTTGAGTGCCAAACACATCAAATTTTTATGGTCTTCAAATAATAATTTTTTTTTCCCAGGCCCGATTCCAACCTTCACCTCAAAGAGAATATTGCTCAATACAAGTTAAATAGCAATTCTGGGGGTGGAATAGAGTAGGAAACATTGGCTACTGTGGGAATCTTTCAAAACAGACTTAGTGAGTGATTAAGTAATTACTGTTCTGCATTAATAATTACTGAGCTATTAATATGCTTAAAAAAAGACAACTCCACAGATTCCAGCTTCTTCATGTGAAAACCTCTAGCATGTAGCTCATGGTTACAAGATGTAGGAGTCTGTGGCTCCATTTGTTGTGTGCATTAAATACCTTGTCATTACGTGTCTAAAAATTGTCACTTGCACCTGGAGAAGCTACACTGGAAACTCGTTAATACCCAGGCTAATTTTAATTATTTTCTCTCATGTAGAAACAGATCTTAATTTAGATTAATAGCAGACTTCTCTGGGGCATTTTCAGAATAATCCAGGCAAACAGTTTCTGTAAATGTGTGTGTATATATATATAGATACATATATATATATGTGTATTGGTTTAACTGTGATTTGGGGGAGGGGGTTTTGTTGGGTTTTTTAAATTTTTTTGTTTGTTTTTTTGGGGTTTTTTTTTTGGTAACTAAAAATAGATTTTGATGCCAATATCTTCTTTAGACTGAGCAACTGAAGGTCACTGTTAGATCCTTAAAAGCAGCAGATAAATCCTCCAACAAGCGCTGTGTAGGTAGGTGTTTGTAAGCTGCTTTTTCAAATATCACCATGAGGTGTTTTGTGGAAATGTGTAGTGTTGTTTTCTTTGCTCTCTCCATTCTCTTTGCCCTCCTCCTTTCCATTCTCCTAAACAGTAATTAATGCCTAGGATCAGCATGGTTGCTGCTGCCATGAGAATATACTGCAGGAAGAACAAAAGAATGACGTGCGCTTTGAAAAGGAGCCAGATAGTGAAAAATTATTACAGCCTGCTTAATTACAGGCTTTTTCAGAGCAGCATGTTTAGTTTTGCATCACCTCAAAAACTAATAACTTCATGGCTTTTTGAAACCAAGACAGCAAAAAGAAGCTTGATGCCCATTATAAAAAGAACAACGATCGGGTTTTTATTTTTAGTGTAGTATGTGGAAAAGTTTAGACTGAAGGACACTTTTAAATAAATCATTGAACAAAAAGAAACAAATATCAGCCAAAAATACAGAAAATGTGATTCACTGTTTCCTCTCAGCTGGAGTTGTTTGTTGCAGACCAGGTCCCTGCTGCAGGTGCAGTTGGTACCTTGGGTTTTGCGGGGGGACAGCAGTGTTCACCTGCATCTGTGGTCTTGGTCCTCACCACTGTACTGTGCAAAGGTTTCTGTCCTCCTCCGAGGTCTGTCCCCACCCCTCTGGTGCTCAGGTTCAGGTAGGGTTTGCACCCTTGCCATTGGGTGTCAGAGGAAGCTGCCAGGGCATCCCAGCTGATGGAAGTTCCAGACGTGGAGGTGGAACAGGGGATGACATCTCAGTTGTCTATCAGACACTCTTCCTAAGAGCTTGGTCTTCATTCCACCCAAGAGACAGCCAGTACCTGGATTAAACTTAGTTAGGAGAATTGCTTTCTAGATTAGAAATGCAAAAGAGGCCAAAAAAGTGCAATTTTTCAAATATATTAGTTCCGAGGTAGAGCTGTCCTTCTCCACCAGACTGGAGATTTTAACTGATGGTTGTTGAACTTGTCTAGCATGGTCTTTTTGGGGGTGGGCTCTCAGACATTCATACAAGCCCCCTGGCTCTGAGTGCCCCATCAAAGCCATGAGCTGGTCATTTTTGTGTTTCCCTGATGGAGCAGATGTCAGCCTGATGATTCTGAACCCACACGTGCACATATGGTGAACACACAAACCCCAATGGGTCTGCATTGGATTTGTCATGGATTAGACAGAACTGGTCAACCCAAACATGTCTAAACATACAGAAATATCCTGGGGGTTATTTTTAAAACCAATTGTTGATCTGAAACATTCCTGTCCTTTTAACAAGAAATGTTCAGCCGTGTCCTTATCTGAAAATGGGTTTTAACAAGTTTTCTGTTTGTTAATACCTGAATCCTAAGGTAACATTCATCATCTATTAAAAAAAAAGTTACCTGAGAGTTGATAGGGTCTTTATTCTGATATCTGTTTTTATTGAGGCATTTTCTCTTATTTAATATTAGCATCTGAAGAACAATTTACTGAAAAGTTGGATGAGTATGGAGGCAGCTCAATTTGAACATAATCAATTCTCGCATTTTGGAGAAGGTTTTTGTTAAGAAGGTTTCTAGGAAAAAAGAGTATATTGACTTAAAATTTCTGGTATTTTATGATAAAGGATGAGGGCGGGGGAAAACTAACCAAGTATTTCAGTGTTGCTCCATAAACATCTTGACGAAAGGAATAAAATTGTAGCATTTATCCTGTGTCTCTGATGAAAAAATTAAATCTAAACATTGCTTCTAATAGCTCTGCACCTTGTTATCTACTTTTGTCAGCATCATACATGTTTTCATCAACCCTTGTAGTGAATGTGCAGAATCTCTCATTTACCTTGAGTGTATTTAGGCGAACGTCATTACAATAGTAAGGCACTTTCTTATTAGGTCTAAAATAGGTTGATTTACATGCTTATTTTTACAATATGGAGAGGAAAAAGTAGTTAAATACCACTATTTCGTATGCAAGAAGGGAATACTTCCTGTGCTTCGCTGCTGTCATGTGAAAGTCCCTAAATTGCTTTTGGCAAGTAGATAACTTAGAAATTGCTTTAGTGACAGAAGTGTTTTGAAAATAAATCTTGAAAGTGAGAATATGAAACCTGTAATTATATAATGGAAGACTGAAATGGTTTTTAAAAGCAAGCTAAAAGGTAAACACTGGGGTTGCTGCAGTTATCAGACCTCTCCACATGCTGTGCTGTGTCTGTGTTGTGGATACACAGGACATGGTTTTCCAGATGCCCATTAGTCACAAAATGTTCGGGTGAGGCACTGGGATCACAAAAACATGGAAAATGTGATTGCTCTGTAGGTTGTGGCATTTGTGGAGGCAGACAATTTCTTGAAGGATTCAGTAATTTCTTCCTGAATTATATATATATATTTTTTTTTTTTTTTTTTTAAATCTCAATTTTTCAGGTTATTGGGCTCCCCACTGTCTTTCTGCCAGGGACAGGGGTGTGTATTTCATGTGAAATGCCTTGTTTGTGTATAAGTGTTTTACTTGGGCTAAAAACCCACTGAATTCTTGGCCTTGGACTGGTACACTTGTTTCAGACCCATGTTCTCCTCAAGAGTTTGCTGATGGTAGAATTTGACTAGGTCGCAGAAAAGATCCAAGGTCTACCAAACTGAAATGCTTTGTTTTTTGTAACTGTGGCTCACTGGTATGTGTCACTGCAAGAGATGAGTATTTGCCTCTTTATTAGCGAGAAACATTTGTTACTCTGCCCAAGTAACTTGTCACCTCTGAGAACTAGAATCCTTGGAAAACTTTGGCAAGAAAAGCAACTAGAAGTGGGAAAAGTTTGGTGGATACTGTTCTTGTTCATGTCCACTGGAATTTGGGATTTTTTTTGAAGTCGCTAATGCCACTCTTTATTGTGATTGATACTAGATGTTGGCTTCGCCTCGCTGTTACTTTTTACAAAAAGCCTCCATCAATGTGAGGAAGCAAAATACCTGTCTTTGCTGCCCAGCACGAGGTTTGTTCACTGCAGCTCAGCCCATGTGCCCATTTTTGTGGCAGCTGCATACATCATGATGACCTTAGCTCCTGGTGCTGGTGTGGCTGCAGGGGAATGGCTCTTGCGTAGGAAATATTAGTGTCAGAAAGCTGAGTAAATCCTTTCTCAGACTGATACACCCCTTTAAAAGTGACTCTGTAATGAATTGTGTTCCTGAGGACAATTGTAAAATTTTTTTTGCCTGTGAAATCATTAATTTTTTTACTTCCAAAGTGAACTGCTTTGGCTGGAGGTAGGTAGCTATCAGGGTTGCAGCGATGCAGTATTGCAACACCCAAAAGAAATGTGCATGGGACACAGAGAACATGAAGAACCTTGCTAATCTGTTTTGTAGTCCCATCCAGGATAAGGCTGGCATTGGTTCCTGCCATGCTCTGATGCCAGAAGAATCCTTTCCTCCAGTTACAGTTAACAGCCCTGAGACATGGCTTTTGTGCTTCCTGTGATATGAAGGGTCTCTTTTGGTATTGGAATAACTAATGCAGCTTAAAAAGCAGCTGGGAAAATTGGCTGTTCTTCCTGAAGGTATCCTACCAAGGAAGCTGCATGGGACACTGATGGTAATGGCTGAAAGAACAACATTTGATTTTAAAGTAACTCTAAGGATTCCAATGGGTTATTTATTTTACTAAAATTTTACTTTTCTGTTCTTTTTGGCTAAAACAAAAGTAGGAAACCAAACAAACACATCTCAAAAGATACTTTATCTTGCAATTATTATGGCCTTAAATAATAGTTGATCTTAACTGGCATAAGCTGGTGTTGTTGCCAAGAGAAACAGTTCCACCTTCCTTGGCAGCCTGTTCACATTCCTGTTGCCTCCTCCACTTTGCCAGCGTGAGCATTGCCATGGGCTGAGGAACTGACACAAGGTAACAGTAATGCAAGAGAAATTGCTGGATTTTTGTGTTTTGGTCTTTCCTCAGCTGAGTTAGCCACTCTCATTTGCCATCTGGCTCTCCATGTGATGGGGGCAGTGACCCAGGGCAGGAGCAAGGGGCTGAGGAAACAGGATCTGTTCTGTGGGTGATGGGAGAATAAAGAATTAAAGGTGTAGTTGCAGGTTTAACATGGGACCTTTGAAGTCTCATGTTCTGCAGGACAGTGAAGGGTGGTAGTGACCCATGTGCAAGCTGCTGTGGTGCAAGTGTTATTGTTTTTTCAGATTTGAGACAGCAGCTCTCTGACTTTATAATGCTCCACAAATGCACATTATCGCTGGATGAAATAAGCTTTCTGTGTTGGTGGTGTACATCCTCTCATGCTGCAGACACAGTGAAGCAACTCTGTTTTATAGAAGTCTTTTTTCCAATAATTTTCCTCTGGTTTTATTTTGGTACATAAATCTCTGCGAGATTGCTATGTTAATGCTTTTCCAGTGGAATTGGTATGATAGTTTTAACTGCAAGTGTGTACAGAGGTCATCTCTGGATGTGGAATTAGTCAAGCAAAGATTAATGCTATCTCTGTAGCTGTTTTCTCCTAGTTTAAAAAGAAAACAAAATTAATTGCACATGAGTAGGTGTAGAAAAGCAAAGGAAAATTTTCTGATAGGCCTCTGCATGTGTATTGGATGATGTTTGCTTCCTTGTGCAACTCTACTGATTAGTCCAATTTTTTTTTAATGGAATGAACTTGTACAAGCACATAGTTATTTATCATAAACAATTTAGAAGCTTTAAAGACTCTTTTCCATCTGCTGTCCATTTGAATTAAGGATCCTTTTCATAAAAACTGCCTGGTCTTCAATAAACTGTGTCACGATTTGCTTGTGTAGCTGAGGACAAAAATGGTTTTTAGCACATTTGGGATGAATGGAAGATGAATATTTTCTGTCCTTACAACAGGAACTGAAGTTTTCTGTTATTTGCAGGAATAAGCCACTGCCAGTCATTTCTTAAAGCCTTTTTTAACATCACTGCCCAGGTGAGAATCATGGGCTGCTATAAATTCCACCCAGTGCAAGCAGAGCACTATGCACTGCTCCACAGAGCGTGGAAACTTGGGAAGTTTGGAAGCTTGGAAACTGTGGTGTCTAATGTTTTTGGGAAAGACAATGCCGAGTGGGGTTATGGAGGTGGGCTAAAGAGATGCTGATGGCCTCTTACACCATAATCCTCCCTGAAATGGAGATCACCTCCATTGCTGCCTCCTGCATCTGCACAGCTACTTACACAGTACATTTCTGAAAACACTTACGAGCATAAATGTGACAAAAATCAAAACTTGGATTAAGCCTTACTCAAGATTTAGCCTTACTCGTGAGTTTTATGATATTTCAATTAAAAATTGACTTCTGAAAATTTATCTTAATTGTGCTGGAAGAACATCTTTCACAGCAGATGTTCAATAAAATGTAAGTTGGTCTTTCAGCATCTCTGTTTCTAGTTGTGATGTCTCTGTTGTGAAAAGTTGTCATTGGTCTGAATACATCACTTTTCAAGCCACCTGCTGTTCCTTTCCTCTTCTCTCCTCTTCCCCACTCGTTTCCTTTTGAGGTCAATATTGAAAAGCATTAAACCTGAGGGCAGCCTCTTTCTACCAGACTTGCTTTTCACACTGCTCTCCTGCTAATGATTGTTTTATTAGCCCCCTTCTTACCCTGGCAGCAGAGGCAGTGACATAGCAGCCAGGGCACTTTTCCAAACCCTGAAATTTTACAAGCAGTACACAGTGGAAACATTTACAAATGTGTTCCAAGATACATATACACTGGGTGTATATATCCAAATGTAAATATTCAGATCTGTTTGTTGAGTTTTCAATTCTCTACCCAGTTAAAGTTTTATATTCGGGTGTCCATGGAGAACCTTTTGCTTTCTGTGGTCAAGATGACAGAAGGTTTTCTAGGGAGGAAGAGAGCTGTTTTCTTATCTTGATGTTCCCTGAGGCTTATCTGGAATCCTGGGGCATCCAGGTACTGGGTGTTGATAAGGAGAGAGCTGGCAGCTCTACCAGGTCTGCACTGCTGACTCCTAGCTCCTTAGTTTCATCAATTTTTTCATCTCTGAATGAGACTCTTTTCTGTTTTTTTTTGTAAATCATAACTTTTTTTAAGGGGTCGAGATTGTCTGAAGCCCATCACTTGCTAGGTGGAAAGCTGTAGAAACTTTATATTCTTCAGAACAGGAGAGGAGGCAGAACAGTGACAGTCATTAGGATAAGAGAAGCTTTGACCTTCCCAAGTGGAAAACTACATTGTGTTTCTCTCTACGAGTTGAAGAAATGTGAATAATTTAAAATTGAGTTTTTGCTGCTTGTAGTATTTGATCTATTTTTTTCTAACTTATGCCTTATTGACTTGTAGGCAAAATCCACTTAGGGTGCCTAATATCTGGTCAGATTTTCTTGAAAAATGTCATCTTTCAGTGTGTAAGTTCCATGTCTGACAAAAGACAGTGATCAAAACTTGTGTCTGAAGAAAACCCAGGCTTTGAGAAACTTATCATTGATGGTTTGCCTCTAGATTTGAATTAAATGGACTTTTATAAAAACAAACCTCTCCATCAAATACTGCAACCGAAAGTTCCGAGTTTTGTAGATTTATGAGTGTGATTTTTAGGTTTATTCCCATTGCTTAGACTTCGTGTGAGAAAAAGTCTTTACCTCAAGTGTCTGGTAAATCCCTTAGATTTTAATAATCTAAGGGATTTACCTTAATAAATAAGGAGAATATCCTGTCAAATGACAGTGAATCTTCAAATGTAATGGTTTAATGATATTTCTCTTAATTATTAACACTATTTTTTCTTCTTTACTGTATCTGTAATGTGATATATGCAGTTACAAGGGCAAGGGCACCTTGCAGAAGTTAGCAGATATGCCAAGTTTGTATTCCAGCCCTTCGTGGTACAAAATTATTAAACGCAATTGCCTGAAAAAACATTTGGTATCAGTGGAGCCAAAAAACTTAAAAAACCTATGAAAAGGTCCAAACTTGACCTTTGGGAGGGAAATATTACCCATGCTTGGTGAAGCACATCTGCACCTTTTGCTTCCTCTTGCCTGAACTGGTATTTGAGGATTTACTTAAAAGTGAGCCTGTACTCAAGTGTATTCCTGAATCGTGGCCTCCTCTCTTCCTCAGAAAGAGGACAGTGCTCCCTTCTTCTGTGTCTTAGTTTGAAAAGACAGGAGTCTGTGAAGGAAGGCAAGAGCCTCCTGTGAAATGGAAAAGGTAAACCCCCTCCCTCCCAATTACCACAATTTCAAAATTAAAAGGCTCTCAGGCAAGGATATGGGAATGGGAATAACAGTTCTTTACTAGGAAAAAAAACTAAATAAAAATAAAGAAAAAAAATGTAATTAGTACAAACAAAACTACCGATAGATTCATGTTTATTAGGGGGCTCAATAGATCCACCTTGGGCAGCACAAGAGCCCACCCCAGGTGAACCCAAAATGGTCACAAAAAAATGGACCACTGGTCATGTGGTCTCTCACTTTGATAAGTTCTGGTCTATTTACATATTGGAGTTCATTGTCCAATTCCAGCTCCAGCCCAGGCAGTCCCATCCTGCTTGTTTTTCTCTCTTCAGCCCACGCTGTTTGTGCTCTTGGGCCTGAGATTTGGATCATTTGTCCTTGGTGCCCAGCTGGAGAAGGAATTGTTTGGTCTCCCTGCTCTGTGAAGAGCTCATCATCCCCTAATACGAAGCCCAGACCCACACACTAAAGCAGTGCAGAATCTGAAAAATATAAAAGCTGAAACCTGAGGCATCAGTGGGACAGATTCTTCTTCAGACTTGGTGGGGTTGCAAAGTGTTGGTGTGAAATTCATCTAGCCCTAGGCAAGACATACTTATTATTTTCTTAAAGTTAACCTTCTGTTATTTGTCATGTATTACTGCAAGTGCAGTAAGCTTTGGAAATTTTGTCAATGGTTTACAGGTGGAAAGGAATACATAAAGCACTAGGCATGGGAAGATCAGTGTGAGTGTCCCCAGTTCAATATGAAACACATTAAATAATTAAAATCTCTATCTACATTATTGCCCTTTTACCTGAGTATAAAAGTTGCAGTTTCTTTTATATGATCAAGTAGAAAGGGATAGGAATTTGCAGGGTGAATGGCAGTAGTTGCCAGAAAAATAAAGATATATTAAGATTTTAAGGAGTAATCAAGGAATAATTTCTGTTGAATTAATCTATGATTGAGTAACATACAGTCATGGCAAGGCACCTGAGTAAACCATGTTCTTAAATAACATTTCTCACCTATAACTTTGGTAGTTTGACACAAAGGAGTAAAGTATTTTGGCTTTTATCAGATTAAATTCTCAACAAATAAATTCTCAGCTAATTTCCTTAGCTGGTTTCTGTTTTTCCTGTTAAGCTGTGGTGCCTAACACTATAATTGGTGCCTTTGATGGAGAAATCAGTCAAGTATTATGAGTGTGCCATGCCCACCACAGCATCTTCTGATTTGTGGCTGGTGAGATAGGAAGATCTGAGGTGGGATACAGGAATAGTGGGAATACCCATTGAAACAAGCCCTCATGTGAGCAGCAGAGCAATATAAGCCCAGTTCTTTCTGGATTTGCCTCATCTTTGGATTTTCTGGTGCCAAATGAGGCGACGGTTTCTTCTTGGCTGTTTTTGAAGCCTTTGCAATTAAATTCTGGTGCCTGGTGTGGGTGGCTCCAGCTGCAGCCATGGAGTTTAATCCCATTTATGAACCCTGTTGGACTTTGATGTTTGGGCTTTGCTTGCACAGCAGCTAAACCTGGCTGGCAAACCTCCTTTTTTGTCTTTAGTTCAAGCAAAAATTCCAGGCAGGAGCTGTTAAACTGTGTAGGGAAAATTGGTCCCCAGCCAGGAATGGTTGTCAGTGTAACACAGCTGTTTTCAAAAGTTGCAGCAAGTTTTGGTTTTTATGTAAATTTTTTTTGAAAGGTTGAATTTTAGGTAGACATCCCTTGGGGTCAGGCTGTCATAACAAAAATAGCAGAGTGTGCTATCACACAGTGACAGATAACAGGATATACATTTACTGGAAACACTAACAAAAGCATACCTAATAAAACTAGAAACCACAATATTTTTTTTTCATAATTCACCTGATCTTAAAGCTCATCTGTTCAAAAGAAAAGCAAATTGCCACTTGTAAATAAAGTGAATCTTCAAATGTTTTTTTCAGATCTTCATCTTTTAATAGTTTCTAAACATAACATCACATCAAGTACTCGAGCAGGGCATTTGTGTTTCCCCAGCAGTGCTTCAAACTTGTCTCTTGTTCTTTCGTGCAACTTGTATCTGTGCCAAACCATTCTGATTGTTACTGGTGCTGTTTCAAGGTGACTTTTACCCAATTCTTTAGGGAATTTTTAATCTAATAAAAAGACAGGCTAAATTATGCTTTGTCCTCTCTTAAAACTCCTGAGATTTTATTTTGTTTTCCTCCCTTTCGGATGCTGAGTCATCATGTTTGTGAAAATCATATATCACTATCTGGAAATTGTATAATTTATTTAGAAATGCTGACTGCTGCACTTTATCTGCTAAACTAAGCAAGCACTAAACTGGCCTTGATCAATGTGCTTCAGTCAAGGGTGCTGCAGTTTACCAGCTCTGACCTTCCCTGCACGTTTAAGAGCCTTAAATGACAGGGAAGGTCAATGGCAATTACAGCATTTAAGAAACTCATGGAGAGTGAGGTAGCTAAATAACAACAAGGATTTAGAGCAAGCTTGATTTATTTCCTTTTTTTTTTTTTTTTTTCTTTTTTTAATGTCCATATCATCACTTGGCAAAGATCCCCTTCATTTGTGGTGAATGAATAAGGTAGATCTAGAAGCGGTGAGTTCGAATAAATAAAATCTGCCTTCATGCTTCTAAAAATAGGCTTTTAGGCCATCTGGAGAATGTTAATAAAGAATTAAAGAACGTTGTTAATAATTGCTGGGTCATTCCAAACCTATTCCAAAATCCCCGTTGCAGTAACACAGGTTGTCATAACAGCCTCTGTGTATTGGACCAGCCTAATAAAATCTAATCCTGTTTTCTCAATCTCAGACTCTCCATTTTGGCCACTGAGAGATGTTTAAGGATGCAGTACATGCACACATACCTATAAACATTCCTGCAATGTCTAACAGTATTGGATGATTTTTTATCTGTGTCTAATCTGAGGTGCTTTTAAAAGTCTTAGTGACAGAGAGTGTGCCCTTTGTGTGGCCTGGCCCTGCACTCTCAGGCTTTTCAAGCTGAAGGGCAGGCAAACCCCATTAATTATGTTGTCTCCTAATGTACATGTGATGCTCTTAGAATTCAAAAGACTGTTGGTTTTCAACATGAAACAAAGTGATCCTGCTTTGCTCATTGGTGTGTGGTGTTCTGGGGGATTCTTCAAGGACACAACGTTGATGGAGAAGAGTTGATGGGACAAAATTATTCCAGATTTTGTAGCTGACACCTTCAAAGACTCAGACTGTCCTGACCAAGCTGTTTGTATTTTAACCTTGTAATGTGAACACTTCCAAGCTACTTAATCCAGTGCAGCATGACAGAAATAAAATTAAACCTTGTTTCAACAGCTGGAATCATTTTATCTCAAGCCTCTTAATTAAATATCACTTGCTAATTTTTCCTTCACTGCACTGCATGTCTGTCATGTGCTTTTTGGGTGTAAATATTGTGTATAGCTATGCATCATGCAGAGTCTCTGGTCAGGCTTTTGTTTAAAAAACATTTTTAAATTGGAAGAAGAAGTGGACAGTATATGTGGAATTGTATTTGGACATACTTGTATTTTCCTGTTTAAAGTTGCCATTTTGCCATCAGCATCTGTGAAGTGGCATTAGTGCTCCCTGCCTTGCAGGGGTAAGTCAGGATGGCTGTTACTTCTGGGATGTTAACTAAAAATGCACATTTTCATTAGAAGTCCTGGATTAATCACAGTCTGTGTGTGAGGCTGGCACTGCCTGACAAAGGGGGATTTAATGCAATTTTTAATGCAGTGGCATTTGGGTCTGTGGGGCATTATCTGTGCCCTGGGCCAGCCCTGGTGTGGGTGTTGTGTCCTCTCCTGCCTTGCCCACTCTCCCCAGTGATGACAGACTGAGAAAGTCATTATCTGCCACTCCCTGGCTCCCAAAACCGAGCTGCATTTGCAGTCTGGTGTTCTCTAAGATGCTTTTGTTCACTTCATCAGCTGAATATTCATTATGCATCAAATTGCACATTTGTTGAGAAAAATGAGGGCTGAAGCTTTTCAGTGCTTAGATTGAGATGCAGAAATGAATCATGAATCACTTGAAGAATTCTGTCTTTAAATCCCCTTATTACAGTTGCTGGAAGAACATGTGTTTAAGCAACCATCATCAGTGCTTTCTAGCGTGGGCTGTGCTTACTGCAGTGAAATTGGGAGCACCTGTATGAAGGAGACTTGTAAGAAAAAATGTTTAACGTAATTTGAGATTCACACAAAGTGCTTCCCTTCTATTTTGTCCAGATTTACATTTGCAGTGGGACTTCCAGGAGTGAGGAGTTCATGGGTTGGGTTTAATTTGTTTTTATGGACTGCAATGTAGGCATCACCTTCAATATGTCATAAGAAAGTGGTCTGATACCCCCCAGTTGTTTGTTTCAGGGCTTCCTGCATCTACTCAGGCTTGAAGGTCTAGAAATGCTGTCATTTTCCTATTTTTTTTTTTTTTTTTGCAATACACTTTCCATCTTCTCCTAGCAAATGAGAAATATTGGCATCTGGTCTGGTTGTCTGGGAGTACAGTTATTCTTCATGCATGTGTTTAATTTCACTAAGCTATGAACTTTATTTAAATTTGCATAGAAATAATTTTACTGGGGAAGTAATTAACTGTAGTCTGGAATAAGTGTGCATATGTATGAAGAATATGCTGTTACTGGGAGGACATGTCCTTTGTGTGATGAATGCTCTGGGGTTTTTTTTGAAAGGTGTGATGAAGAGGCAGAAGAATTATTCTGCTCTTATTTGCTTCTCCTATTTGTGCCCCAAATACATCTTTCTTTTACTAAATTGCTGGTAGTGAGCTTTAATAAATCAATTTCATGGAGGCAGAATATTGGGCAAAGGATGCTGGTTAATGTATGGAAATGAATGCACTTGATGTGCTTTGGAAAGTTGTGGCTGGGAAGAGGTGCAGAAATGGAACCAGGTCACACAGTCACCTGTGAATGTCAAAAATCTCAGTGAACCAAGAAAGCCACTCAACACAGAGCTTTGAACTCAGTGATTTTATTCTAGTTGGAAATACCTGCAAGGCAGCTGAACTAAAGGGCTGAGCCTGGCAAATTCCTGATTGGCATCTTCTTGTCTGGTAGGCACAGTGGGCAACTGTGCCAAGATAGTTTTGTCTCCAGTCTGTGAAGTTCAAAATCATCCAGGTGGATGAGTTTTTACAGGGATTTAATGTAGAGGAGAGAAGTGAAAGCAGGAATGTACTGTAGGAAGGAGGCTGCTTGCAGGAAATCAATAATGTGAGTGCATGCAAAGGACATGCCATTTAAGGAGGAAAAATGTAGGAAAGCATCATTAGTATATATTTGAAAAAAAGGAAAGCTGTTTTGGTTAACTTAAAAAATATATGTCTTTCATTATATTTCCTATGAGAAAGACACAACTTTATCCCAAACTGATTTTCTTCCATTCCATGCCAGTTTGTCTTTTGGCCTGCTGGCTGTGTTGAGCTGACTGGTATTTTGGGTTATTTGGTATTTTTGAACTAGTGTTTATTGCCTTTTGTGTATGCTATAAATGTTAGTGAGGGCATGGGCATTTTGGTGAGGTTCAGGCTGAATCTTCTCTTGTTGCTCAATGCTCTGCCTTGAGCAGCTGCGTTTTACTTTTCTGTCTCAGAGGAACATCATGTTGGTGGGAGCAAAAATGAAGCAAAGCCAGCAGGATTTTTAAATGAGGTTGATTGGACTTAGACAAGGAAACTGCTTTGGGATCTCTGGAGTGAATAGATTTAACTTCTGTTACCTTATGCTGTAATCAGTAGCAAAGCCACAGCGAGATTGCAGAAATTTTGAATCCCCTTCATTTCTTGTAGCCACATGAAAGAAATCTTCACCACTGAAAGCTTGGAGAATAATACTGATTATGCTTCTCTGTTAGTGATGGCCCATTAAAAAAAAAAAACAACAAAACAGCAGTCTGGTTGACAAATTTTTTGAGACAAATTATTTTATGCTATTAATAACGACTTAAAAAACATTTGTCTATACTCACCTTGAGTTGTTATCATCAGTTCTCTGTGGGTTTGGTGTATCTCCTTTACCTTTCCTCACGACTACCTTGCATCCCTTCCAAAGTCATCTGCTCTAATCTAGGGAAGTGGGACTTGGTCTTTTCTCCTGCTTTCCTGCCCTATCCAGCCTCCTTGCCAAGTCCTCCTCACACCTTCAGAATCTATTTTATTTAATATTTTTGCCTACTTTAGCCATTATGTCCCTGGTGAGCTCTGTGATTAGTTATTTTTGCCAACAAAAAAATTTGCTGTAGGAGCCCATTCTGTCTTAAATCTGCCAGTGCATCTACTATATAGAACAAGCAAAATATAAGTTTAAAGGAAACTCACATTTTACTGAACTCCAGTAATTCCTACAATAAACAAAAAGCCAAAGGAAACCAGCTTCGTTAGTGCTTTGTTAACTTTACTGAACAAACTCAAAGGGAAATGAGCACCATACACAAGAGCTGAATACTCTTCCAAATGCTCCAGATTATTTTCTAACTTGTATTTCTCATGAGCTGTGTAAATTGGCCAACATCTGTGAAGATGCTAAAAAAATGTTTCTGCTCCTGGAAAATTAGAATATTCTCCTTCTGCAACCTGCCTCATTGCTTCTCCCTCTCTCCTACCCTGCTGAGCCTGCTTCCAGCTCTGCTTCCATCTGCACTGCTCAGACTCTCCAAAACTGCTGAACTTTGTCATACATGGCTGTTTTTGGAAGCAAGATGTTCTTAAGGGCCTAAAGCATTTTTTATATATATCTATATTTATGTATATCTATTCCTTATACCAGAGCTGTGGCACAGCCACATAACAAACACGCCTTTTTCCCTTCTGCTGAGACCCTCGCATATTTATGCTTGTTCTTAGCTGTGCTTGCTCTGTCTGATTGAGCTCTTTCAGTTTAAACAATAAATGTTTAGAAGGGAAACGTTCAGAGGTGGGCCATGGGCTTTCCTCTTGTGTGGCATTTTTGTGCGGTGACACAGCAGCTGGTGGCACTGAAAGGAAAAATACACCACGAGGGTATTGACTCAGGCTGCAGTGCTAATACTTAACAAATGTCTTTCCTGATCACAAGTTCATAGGACTTGGGAGTTTTGGAGATCAGTGTGGAGTTTCTTTGCAAATGCAGAGTAGATGTGATAAGTGCCTCTTTGTCCCAAGCTGAATTTTTATGAAGAAAGAAGCTGTGGTTTTTTCCTGGGAAGACATAATGAATTCTTCATCGTATATTTTTAGATCACAAGGGGTAATTTACTCGCCTTTTTCTTATGGCTCTTGTCAGAATTCATGTTGCTTAATCTCCTTGCTCTGCTATTAAAACTCACCTTCATATTTACCACAGGCTGGGAGAGACTAATCTTAGCTCCTAGTAATTAGTGCTTTTTTAGTTCTTTGTGTGCATATTTTATCTTCACAGTAAGCTAACAATCCAATAAATGGAAAGCCTTTTTTCTTCTTTCTCCATAATTCCTATCTTACCCTCCCCCCCATCATATAAACCTGTGGAGGTATTGAGCTAATAATCAATTTAACTGTGCTGCTGCAGCAGTAGCGAGAGCAAGAAGTGATAGCAGGAGTATTTCTGCCAAGGCTGAGCCCCAGTTTGACAGAAATGTGTTTCCAGGGAAGTGTTTCATCTGTTTCTGAGCAGCTGCCAGTGCAGCAGAGGAAGCCACCTCCAGGGACAGTGTGTGAAGGGTGCATCCACATGGAATGCAGGTACAGCTTGGACAGTTGCTGCTGACACCCCTCTCTCCCCCACGACCTCAAACACATCAGTAGCCTTCTGGATTTCCAGAAATGAGCTCTTTAGAAACTCTTCCTACAGAAAAAAAAATATATTGATTCCTTTAGGCTGTCATGTTAAGCTGGTGGTAACTCCTAGTTGAAGCCAGCAGTCTCACAGCTCGCAGGAGTCTCCCATCTCTTCTGGCTGATGACTGCTCAGTGATCAGAGAAAACAGAGCTTGATACAGTCAGCCTAGTAAAATCTGCTGCTGCTGAGGAATTCAGGGTGCTGCAGAAGGGGTGTCTGTGGTCTGCAGGCTCACAGCCAAGTTCAGGGCATCCTACCGGTAGAGCATGTCATGCAAATTCTTGAATTACATGGAATCACAGAATCCCAGAATGGTTTGGATTGAAAGGTACCTTAAAGATCATCCAGTCTGCACTCCCTGCCATGGACAGGGACTCCTTCCCTAGACTATGTTGCTCCAAGTCATGTCCAGCCTGGCCTTGAACACTTTCAGCTGTCTGGGCAAGGGACTGCCAGGGCCTCACCTACCTCACAGGCAAGAATTTCTTCTTAATATCTAATCTAAACTGGCCTTCTGTCAGTTTAAAGCCATTCCCCCTTGTTCTGTGCATGCCCTTGTCCAAAGCCCCTCTCTGGCTCTCTCCTAACCCCTCTAAGTACTGGAAGGGGCTCTAAGATCTCCCCAGACTCTTCCCCAAATTGAGCAACCTCAGCTCTCTCAGCCTGTCTGCAGCAGAGGGGCTCCAGCCCTCTGGTCATCTTCGTGTCCTCCTCTGGACTCGTTCCAAGAGGTCTGTGGCTTCTTATGCTGGGGGCCCCATCTCAGTAAGGTGGGAACTGTTCAACCTGGGTAGGTCCTTCTTATTTTAAGCCCGTTCTGGGGAACTAAGACACGGAAAAGTAAAAAATCAGTTGATGCAATTGGGAGCACATTTAAAGTAGTATGTTCATTGTGTTTTAATACATGATTTTTGAGCCTTATAGAAAAGTTTGCTGCTGAAGACTGTTAGATGTAAATCTAAACCCTAAGTAGGTAGTTTTAAGGAAGATGTGCAAGACCCCAGCTTTAATCCCAGACAACCACCAGCAATGGCTTTCTGCCATTCACAGGGAAGAATTCCTGCTGTGGTTTTCTGTGTTGGAATTCAAAGCGTGAAGGTCTGTGCCCTGCAGTCAAATGCATGGGGAAAGTGGTTTCGCTCCAGTAGAAACTCCATTTAATTTTTGGATTTCACTTCCCTTTCCTGTACTGCTGTGAACACCCAAAACTGTCCCCATTGTTGTCCTGGGTTTGGGTTTTCAGTGCCAGCAGAAGCTGAATTGTTTCTGGGGGTGACTCCAGCAGTGCCTTAGGATCATGCACAGAGGCAGTGGCCAGTGCAGAGTCACAGGGGCTGATAAGTCCCAGATAAGCCTTTGGATTTTAGTTGCCAGTAGCCAGAGGATAGAAATCTCCTCTTATCCTTCTCTTATCATCAGTTCCATTTTGTGAGATGAAACAGGATCAAGAGCTGGACTCTGTCAAGCTGCGCTTTGACAGAGATGTACGTATGGGATTGCCAGTTTGTGGGATGTCACAAGCCATCTCCTCCAGTAAAAATCCTCCTCAACTGAGGAGGAGCTGAGCTAAAAGATGATGAAAATCTTCAAGATAGGCACAGCCCATTGCTTCAGAACAGATAAGCCTGAATGACAGAAGTTGCTGAACAAGCTGAATATTTTAGAGTAAAAGCAGACAAAACCTACAAGGTTAGTCATTGCAAATACTCTGGCTCTCGCATGCATTAAGTACTGCAACACATTGCTCAATCCAGTGGAACTGGGTAGGAGTCATACTCTAGGGCAATGGATGTGAAATCTCAGAAAATCTTGTTTCTGGGATCTTCTCAGTTCTTCTGAGCCTCATGCTCAGGGAGCCTCCCTTCTCCTGATGTGCTTTTGTTTTACTGGGAAGTGCTGGTTACTGATTCACCTGCACCTCACCTTTTGTGTATTTAAGCTACTTTCATAAGGAACTTAAATTTGTTTAGGATTATTCTGTTTCTCCTTTTTTCTGCTAGTTCATCTTTTCTCCTCTACCTTCTTCCAGTACCTTTAGAACTCGTTTACCAGTTTC